>NC_137782.1:63678292-64139070 GCF_963455305.1 Plecotus auritus | reverse complement strand
AGCATTTTGCCATGTTTGTTTCAGATTTAAAAATAAAATAAAATTTCTGAAAATAAGAGATAAAATGGAAGCCTCCCCACCTTGTATCCCCTCTATTCTGTTTCCCTCTCCCTCCCTAGAGGACTGTCATGAATTACAGTCCTTCCAGCCTATACCTTTATAAATGTATTGCATGTACATGGATGCATAAACAATACATAGAATTATTTTGTGTAGTTTAAAGATCTATATAAATGCTATCTAACTGTGAGATTCTTCTGCAATCCCCCCCCCCCACCACCACCACACACACACACTTCTTACCATTAGGTTATCAGGGTCTAGCCAGGATGAGGAAGAGAGTTCCAGTTCATTCTTTCTAAGTGGCGTCCCGGCGGGTGGCCACCCTCCCTTATTTCTCGTTGCCTGCTGAGGAACATTCAGGTGGTTTCAGGTGTTCACTGCCACAAACAGTACCGCTGGGACCATCCTGGAGGTGTGGCCTTTGGCTCATGGGCAGGTGTTTCTTAGGGAAATTGCCAAGACACTGGATGGCTCTCTAGAAGCACACCTCCAGCCCTCTCCTTTTGTGGGAGAGGAGGATTGAGGCCTGGAAGGGTCACCCAGGGAGTCTGGGGCAGAGGAGAGAGAAGAATCTAGCTCTGCTGACCTCCCAGCTCTCTCTAGACCCAGGGCCACTGTCCCAAGTCCCCTGTTCTCAGCTGCAGGAGAGCAAAGATCTTCATCTGCCTCTTTCATTGTTCTGACGTTTAGTAGACTATGGATGCATACATTTTTTTAAAAAATTGGATAGTAAGCATTTTAGTTTATTTTTATATAGTCTTTTCTGTGCACTTTTTATTTAACATAATTAGTAAAATGCTGCATATACAATGTTTATCATACTTATTCACTTAGCATTGCATTGTAAGCATTTTTCCATGTCATTAAAATATCCTTGAATTTTTTAAGGCTGCATAATATTCCACGGTTTGGATGTACCATATTTTGTTTAACCATCCTAGCAAAGCACTTTTATGTAGTAATATTTTTAGGTGAAATTTACATAGCATTATAAAATTAACTGTTTTAGAGTGAATAGAACAGTGGCACTTAGTATATTCACAATGTTGTGCAACCACTATCTTTACGGAGTTCCAGAACATTTTCATCCCCCAAAAGGAAACACCATTCCCATTAAGCAGTTATTCCATGCCTTCCACTCCCAGCTATTGGCAACCACCAACCTTCTTTTGTTACCTATGGATTACTTTCCCTTGGACACTTCATATAAACGGAATTATACAAGAAATGACCTTTGGTGTCTGGCTTCTTTCACTTAGTAGAATGTTTCAAAGTTCAACCACATTGTAGCATGTATCAGTATTTCATTCCATTTTGTGGTTGAATAATACTTCATTGTATGTGTATACCACATTTTGTTTACCCACTCATCTGCAGATGGAAATTTGCATGTTTTCACCTTTTGGCTAGTGTGAAAAATGCTGTGAGCACTTTTTCAGTTCTCATACCTAGGACTGGAATTGCTGGGTCATGTAGTAATTCTGTGTTTAACTTTCTGAGGAATCGCCAAATTGTTTTCCACCATTTTACAGTCCCATCAGCAATGTACAAGAGTTCCAATTTCTCCACACCCTCACCAACACTCACTATTTTCCTTTTAAAAATATCATTATTATTATTTATTTTTTATTGATTTCAGAGAGAGGGAAGGAGAGGGAGAGAGAGATAGAAACATCAATAATGAGTCATCCCCTACTGGGGATCAAGCTCACAACCCAGACATGTGCCTTGACCAGGAATCAAACCACAACCTCCTTGTTCATAGGTCAGCACTCGGCCACTGAGCCACACCAGCCAGGCAAAAACGATCTCGATGATTATAGGTATCCTAGTGACAGAATGGCAGAGAAGCATGCAGACTGAGGCCTAGTCCCAGGAATGCTAAGTCTTCCAGGCTGCTGTCTGGGGTCCTTACCCCAGAGATAGGGGAGTAAGTTATTTGCATTCAGGGGACTGACCAAGGTTTGGACTTTAAACTCTTCTAGAATGAGTCCCACCAGGGCACAGACATGCTGTCTCCTGAACCACTGTATCTTTAACACCTGACACCTGGCACATAGTAGGACCTCAAAAATATTGAACATAGGAATGTTGAACAACCTCTCCCCTTCCTTGACTGAGATGTTTCAGCACATAGGTATGTTTTAGTTGGTCCTATACAATGATTCTTTTTAATTAGTTGCTAACATTTAAAGTTGAGACAGCCCACATAAAGGATTTTCTGTCTTCTCTTGAAAACCTGGGAGGATTAGCAGTCCTGGGACTATGGCCTCTGTCTCCATGCTTCTCTGCCATTCTCTCATGGCAGCATTGGTGAAGCTGAGTAGGGGCTGCCCTGGCACTGCCCTGAGCTGTCCGGTTTGCACCACCCTTGCCTGGAGTACTTTTCTCATGTGGCCCTGTGGGCTCCTACAGCCATTTGAATTTTCAAGCTCTGCCCTCCAATCATGCCAGGGCTTCCCTTTTTATAGAAAAGGAATGTCAGGCCCAGAGAGGGTAAGTAAGTTTCCCAAAGCCACACAGCTAGTAAGTGACACAATCTCTCTTAGCCATCTTTCTCAACAACCCCCCACAGCACTTTGATCTTCACCCCATTTCTACAATGTTCTCTACCCCAGGAGTGGAAGTTTCGGTGTTCTTTCAGAGGCATGGGTATTGATGCAGGAGAACCCTTGCTTGGATGTAAGATGTGCCTTTGTTCTTGGCCAGTGTCCATGGCCACACATGCTGCACCCTCAGGATGGCTCTTGCATCCCTAATTCTGCCCTAAGACACCTGCCTGAGCTCCCAGCAGCACCCTGAAATCCTTGGGCCCAGGAGACTTAGGTGCAGCCCAGAGAATAGGAGAGAGACCCTCCCTCATCACCACCAGAAAAATGAAGAACAGAAGACTTGAGTTTGATGCCCACCTTGCCTCATACGAGTTGTGATGCATCAGACAAATTTCTTCCTTCTCTGAGTATCAGTTTTCTCACCTGTCGAGTGGGAATAGAAGGGTACTACCTCACAATTCATGCCGTACAGTTCTTGATGTTAACACACAAAAACCATACTCCATATTTCCCAAGGCTATATGTGCCTGAGCTTGAGTTTCCCCAGAAGCACACCCTAGAAAAGATTTCAAATGCAGTCACTAGTTAACTTGGGAACTGACACTAGAAAACCCTAGGAGGGGAGTGGGGAGGCAAGACAGAGAGAGAAGGCAGCCTATAGAGGTCTGTAGCAGGAGTCACCCCTGCAGGCTCCGGGAGCTCAGTTCCACCAGGAGCTCTGGGAGGCCATGAACACACTCTCGAGGTGACAGCTCTTCACAGTTCCTGGCTGAGGGCTCCTCCTGGGGCTGGGGTGATATTTCTCTAGCACTTCAGCTTGCCACGCTCATGGGCGGAGCAGGTACCAGTGGCCACAGAGAAATCACCTGGGCAAAGAGATGCAGGCACTGGCAGTTGGAAATCCAGCGACAGTGGCCTGAAATGGTAAAGGGCAGAGTGAGGGGTGGGCCACCGACAATGGCTGCTTCAATATAGGGGTATGTAAGTGCAGAGTTAGAGGCTACCTGGAGGGGGGAGGGGTGGCCGTGGAGGGCGTTTCTGGGAGGATTCCAAGGGAACCTTCGATTTATCTGTAATGTTTTCATTTTTAACAAGGATGATGTACTGTTTTGCTAGGTGATGAAAACTCATTTTAAAAACCATGTACACCCTCCAAACAATAAAAGAAATGGAGGCTTTATTACTTTCCAACTATTAAAAAGTAATTAAGGCCTGCCTGGCGTTACTCAGTGGTTGAGCATCAACCTATGAACCAGTGGTCACGGTTTGGTTCCCAGTCAGGGCACATGTCTGGGTTGTGGGCTCGATCCCTGGTGTGGGGCGTGCAGGAGGCAGCCAATCGATGATCCTCTCTCGTCATTGATGTTTCTATCTCTCTCTCCCTCTCCCTTCTTCTCTGAAATCAATAAAAATATTGGGTGGGGGGAAGTAACTGTAAAAGGGTCGGAGCATGAGTTATTGTGGCTTTGAGGTTTCCATTTGTGGAGGACAGATTTGGGGGCAGCTGACCTTGGAGCATGTGGGAGGCTAGAGTGAAAAGTGGCCACCATGTCTTGTCTGAAGGGGACCGCCTCCACTCAGATTCAGTCAGGGAAAGACTTTGTTCCTCTCCAAGCTGTTCTCAGTTTAAACACACACTCATCACTATTGGTTAGGCAGGGAAACTGGGGCACCCAGGAAGCTAAAAGGAGACTTGATTCAATCATTCAAGAATTTATTGAGCACCTACAGTGTTCTGGTAGGTCTGTATCCCAGAAGGACTGGGATCTCACTTTCTCTGGGGCGAGGGATGATAAACAAATCTATGGGTAAAATATGAGGTGCGTTACTTCAGGTCCTTTGAGAGGCAGACTCTCAGAGATATTAAATATACAAGAAATTTACTAGAAAGGATGCCCGTGGGAGAAAGTAGGAGAGGCTAGGAGAGCTGTCAGGTGGCAAGGTGTTTGACTCCAGGTGAAGAAGAAAGGGAAGGAAGGAAGGGAAGATGGAAGTATCTCAGACTTCAGTGCAGTTCTAAGGAAGCTTGAGAAGCGCTGCCCAGGACCCCTAGCCAAGTCTCCTGTCAGGCCCCCTGGCCCCGGCCAGCCGCAGTAGCCCTCCACACTCAGTCATTGGCTGGGAGCAGCCCACAGCAACAGCGATGGACTTCAAAGCGCAGCAGCTGGGACCATTGGTCAATTCCACTCTCTGCTGGCAAGATCTGAGAAGCCCATGCCTGGGTGGCCACATTAGGTGATGGTTAAAGCTGTGAGAGATCTAGCTAGGAAGGGGCTAGAAAGTGATGGAAGCTGGGGGCGGTGTTCCTATCTTAGCCAGGGTGGATGAGGGAAGACGACTCTGAGAGAGTGGGATCTGTGAAGAGAACTGGGCGAAGTGAAAAGGCTTCTGGGTGGAGAACACTCGAGAAAGCAGCAAGCGCAGGGGCCCTGAGGTGAAAGCATGGTTGGTGAGTTGAGGAATGACAAGAGGCTAGTGTGGCTGGAATGGAAACATCAAGGGAGGGCTGGTGAGAGACAGGACTGTGAGGTTGAGCCTTGCCAGCCACGGAGGAAACGCGGGCTTTTATTCCAAGTGAGATGGGAGCCCCCAGGAGGTTTTGAGCAGAAAAGGATGTGACCTGGTATATATATATATATATATATTTTTTTTTTTCTTATATTGCCCTCATTTATTTATTTATTTATTATTTATTTTGTTAATCCTCACCTGAGGATATTTTTCAAATTGATTTTGAGAGTAAGGGACAGTAGGGAGGGAGAGAGGGAGGAAGAGGGAGAGAGAGAAACACAGATGTGAGAGACACATCAATTGGTTGCCTTCCGTACATGCCGTGACTAGGGCCAGGGATCGAACCTGCAACCCAGGTATGTGCCCTTGACTGGGAATTGAACCCGTGACCCGTCAGTTCATGAGCCAACGCTCTAACCACTTAGCAACACCAGCTAGTGTCTCAGTTTTATTTTTATTTTTTAATTTATCTTTATTGTTGAAAGTATTACAGATGTCCCTCCCCCCATTGACCCCCTCTACCTCACACCCTTTACCCGCCAGGCCTTCACCACACTATTGTCTGAGTCCGTGGATTATGCATATATGCATGTAAATTCTTTGGTTAATCTCTTCCCACTTCCCTCTGAGATTCGTCAGTCTGACCTGGTTTATATTTTAAAGGCTTTCTTGTTTATCTGTAAAAGGCAGAATGAGGATTCAAACCCAAGTCTTTCTGACTTCAAATTCCATTTTACTTTTTCCCCCAAACTTCCCTGCCCCCTGCCTATCTTAGAGATAAAATTATTCTCGGGAGGGTCACAACTGCCTTGAATTCTGGAGCTGACCAGGTGACCCGGAGGAAACACTGAACATGCTAAGAATTTACTACATGTTTGAAACAAGTCGTTGGTTATGTTTGCTATCAAAGAGATATTTAAGTTTAAAAAATATTTTTTACGTATTTGTATTCTGGAAAACATTTAAAGGCTAGTTATCAATACTTTTGTGCTAATTTCCAATTTGAAATAATACTAGTAAAGTTCTAACTCACAAACAAAACAAAACGAAAAAGAAACAAGTAGGTGGAACACAGGCATCTCAGAGCTAACCCAGTGGGGTCAGGGACTGAGGGGCCCACTTCTGCTCTTACAGCTAGAGAATGACCAAAAACCCCAGGTTCCTCTTCAGCGTGTTGCTCTGCCCCTTGCTGTTGTGACCCTCAATAAGACAACACTCGCCCTCTCTGGGGCTGCTGCTCCCACCTGTATGTGAAGGTCTCTCCAGTCCCTTCCTGTTTGCAGTCAAAGTTTTGAGCTCTTGGATCAGAAAGAAGCTGAGGGTCAGAAAAGAGGAGAGATAAGGAAGTCAGGGGAGACCCTCAAAGGTACCTTAGGGGGCCCTGACCGGTTTGGCTCAGTGGATAGAGCGTCAGCCTGCAGACTGAAGGGTCCCAGGTTCGATTCTGGTCAGGGACATGTATCTTGGTTGTGGGCACATCCCCAGTGGGGAGTGTGCAGGAGGCGGCTGATCAATGTTTCTCTCTCATTGATGTTTCTGACTCTCTGTCCCTCTCCCTTCCTCTCTGTAAAAAATCAATAATATATATATTTATTTTATATATATATATATATATTTTAAATGTACCTTAGGGACAACAGTCACTTGGAGGTTTGGGTGGTTCCTTCAGAAGACAGCCGGGAACATAAAGAGAGGAGGCTGTCGGACTCTGCAGCCTGGAAACTCCTCAGGGAATTGGCCCTTCATGGGGGAAGGCTTTCCCCCCACCCCCTAGGCTGAGCTGTTCTAAGAGAAAGTTCCTCTAACTGGACAGTCTTGAGCTCTGGGCCTCTAGCAGCCTGCCTTCCTGAGCTTCCTGTTGGGTTCCTCATGCCACCTTCCCCTCCCCACCTTCCCTGCAGCCTCTGAGACTGACCCCAGTGGAGGATGAGAGGCAGGACAACTGGGTTCTCATTCTACCTGCCACTGACCACTTGGGAACTCTCTCTGCCATGGGCCTCCATTTTCCCTTCTGAAAAAATGGGTTCATAGTTCTGGTCCTCCTGACTTCAGCTAAATATGGTAAGGCTAGTAGAGGGTTGAACATAATACATTCACTTCACAAATGTATCTGAAGGGCCTAATACATACCAGGCACTTTCTAGGCATGGCTCCGATACCACCAGCTCTATGAGCCTTATATTCGATGCATCCTCACCTACTCTAATGGGTCTAGTACCCACTACTTCTACCAAAACCCACTATCAAGGAAGTTTTTGCCATAGCCATTTACACTTGGGTATAAATTGCAATCCCTTCCACACTAGGCAGGGCTCTTTGAGGTTAAAGGGGACAGAAAGGCAACTCAAAGTGACTCAAGCAGAAGAAAAAGGTTATTGGAAAGTCAGCGAGCACATCAGCTTCAGGGCTGGATTCAAGGGCTCGAGAATCTGTATTTCTACGTTTCTTGGCTCTTCCAGCCAAAAGTCAATATATCCTTCTCATTGGCCAGGATTGACTCACATGTTCATCTGTGCTTCTATTTCTGCAACTCTGATTGGCCAGACTTGGTCACAGACCCACCCCTATTGTCAGGGTTGAAGTCAGCTCTACCACAATCCATGAATTGAGAGTGAGGGAGAAATGGTCCTCAGAGGAAAATTGGGGAGTTGTCAGAATAAAGAGAAACAGATGCTATGCAGAAAAAGGTTACAGCTGTCCCCTTCAGAGAACTTATCATCCTACATCTCACTTCATATTTGGAGAAACTGGGGCCCAGAGAGAGGTTGGGACTTGCCTGAGGTCACACAATGAGCTTGTGGCAGCAGTGGGACCAGAATCTAGGGCTCCTCGTCCCCAGCCATTGCAGGCCTCTGCTTGAACCTCTCATAAGACCATCTGCTGCCCACTGCACAGGATGCTCAGGCAGGGCCCTGCTCTCTTCCCCTTGGGAGTGCGGGAGGAATCTCTGAGCCCATGCAGCCGGCATGGTGGCGTGGGAAGCAAGCTGACCTTTCCCATTTCCCTCCCATGTGGCCCCAGCAGGAGCTGCGGTGGAGGGGGGGGGGTGGTAAGTAGGGGGTTTCAGGTTCCAGGAGTTCGGCAGTGACTTGAGGAAGTGTCTTTGCCAGATGTCAGCAGTTCTAAGCTAGATTGGGGCCAAGGGGGTCACTTCTGCTCTTACAGCCTGGTTTTGAACCGCACTAGTCAAGAACATGGTGTGTTCTCATTGGTTTTAAAAGCCTTTCACATCCCTGTCACACAGGACCTCAGGCCAAGCCCGAGAAGCAAGTGCCTTCTATTTTATAGGGAAGAAAATGAGGCTTAGAGAGGGGAAGTGACTTACCTAAGGTCACATAGCCAGTCCATGTCAGAACCAGGAAGCAAATCCTAGTTCTGATCCCAAGTTTGGTCCTCGTTCCATCACATTGGTGGGTCTCAGATTTTAGTGCTAAGAATTTCCTGAAGAATTGTTAGAAATGCAGATTGTAGGCCCTCGTCCCCAGAGACTGGTTCATTCCATCCAGTGTGGCCTAGGAATACTCAAGAATCAGTGAGGACTGTTGGGTGTAAGTGGCAGAAATCCAACTCAAACTGGCTTAGGCAAAATTGGAAATTTATTTGCTTATAAACTGGAAAAATCCCAAAGTTGGGAAACTTCAGGCATAGCTGGATCCCGTGTTCAGACATGATCAGGAATCAATTTGCCTCCCTTGCTCAGTTCTCTGTCCCCTGTGGTGGCTTCCCTCTAAGGCAGCCCTTTCCTTCATGATTCAGGATGGCTCCCAAGAGCTCCCGGGTTTCTACATCTACATCAACAACCCTCATAGAAAATGAGTGCCTTTCCCATAATTTTTCCAAAATCTCAAGGCAGATTCTGATAGCCTCAGCTCGGATCATATCCAGGGCAACAACCGAACAAACCACTGTTGGTTGCCAGGGGGACATGGAATTCTCTTCTTGGCCAGACCTCCATCAAGTTGTCAGTCCCTGAATTTGAGGGTGGCGTTAGGCCTTGACCCCTTACGCACTGAGTGGGAGAGGGCTGGTTTTCCCAGGAAGATCCTGGTGCGGTTATCAGAAGAGGAATGGATGCTGAGGAAACGTGCCAAAGGTGTTCCCTATACAAGTGCGTCCCAGCTAGAATGAGCACACGAATCACCTGGGCCTTGTTAAAACACACATTCTGATTTGGGAGGTGGGGCCTGAGATTCTGTATTTCTAAATGCTGCTGGTCCTCACACTGGCCATACTTGGGGTAGCTGGGCACTCTGTAACATTTCTAAATTCACTTCAAGCCACCCTGTCACAGAGCTTTTGCAGTCTCTATCCTGCAGAGAGGTCCTGGACTATGTAAACCTCTTTCCTCATCCCCTCCCACCCTCGTCCCCTCCCATTGTTCTGAATGCACCAAACATCAGCACCATCTATTTGGGAACCACTCATCAACATATTAGACTCTGCTCCCATTTCACAGCTGAAGAAACTGTCCACTGTGACCTTTACATGAAGACACACATAATAAATTTGATTTTAAACTAGAGGGCTGGTGCATGAAATTCATGCACCGGTGGGTCCCTAGGCCTGGCTGGTAATCAGGGCAAATCAGGCCATCTCGCCTGCCGGATGGGGGGAGGGACAGGGGGAAGTTGGCTGGCTGTGGGAGGTTGGCTGTGGGAGTGCATTGACCACCAGGGGGCAGCTCCTGCATTGAGTATCTGCCCCCTGGTGGTCAGTGTGCCTCATAGCAACTGGTTGACTGGTTGTTCAGCTGTAACAGTCACTTAGGCTTTTATCCTATCTAATAAAAGAGTAATATGCAAATTGACCTACCTCCACTACACCCACAAACCACGCCTACCAGCCAATCAGGAGTGAGTATGCAAATTAACCCAACCAAGATGGCTGCGGCCATGGAGCGAGCAGGAGGCTTGGGTTTCCCCAGTGATGGAGGAAGCCAAACTTCCTGGCTGGCCCTGGCCTCCGCTTAAGGCTACAAAGTTTCAATTATAGAAGATAAATAAATCCCAGATACCAGGGCCTCTGCTTGGGTTGGCGGGGGGCGTGGCTGGCCTGCAAACCACCACAGGCCCCAAGGGAACCCCCACCCTGATCTGGGACACCCTTCAGGGCAAACCAGCTGACCCCCACCCGTGCACCAGGCCTCTATCCTATCTAATAAAATAGTAATATGCAAATTGACCATCACTCCAACACACAAGATGGCTGCCTTCATGTGGTCAAAGATGGCTGCCCCCATGTGGACACAAGATGGCCTGCAGGGGAGGGCAGTTGTGGGCGATCAGGGCATCAGGGGAGGGCAGTTGGGAGGGACCAGGCCTGCAAGGGAGGACAGTTGGGGGTGATCAAGCCTGCAGGGGAGGGCAGTTAGGGGTGACTAGGCTGGCAGAGGAGGGAAGTTGGGGGCGACCGGGCCTGCAGGAAAGGGCAGTTGTGGGGGACCAGGCCTGCAGGGGAGGGCAATTAGGGGTGACCAGGCCTGCAGGGGAGGGCAGTTAGGGGTGACCAGGCCTGCAGGGGAGGGCAGTTAGGGGCAATCAGGCTGGTAGGGGAGCAGTTAGGCATCAATCAGGCTGGCAGGGGAATGGTTCCCTCGAGGAATCCCAGATCGGAGAGGGTGCAGGCTGGGCTGAGGGACACCCCCCCCGCCGTGCACGAATTTCATGCACCAGGCCTCTAGTATATATAGATTAGTGCTCAAAAAATATTTTTGTCAACAAATTGCCATACTTCCTGGAATTTTATGGTGACAATATACAAGTTCCCTTTTACCTTGGCTACTAGGAAGCTCAGAGATAAATCTAGTACACAGTGGCAGTAGCGGTCACACCCTAGGCTTCTGGTTCAGTAATCTTTCCTTTCTAAATGCTGTACCGTAACCTTTTGTGAGTCTTGAAGTGCTCTGTATGTGGTTTAATATTATAAGTGCCCTCAAATCCTTTTTGGAAGTCAGTGCTTCTTTGGAACATTCTTGACTTTCCCCAAATCTTTATTGAAATCCTCCACAGTCTTCAAAATCCAATTCACCATTATCCTGCTGCTCAATTACTATAAACAGGTTGTTTTTTCTATATATACTAACATACACAGTACCAGGATATAAATACATTTGAAAAAAATGACTTGATAATATATGTTTTGCAAGTTGCTTTTTTCACTCACTAAGTATCTTAGCAATTTTTGTATGGTTCTGACTGTCTGTGCCAAACCTACCAGCTTCTTTGCACGTGGCTTGGGAATGTAATTCTCTACATCCAGTCTTCCCTTCTCAACTCGGTCCCTGGATCAGGACCCACGTCTTGACATCTGTGTTGGACTGACTACATAGAGCCCAGGCTCTGGGCATGCATTTATTCACTAACTGTGCATTATGTCCTACCATGTGCTAGGGAGGCACTGAGCTAAGCACTGAGGGACATAGACATAAGCAAGATCAGTATCTGCTGTGTGCAAGGATGGGTACGTACTGTATTTGTACTGCTGAGTACAGTAGCTTTAGCTACAGACAGCGTTTGAACTCCTGAAACACGGCAAGTCCTCACTGAGTTGTGCTGTACATGTAAAATACACACTAGGATGGGAAGACTTAACATGAAAAAAAAATGTACCCAACTGATCATTTTTATATTGATTAGCTGTTAATATAAATTTTGACATTTTGGGAAAAATAAATATGCCTAAAAGTTAATCCACTTGTTTATTTTTACTTTGAAAATTATGGCTGGAGAAAATTTTAAATTATATACATGGCTCACATTCCATTTCTAGGTCTGGCAGTCATGAAAAGGAGCGTTTCTGAGGCCATTCCACCCTGGGCAGTGGATGGTTCTCTTGGTGGATTGTCTATAAGGAGACAATCACATTTTATGCAAACTGGACTCCTGCTGGCATATCACTTTCTAAAAATCACACTTTATTGTGCAAAAAATTGAATTAATGGGAATTCTTTATTTTAAAAAGTTAAATTCTTAAATGTTGCGGTATCTCTAAGCTTATGGGCCAAAGGAATTGCAATCTGTGCTTGCTTTTGCTCCAGGGCAGGGCCATTATGCGAGTTAACAGAGATGGTTATGGTTAAGGTTTCTGAGCACCTACTGTGTGCCAGACACCTTTACACTGACAACTCACTCCATGCTCACCAGCATCCTCTGAGGTAAAACCCCACCATCCTTTCTCAGCGATGGCCTTGGATCATGCATGAACGTGGCGGGGCGGGGGGGTAGGGCCTTCAGAGACCCATCCCTCAGACCCGTAGCCATCTTTATGTAAATTGTGATGTAAATGATACTTAATAGGTGCTCAGAGAGGTGGAAGGAGCTGCCCTATATCACACAGCAGCGCTCTTCCCAGGACACCCTCATCAATCAAAATATATAAAATGCAATATAACTCTATGCCATGTAAAACCACAGAGTATGCTGTTTTATTTCCCAGAACTGTGATACTCACCACCAATCAAAGAGGTGTTGGTTTGGTTTCTGTTTTAAATGAATACCAGCACAGTGGAAAGCAGTCAGTCTGAATTCCTTACTTTATTCACAAAAGGCAACTGAGACACAAACCCCTTAAGTTCTGAGGTGGTAAATTGTTCCCAATTCCCACCAAGCATCCTTGTGAATAAAAAGAATTTTTTTTTTTCAAATAACTCCCCTAAGCCTAAGAATTTGGAATTTTTTTTTCCCTTAAACCACTAACACATGTTTATTTTAACAAGTATAACTGCATTCTAACTGTTTTAGGAGAAAATTTCAATTGTGCACAGATGAGGAAAACAATGACTTCCTTATGTGGCTGCTCACAGCCCGTCTCCTCAGCAAATACATGTGTGTATTTTGAGGAAAGAAGTGAAATATTGCTGCCACTTTTACAATGAAACTTGACTCTGATCGGGTGAATGTGTTTTCTTTAAGTGTCTTTAAATTAATTAATTAACCCATCAGCACAGTCTGTCAGCTCTCCCTCCAAAATGGCCCTGAATCTGTGCCTGCTTCTGATCTCCTCAGCAGCCACCACCCTGGGCCGGGCCACCATGATCTCAGGACTGGACAATTGCAGTGGGCAGTGTTCCCTGCCCTGATCCTACAGTCCATACTCAACCCAGAAGCCAGTGGGATCATTTAAATTGAATCCTATCATTGTCCTACCTAAAACTTTCCATGGTTTCCCATCACCCTTAGAATCTAATCCAAATTCCTCACTGGCTGTTCAGGATGTGGCAACTTCATCGAATACCATCCTTTCTCCTACCTGTGATCTCCAGTCACACTGGCTGCCTTTCAAGTGACTCATTCTCTCCAAGCACATTCCAACCTCAGGACCTTTGCACCTGCTGCTCCCTCTGCCTGGAACACTGTTTCCTCAGAGTGTTTCATGACTGGCTCCTTTGTGTCATTCAGGCCCCAGGTCCAATATCACCTCCTCTGAAAGGCCTTCCCCAACCACTCTATCTGAAGAGGCCCCATAGAGCCCCGTGTGGCTCAGTTGGTTGGGCAATGTCTCATGCACTGAAATGTTGCTGGTTCAATTCCTGGTCAGGGCACATGCCCAGGTTGCAGGCTCTATCCCTGGTAGGGGTTGTGCAGGAGGCAGCTAATTGATGTTCCACTCTCGGGTTGATTTTTCTCTCTCCCTCCTTCCTTTTCCCTTCCTCTCTCTAAAAATCAATTTAAAAATCTTTAAAAAAATAAAGAATAAAGCCCAGCTGGTGTGGCTCAGTGGCTGAGTGTTGATCAATGAACCAGGAGGTCACGGTTCAATTCTTGGTTAGAACACATACCCAAGTTGTGGGCTCAATCCCCAATTTGGGGAAAGCATGGGGCATGCAGGAGGCAGCTGATCAATGATTCTCTCTCATCATTGATGTTTCTATCTCTCTACCCCTCTCCCTTCCTCTCTAAAATCAGTAAAAATATATTTTAAATAAATACATAAATAAAATAAAGAGGCCCCACAGAGAAGTTCCCTATCATATCCTATTTTATTGTCCTCACACTTTTCAATAACTAAATCTATCTTTTTATTTATTTGTCTGTTTATTGCCTGTGTCTCCCATTCATCCCCAGTGTGAGCTCCATAAGGGCACGAACTTGCTTGTCTTATTCGTGGTTTAGAAAAGTGCTCAGTAAATATTTGCTGAGTGCCCTAGCCAGTTTGGCTCAGTGGATAGAGCGTCGGCCTGTGAAGTGAAGGGTCCCGGGTTCGATTCTGGCCAAGGGCACATGCCTGGTTTGCAGGCTCAATCCCCAGTAGGGGGCGTGCAGGAGGCAACCGATCAATGATTCTCTCTGATGTTTCTGTCTCTCATTCTCCCTTCCTCTCTGAAATAAATAAAGAAATATATATAGCCCTAACCAGTTTGGCTCAGTGGATAGAGCGTGGGCCTGCGGACTCAAGGGTCCCAGGTTCAATTCCAGTCAAGGGCATGTACCTTGGTTGCGGGCACATCCCCAGTAGGGGGTGTGTAGGAGGCAGCTGATCGATGTTTCCCTCTCATCGATGTTTCTAACTCTCTATCCCTCTCCCTTCCTCTCTGTAAAAAAAATCAATAAAATATGTTTTTAAAGAAAGAAAGATATATTAAAAATATTTGCTGAGTAAATGAATGAATGATCAGATAAATCAATGAGACAAAGGGGGGGGGGGAGAGAGAGAGAGAGAGAGAGAGAGAGAGAGAGAGAGAGAGAGAGAGAGAGAGGAACCTGTTATAAAACGATCATAAAATGACAGGAGGAACATGGTGCCTTGAATATTACTTAGCTGGAATGTTTGAGCCACATTACATGATTTATCTTTGTCACTTAATAGAAAATGATAATTTATTAGATAATAAAAGTATAGTTTTACTTTACTGTTTGCCTGAGCCTGATGCTGTGCTGAGTATCTGTCTGCCCACATGCTTTCTCTCCTCCTTCCAACCCCCTGCAGTAGGTGGTATTATCGGCTCCCTTTGCTGATAGGGAACTGAGACCGGGGAGCAGGGCGAGTGAGGACTGAGGTGCGGGTAGTGTTGAGCAGCCCTGGGTCAGCTCAGTCTTTCTGAGCCCTGAGCCGGCTGTGCCCACCACCCACTCTGTTCCCGCGCTCTACTTATTGAATTTCAATGATCCTCATGATTTAGTCTCTGAATATACTCGCCATAGCAAGGGTCCTTCGTAGCATGACTATAAAAATATGTCAGCTCTGTATTGTGCGTGGTTGACATGGACGTGAAGAAGCCCAGAGATGGCAAGGGCAGAGCGGGCTCAGTGGGCAGAGCGAGCTCGGTGTGGCAAGGGTGGGGGAGCGGGGCTGACAAGGGAGGTTTGATGGGGAAGGAGAGGAGAAGCCAGCCTGGGGGCAGAGTGCCTGGAACCCAGCATCAAAGACTCCCCTGCCTGGGCTCAGGGCCAGCAGGGCTCACCTCCTTTCTCTCTGCCGCAGGATGGGGTGCGTGAAGTCCAAGTTCCTCCGGGATAGAGACAAGGTCTCAAAAAGCGAGGCCTGTGCCAACCCACACAGCCCGGTGTATGTGCCAGATCCCACGTCCACGGGCAAGAGGGTGAGTGGGGGAGGAAGGGGGTGGGGGAGGCTGCCCTATGCTGATATGACAGCCTCCTGTTTTCCCAAGGGTGAGCAGGTATGTTTGGGGTGAAATGGGGCTGACCAGTCACCAGCAGCCTCCTCACTCTCCAGCATACGTCTGCACTGAGCACCCAGGGCAAGGACGTCACTTCTTTTTTTTTTTAAATCCTCACCTGAGGATATTTTTTCATTGATTTTTTTCCCATTGACTTTTTTTTAGAGAGGGAAAGACAGAGAAATATTGGTGTGAGAGAACACATCAATTTGTTGCCTCCTGTACAAGCCCTGACTCGGGCCTGGGCCAGGGAGGAGCCTGCAACCAGGATACATGCCCTTGACTAGAATTGAACCCGGGACCCTTCAGTTCTCAGGCCAATGCTCTATCCACTGAGCCAGACCAGCTAGGGCAGTGGTCGGCAAACTCATTAGTCAACAGAGCCAAATATCAACAGTACAACGATTGAAATTTCTTTTGAGAGCCAAATTTTTTAAACTTAAACTTCTCCTAACGCCACTTCTTCAAAATAGACTCGCCCAGGCCGAAAACCGACTTCTGCGCATGGGCCACGAAGTTTCAATAGCACTGTACATGCGCGCCCGCACATGATATTTTGTGGAAGAGCCACACTCAAGGGGCCAAAGAGGCGCATGTGGCTCGAGAGCCGCAGTTTGCCGACCACTGGGCTAGGGCCAAGGACGTCACTTCTTATCCTGCTGCGCAGCCTGGGCTCCAGTGACCAGGTCCCAGGGAGCAGGGCAGGCCTCAAGCCCAGGAAGTAGCAGAAGTGGTGCTGAGCACAATGAGTGACCAGAAAGTAACAACAGCAGCTGAAGTAATGACAGTGAGAATACTATCAAGGTTCCTAGCAATAGCTGTAGTAACAGTATCTGCTCTACTCCCATTGCTAAATACCCGTGGGAGTGTAGCAGCAAGAAGACAAGTGTAGCCCTAGCCGGTTTGGCTCAGTGGATAGAGTGTCTGCCTGGGGACTGAAGGGTCCCTGGTTCGATTCCGGTCAAGGGCATGTACCTTGGTTGCGGGCACATCCCCAGTAGGGGGCGTGCGGGAGGCAGCTGATCGATGTTTCTCTCTATCCCTCTCCCTTTCTTTCTGTAAAAAAATCAATAAAATAGATATTAAAAAAAAAAAAAGAAGAAGACAAGTGTAACACTGGCAGAGGTATTGACTTTTATCCAGAGCTTACCCGGAACCAAGCACTCTCCTAAGTGCTTTATAGTTATTAACACCTTTAATCCCCACAATAATCTCATTGTCGGTCACAATTTTCATTACACCCATTTTACAGATGAGCCACAGATTAAATAATTTGCCAAAAGCCACGTGGTGAGTAAGAGGTAGGACCAGGACTTAAACTTGGCTCGTGCCACTTCCAAAGTATCAGTGGTAGGAGCGAAAGTAACAGAGGCAGAAGCTGAGGGCTAACGATCGGAGCAGCAGCAATGGTGGAAATAGTGTGGCAATGGTGGCAGAAGTAGTCATGGTAACAGCACCACTAGTAATGGTAGTTGCCACAGTGATATCAGAGAGCGGTAACAGTAGTGATCGTGGTGGCAACCATAACAGTACTGGTAATGAGATGACACTATTAATAGCAGCAGTAACAGTTACAATAACTGAGACCATTTTTGAACACCTACTATGTTCCAGGCATCAGAGTGAGGTGTTTCCACATCACTAATCCTCACCAAAAGCTGTGAGGAAGGAGTTCTGACACTTTACAGCCAGGGTGACTAAGGCTTGCAGTGGTTCAGTGACTCCTTGGGGTCACATGGCTGGGAAGAGGTAGAGCCAGGCCTTTCTACCCCCAAGGCTGGGTTCTCTCTCCTTCCGGGCTCCTTGAGTCCACCCCCTTACCGGAGGCTGCCTAAGAAAGCTCAGAGGCAGAGTTGTCCGCCTTCACCTACACCCTTAGGAGGACAGTCTATTACCCCACACCCCCTACTCCTTGTTCCCAAACCTACCCCTCAGCCCCCTCCAAACACACCCACTCCCTTTGCCATGACAGCCTGTAGAGGTTGAAGGCAAAGATCTTACCCTAACCCACTCATTTCTTCCACATCTTCTTGCTTATACCATGGGTTCCTGACCTCTTTCCACCCTGCTGCCCTTCTCCGGGCATGATGTCTATAAATGGGAGAGTCGTAGAAGAGTCACCTCCCTCCTTCTGGCATGACCTCTTTTAAAACACCCTGAGATTGCACGAGCTTCTCACACTGGTGATGTCCTAAGCTGACATCCCAAACCCTTGGTCACTCCTGGGTCTGCTTCTCTCTGAACTGCCTGACCCTGGGCCCTTTCTGTGGTTCTCTGAGGCCATCCAGTTTGTCCCCAATGGGAAGTGGAGGGTTTTCTCCCGCCAGTTTCTGGTTGTCCTCTCTGAGCATCAGATTTAAGGGATTCTATATTCAACCACTCACGGAAAGGGTTCCCAGGTCAAATCAGTTTGGGAAACTCTGAGCAGAACAGGCTCCTTCCCTGGAGAAGTCAGGGCCTTTATGACGCTTGGCAACGGGCCTGGGGCTCTCCCAGAAAAGGGTTATACTTCTCCGTGTTTCCCAAACCCGGTTCTTTAAATGACTGTTTATCTAAGCATGTGACACAAAAAAGCATTCCCCTTGAAAAGAACAGTCACAAATTACAGTTAAAGCTACAGTCGCCTCTGACCGAAGACCCTCCCCAGCGGTCTCATCCCTCTTCCCAGAGGCATCCACTGTGGTCAGTTTGGTGAGGACCCTCGCGAACCTTTGCCGTGAACATACATTCACATGTACATAGTATGTGTCCGCAGGAAGTGTTTAGGGTGGGTGTGTATGCATTTTATGTAAATGTATCATATTCTGAAGAACTAGCTTTGTTCACTCAACAATATATCTTTGAGGTTTAATAGTAGTTGTGTCAGGAAGGAGGCTTGACCTCCCTCTTACAAGGGCGGCTTAGAGTACGACAGTGTGGCTGCCAATTCCCCTTGAGATAGACACAGGTTCTTTCACTTACATCATGGAGCCTTTACTCATAGAGCATGTTGGTGGACCAGGGTTTCTTCAAACATACCTTGGAAAACATGGATCTGGACCAATCCCCTCACTGTACATCGAGGGGAAGAGACAAGCCAGTGTCCCCCAGGATGTCCAAAGCCAAGGGCAGAGCCCACAACTCCAGATCCTTGTCGTGCTATATCCCAGGTGCCATGTGACCTCAGGCATGTTCTCTGCCCTCTCTGGGCCTCCTCCCATGACACACAGGGCTGGGCTAAGAGGCCTTGGGGTATCCTTTTTGACACAGGCCTCTGTGGCTCCCCACACATTATTGGATTCATCCCCTTCTCCTATTTCTTCCCCACAGCGACCTGACACCAACAATGGCAACCCCCCAGGGTCCACAGAGGGTAAGTATCTGGTGAACGCATGTAGTGGAGTCTTGTGTTCTGTAGAGGTTGAAGTTAGGTTTTCAGTCAGAGCTTGAGGCAAAAGTTCATTAAAACCACCACATTTGAAAATCCGCTAAATTGTCACCCAAGTACTTCGCACAGGCTATTTTGTTTCTATAGCACTATTTAATAACATGAACAAAACACTGTTGGCTTTAAACTGTAGAATCGCACCCAGCATGGCAAGATGCTTACTTATAAAGACAGACACATCAGTGGGTCCAGGGCTGGGTGCCAGGTGTTGGAAGGGAAACCCCCAGGGCTGTGGGGGTGCTCAGATAAAGCCTCCCTGCCCCACGTGTCTCTCGTCCCAGCAGGTTCTATGGACACCATCGTGATTGCCCTGTATGACTACGAGGCCATTCACCATGAAGACCTCAGTTTCCAGAAGGGAGACCAGATGGTGGTCCTGGAGGAGTGAGTCCTCCTCCCCTCCCCCAGACATTCCTACCCCCAATACTCAGTATACTCTCTCTGTCCTTCAGTAAGGAACCTTAGACTAGGGTGTATGTGACTGATGAGAGTAGACCTGATTGTAATAGAGGAGGAAGGGCTGAAGCCACAATCAAGGGGCTTGTGCACTTACTAATGGCGCACACCCAGGCAAGGATGAACAGCTCAAAGAGCTTCCCCAGGGAAGCCTTCCTTGGGCTCCTGTGACCAAGCTGCAAGCTTACCTGTGGACCAGACCCTGTTGAGGTGACTTTGCATTCAGAAATCTTTGGATCTCTGAGTTTGCTGCCTTTAATCTCCTCCAGTCTTTTTTTTTTTTTTTTTTAAATGTGAAGATTTTTTTTTTTTTTAAAGTATAGTATGTAGTATGTGTGTGTGGGGGGGGGGGGCGGGGGCCAAAAATGGCAGTGGTTATGCTTGGTCAGACTCCTGAGCCCACTCCCTCTGGCTCTTGGCCCCAGCTGAACCCCTAGAGTCTGCCATGGGCACAGGGCCCCACCTTAGGTATGGCTAGGAAGGCCAAGGCTGCAAGACCAGAGAACAATAGTGGGGCCACAGACCTAGGTCTGTAGGCTGTGAATGCAGGGACAAACCTTGATTTCAGGCCCTCAGATGCACAGTGGGGACTTTTGTAAAGATCCCTACCCCTAATCATGGGTGTATGCAGGGGGTACTCCAGGCCAAAGCTGAGGGGCCCAAGAGGACTAGGGGAAGTCCTGCCCACTGACCCCTTTGCTCCCTCCTGTCTCTTAGGTCTGGGGAATGGTGGAAGGCTCGGTCCCTGGCCACCCGGAAAGAAGGCTACATCCCAAGCAACTACGTTGCCCGCGTTGACTCTCTGGAGACAGAGGAGTAAGTATTCTATTTCCCTGCCCTCCAGAAGGAAGCATGAGCAAGTCCAGCCTTGTTCCTGCCTCAGGGCCTTTGCACTCCCTACCTCGCCTACCTGGCATGCTCTTCCTAGGGTTCTTTGCCTGGCTGGCTCCTTCTCATCCTTCGGGTCTCGGAGGGGCCTTCCCTAAGCACCCTGTCCAACGCAGGTCCCCTTTGTGACTTTCTCTCTCTTTCCCCTCTCAACTCTTCTCACTAGCATTTCTTCCTTATGCAAGATCTGCGAGATAACTTCCCAGGGGTGGAACTGCCAGGGAGATGGTTCTTACTAAATACCCTGTAACATTGCTTGACTCTTTCACCACAGCATGAATCATTTTAAAGAAGGTTGCGCAGAGTAGCATGGTGATTAAGAGCTTGGGCTCTAGAGTTAGACTGCCTGGATTTGAAGTGTGGCTCCACCACTTCCCAGCTGTGTAATGCCAGGCAAGTTACTTGCTCTCTCTGTTCCTCAGTTTCCTTATCTATAAAATGGAAATAATAAGGGCAACAATTCCAGAGTTGTTGGGTGGATGAATGTTAGCTGTCTTTCTCCATAGTTGATGCAGAGGAAACAGAGGCCCAGAGAGGGAAAGCAACTTGTTCGAAGTCACACAGCAGTTTTATGGCAGGGCCAACGCCTCCTGACCTCTGGTCTGGGGCTTTTCCATCCCAGCACAGGAACCACTCCTCACCCTGCTGAGGGTGGAAATAGATTTGGCTGCTGCTTCTTGAACTTTCCCACCCAATATCCCAAATATTATGGGAGAATGAAGAAAAGAGCCAAGGATATGGGCCCAAGTATGAAATTATTTGAAATCTCACATTTTTGCTTAGAAATTTATGCTAATTTTATATTTGACTTTGTATTACACAGAGAAGGATAAACTGTGAAACTGATGAAGCTCAGACCCTCACTCACATGGGCCTTCGAGGCCCTGACAGCAATGTGAAATTTGCAGAAGTAAGATTTTGACCACCGTTGGTTAGGACTGCTGTATGTTCACACTCAGCCTCTCTGTCCATCGCCTTACCGCTCTCACTGGGTGCTGTTGGAATGACCTCTGGGCACTTTGTATTTGTAAGGCTGTGTTATTTTTCTTAAAGAAGGCTCCCCCATGTGTGTAAGTTTCAGTCAGTCTCAGCAAGCTGGATTCAACCCTGGTCAAATGTCTGTTTTAATATCAAAAGAATCATTGTTTTTCCCAAAAGAGTCTTTGAGGAAAGTCAATGCTGCAGGAAACCAGGCCCTCGGTACCCTGGTGGCCCTGTCAGTGGGACAGGACTGCCCACCCAGGGTTCACACGCTGTCTCTTCCCCTTTCCACCAGGTGGTTCTTCAAGGGCATCAGCCGGAAGGATGCAGAGCGCCAACTTCTGGCCCCTGGCAACGTGCTGGGCTCCTTCATGATCCGTGACAGCGAGACCACCAAAGGTGACCCAGCAATCCCCACTCTATCTATTTATCTATCTAGATAATTATTATGATGATGATGATGATGACGATGATGACAGCCAGCATTTACTGAGTGTTTACATCCTTACTACTTCACAAGCATTACTTCTTTCAATTATCAGGCAATGTGATGAGATTGAGAGGTCTCACAACCAATCCCATTTTACAGATGAGGAAACTGAGGCACAGAGAAGTGATGTACTCACTTGTCCAAGGTCTCAGCTGGACATGGAGGAGCCTGGATAAGAACCTGGCAGCCTGATTCCACAGCTCACTCTTACCCTTGTGCTCCTCTGCCCGGCTGCCAGGATGTTGCAAGGAGTGGCTTTATAGGGGTGTCCGGAAGGGGTGCCATGGTAGTGGCTGGACTCTGAAGTCCCACTCCTGAGCGGTTCTCTCTGACCAATGCAGGGAGCTACTCTTTGTCGGTACGAGACTACGACCCCCAGCATAGAGATGCAGTGAAACATTATAAGATCCGGACCCTGGACAACGGGGGCTTCTACATCTCCCCACGAAACACCTTCAGCACCCTGCAGGAGCTGGTGGCCCACTACAAGAGTAAGTCCTGCCCAGGGCCACACCCCAATCAGGGTGGACCTGTCTCCCGGGAACCCGAGTGACGGTGCACCGTGCCCTCTGAGGCCTGCTGAGCTCTTTCTGACTCTGCCCAGACAAATAGTTGCTTTGGATTCTCCTGAAATTCTAGGCCTGTTGAGAAGGAGGGCAGAGGTGGCATCTGGTCATGCTCTGCTCTCTGGGAATGTCCCTGATCATGGCAACCCCTTGGAATAGTGGCCAACTGCAGCCGACCAGGCAGGGAAGCCTCTGAGGGGAAGCCTCTGGCTGGCCGAGAGCTGGTTGCCCTCGCTGACCTACAGCTCTGTTCCAGAAGGGAGTGACGGACTCTGCCAGAAGCTGACGGTGCCCTGCGTGTCCTCCAAGCCCCAGAAGCCATGGGAGAAAGATGCCTGGGAGATCCCTCGGGAATCCCTCGAGCTGGAGAAAAAGCTTGGAGCCGGGCAGTTTGGGGAAGTCTGGATGGGTAAGGACCCAGGGCCAGAGGGTGGTGAGAGGGAGGGAACAGGGAGGTCATCACTTCCAGGAACAGCCCGAGACAAAGTGGTAATGCCACCAAGGGTCAAAGGGGAGATCTGAATAACAACCATAAAGGAGCAATTCCTCTGAGAGCAAACCAAATTGTCCTGCCATGCAAACACCGATTTACCTTTGAGGCCATTTACCTGTTGGAGTTAAAAATTTCCTCCTGGGAAGCAGAAGTCCTAGATGAGGAATCTGCTCCCTGACGCAGAGCCAAGAGGCCTACCAGATGGGGGTGAGATTACCAAGGCCTCTTAGGATGATGAAAATTAAGAATGGGGAAATGCAGCTTGGAGATTTCCAGGTGAGTTCAATGTTGGTAACTGTGTGCCTAGTGCCATGCCAAGGCATTGTGGGGCACCCATAAGGCATGTTCCACCCCTGCTGTCCTGCCGCTAATAACTTAAGAACAGCAATGCCTGGCCCAGTACCTGGTGCACCCGACTGTGTTTCCACCCACCATGTTTTAAATGAGACTGAAGACAACTTACAGAGTCGCAAACAAGTTAGTCCAAAAAAAAAAGAATGTTTAAATATTTCAACTGTATTTGTTGAGAGCCTGCTATATGCCAGGCACCTAATAAGAGGTTGTGGCAGAGAAAGTATGGAGAAGAAGGGAAGACAGATCTGAGTAATGAGTTAGAAAACAAAACTATATTATACAAGGGTTTACTCGTACTAAAGGAAGACCTCAGACTTGGATTAAAACTTCCTGGCAGCCAAGGAAAAAATGGAAACACAAGCAATTAAGAGATTTATACGACGGAGTAGAAATGGGGTGAGGGAACATCATGTGGGAAGTTCCTGGGGTAGGAGGGGTGGTTGGGTACCTGAGGTGCTGAGTGACATGCAGGCTGACTGTACACAAAAGTCAAGGGGAGTTTGGTGGATGATGAAGCTGGCAAGGTGGGCAAGGCCAGATCATGCAGGCCTTATAGACCATGATGAAACTGGTATTTATTTTGAGAGCAGTGTTAAGATTAAAGCATTTTAAGAAAAGATGGTATATATGAGAGGGAGAGACAAGGCAAAGGTGGTCTGTGTGTATGAGTGACAAGATCTGAATCCCTACAACCGCCCTTCAAAGGCAGATGAGGGAGGATAAGGGACTTGCCCAAGGGCACACTGCTAGGAAGGCGTGGACCAGTTCTGCAGCCCACATCTGTGTGAGCCAAAGCCCATCCCTCTCTAGGGGCTGAGTTGGACACGGGAGACTTTGTGGAGGAGGCAGTTCTGCAGCTGGGCCTTCCTGGGCGGTGGGGAAAGAACATGGGTTCTGACCATCTTTCCTGCTTTCTCGCCCACTCCAGCCACCTACAACAAGCACACCAAGGTGGCCGTGAAGACCATGAAGCCAGGGAGCATGTCTGTGGAGGCCTTCCTGGCAGAGGCCAACCTGATGAAAACTCTGCAGCATGACAAGCTGGTGAAGCTGCATGCCGTGGTCACAGAGGAGCCCATTTACATCATCACGGAGTTCATGGCCAAAGGTACTGTGTCTGGGGGCTGGGGATGCAGGCTGTGGCTCATACAAGTTAATTGAAGGCTCAGAGGTGACTTTGACATGGTTCTTGCCCTCGAGATGCCCCCAGTCTGGCCAGGAGCTCTTCCCACGGGTATAAG
The DNA here is from genome assembly GCF_963455305.1 of Plecotus auritus. Taxonomy (NCBI): domain Eukaryota; kingdom Metazoa; phylum Chordata; class Mammalia; order Chiroptera; family Vespertilionidae; genus Plecotus; species Plecotus auritus. The sequence continues at coordinate 64,114,433 of NC_137782.1, read as the reverse complement.
CAGCCATTGCCCAGTCCTCTTGGTTAATGTGGTGAAATCATGTGAAGGGGATGCCCATGGAAGGGGAGCACATGAAGCCACCAGGAGAGGGGAGTAGGGCAGACCCCCATTTGGTGATGGAAGAAGAGGCTTATGGATTTACTGTGTGCCTTAAAGGCCAGGGGAAATTCTCCCTGTCAGCCATGTTCCCTGCATGGGCCAATGCTCTGGAAAAGAGATTCCACAAAGCATCCATTCCAGGCTGTCCCCACCCTGCCCACCCATGATCCAGAATTTCTCAGGGACTTTTTTAAGCCACCATTTCACAAACATTTTCAATCCCTGCCCATTTTTTAAAAAATATTTTTATTGATTTCAGAGAGGAAGGGAGAGGGAGGGAGAGAAACAGAAACATCAATGATGAGAATCATTAATTGGCTGCCTCCTGCACACCCGCCCCCACCCCGCCTCAACTGGGGATGGAGCCTGCAACCCAAGCATGGGCTCTGACAGGGAATTGAACTGTGACCTCCTGGTCTGGAGCTCAATGCTCTACCACTGAGCCACAGGCCGGTCAATACCTGCCCATTTTTTATTAATAGAAACATATCACCCAACCTCATTTAGTGTGATTTAAAAATCTCAAAACTTTTTTCATTTTCTAATTACACAGTTACACCAGCCTTATAAGACCATAGCCCAAGTCCCTGGGCTCAGAAAGCTGTCTCAGTCAAAGAACCAGTCGAGCAGTCACAAAGTCACTTAAAAACACTCAGCTTATTTTTCTCAAACACTAGGCATGGTAAATAGATGTTTTATTTAAATCCACTACTATGAACAATTTTACCCTAAGTAGTGAGAGCACTCATTGTTGCTCCCCCTCCCCCACAGGAAGCCTGCTGGACTTCCTGAAAAGTAATGAAGGCAGCAAGCAGCCATTGCCAAAACTCATTGACTTCTCAGCCCAGGTGAGAGGCTAGTGGGGAAGCTGGGGGGAGGGGAGGGTAATTATTTATTCAGCACATACTTATTGACATACTATAATAACAGCAACAGTACTGGATAACATTTTGTTGTTGTTAACCCTCATCTGAGAATATTTTTCCCCACTAATTTTTAGAGAAGGTGGAAAGGAGGGAGAGAGAAACATCAATGTGAGAGAGACCCATGGACTGGTTGCCTCCTACATGTGCCCTAATGGGAGCTGGGGATTGAACCTGCAACCCAAGGATGTGCCCTTGACTGGGAATCGAACTCGCAGTCCTTTGGTGTGCAGGCTGACCTCTAACCACTTAGAAACACTGGCCTAAGCACATTTATTGAGCACTCTGTATAAAAGTATACTTTTAAAATTGCCTTACATGTACTAGCTCATTAAGTCCTCGCATCAACTTTCTAGGATGGGATTTTTGTTATCTGTTCTTTTTTAAAAAATATGTTTTTATTGGTTTTAGAAAGAGAGGAAGGGAAAGGGAGAGAAAAAGAAACATCTATGTGAGAAACATCAATATGCTGCCTCCTGCATGAATCCCTGACTCAGGGGGTTGAGCCTGCAACCTGGGCATGTGCCCTGACCAGGAATTGAACTGGTGACCTTCCAATGCTCCAGACAATGCTCAACCAACTGAGCCACACCAGCCAGGGCTGTTATCTATTCTTATGTAACAAACCACCCAAAGCTTAGGAGCTTGAAACAAGAATTTATTCCTCATTATTCTGTGGGTTGACTGGAGTTGGCTGTGTGGTTGTCCTGCCCCACATGTTGAAACCGAGGTCACTCACATGGCTGCATTCTGCTGGCAGCTTGCCACGGGCTAGAATGTCCATGGCGGTGTCTCATCCTTTGGATTTTTTCCCCACATGGCACCACTCAGTAGTCCAGCCTGAGTTTATGGCTTGGTGGCGAGGTCCCAATATAGAGTATACCAAGGGGCCAAACCCTAATGTGCAAATGCTGATTAATTTAGCCTGCATGATGCTTGCTAATGTCTCACTGGCTAAAGTAAGTCACAGGGCTCAGCCCAGAGCCAGTGTGGAAGGGGACTGGCCAAGGGCCTGAGTCCAGGAGGCATGGTCCATTGGGAGTCACCAATGTACCAGTGCAGCCACAGGATGGTAATTGCGACTTAAGTTTACATGAGAGAAACTTGAAGCATCGAGAAGATACACACGGATGAGGAAACTGAGGCCCAGTGAGGTTCAGTAGCTTGCCTAAGTTACTGTGTTCTTTCGATGAATATGGCAGTGAGCAAAATGGAAAGAATTGCTGTCCTCACAGAGCGAACAGTCCAGATGGGAAGACAGGTATTAAATAACTGGATCTCTTTAAGAGCCATGACCCAAGAGGCCTGGCTCAATGTCAGAAGAATTGTAGTATCCAGCAAAATAATAATGTATACAAGTCACAGAAACACTTCTTAAAACCCCATCTTTCTCATCTTCCCTTCACACTCTGCAGCTCCTCTCACCCTCAGTTGAGTGCTTTTTATTTCTATCCTCTTTCATGCTTTCCTATTTGTGGGAAAACAGATAAGAAAGGGGTGCTATGGGAGTACACAGCTGGACTATGAGCAACCCAAGAAGACTTCCCAGAGGAATTGGCATCTAGGTTGAGCCCTGAAGAATGAGTAGAAGTGAGTCTGATGAAGAGGAGAAGAAAGGGTGTTCTAGACAAAGGAAATGGCCTGTGCCAAAGCTCAAAGGAAAAACACAAGAACTGGGCCTGGTCAACTGGTGCCTGGGGCTGGGAAAGATGAAGGGAGTGTGGTTTGGAGCCTGGAGTGTATTAAGGGAGACCTGCACCAGGGCCTAGACCTGGGCCTTCTGAAGATGGCTAAGGCAGAGCCCATTTGAGTAGGCAAATCCTAGGGGCTGGAGGGAGGTCAGAGGTATAAAAAAAAGGTCTTGCATTTCAGAGCCTGGAATGCCAGAGACATATGGAAATCAAGGCCTGGCATTTTGACTTTAATGGGCTCTGTCCCTAGAGAAACAGTAGTCCAGTGTGTTGCTAAATTAAAGCCATCAAACTGGCAGAAACCTTGCTGGGCAGAGTCATCAACTGGGCAAGAGCCACTCTCCTCATTTCACAGATGGGAAAACAAACCAAGGGAGGAAAAGAGGCGCCAGGCCCTATGCATCCAGGAGCAGAGGAGACCTCAGGGCCCAGAGACAAGAAGGAGCCAACCTGGTCTTTGCCTCCAGTCCTAGAGTCAGAGCACAGTGATGGTTACCCCAGACCTGTTGCCACCTGGCTGGTGGCTTTGGATCCACTGTGGGTCTCAGTCTCTCCATTTGTCAAATGAGGGAACTGGACCACACCTGTGGTTTTCAAGTTCAGAAGCTTTTTTATTTTATTTTTTAAGGCACAATTCTGTTTGTCAATGAAATCGTATACAGTAGCTGAGTATTTCAAAATAGGTCAAAACAGCTGTTCTGATTGTAAGGTGGGACCTCATATGTGGCCTTCCCTATACATACCCTTACCCCACCCCTGGCTACCTTGAGGTATCAGTAGGATCCAATTTGAAGAGCTAGAATATCCTACAGGCGCTTCCCACTCTGATTCTGTGATTTCTTGGAAGAAACCCAAGTTCCAATGCCTCACACCATGGCAGCCCATTTGGTGGTCATGACATCTCACCACCTAATCCATCCCCAATTCTTAGACCAGCCCTGAGCCCAGTAAACCTATCCCTTAATTCATTCAGGTAACAAACCTTGAAAAGCAACACTTTGTGTATTGGGCTTAGGAGTTGTGAGGCATTTTGGTTTCGATCCTAGCTCTGCCTGTGTAGCTTTGAGCAAGTTGCGTAACCTTTCTGAGTGCCACTTTCCTCAACAGCAAGCACTAATTGTCACCACTGAAGTAAATACTTAACATGCTAGAGACCATTCTTAGTTCTTGATGTAGGCTTGCAGATTTAATCCTCACAGAAGCCCTCAGAGGCAGTTTCTATTGTTGTCCCCATTCTACAGAGAAGAAATGTGAGGCATAGAAGGTTGAAGTAGATTGATGGAGCTCAAAGGGAACTGGTCCAATTCCAGAGGCACATAGGCATTATCCCCTACTGTTCTATGTGGATTTTGTCCCACCTGCCCCACTGAGCTCACGTGAAAATCAATAGCATGACTGTCTTCCAGTGGTAACTACCAGCATTAGTACCTGTTCTGTGCCAAATAGGTGGCCAAAAATTCAGGTAGATTAATGGCTAAGTGCATGAACCCTGAGCACGGCTGTTGGAGTTCCAGTCCTGTTACTTATTTCTCTGGCTTCCAGCATTCTCACCTGTGAAACACAGCTGATCGCAATAGTGCCTCCCCTAAAGCAGAGAGTAAGTACTATTTGTTAAGTATCATCTTATAATATACACACATATATATATATGGCTAATATGCTAAGTCCATCCGGGTAATGACATCATGTAGCAATGCCTGGCTTCCTCTCCCTAGCGACTAGCCTCCTTGCAGTTTCTTCAGCCCAGGAACACGACTTGCTTTATAGCCAGGTGCAAACATTTTACACTTTTTAAAATATATTTTATTAATATTTTACAGAGAGAAAGGGAGAGGGATAGAGAGTTAGAAACATCAATGAGAGAGAAACATCGATCAGCTGCCTCCTGCATACCCCCCATTAGGGATGTGCCTGCAACCAAGGTACATGCCCTTGACCGGAATCGAACCTGGGACCCTTGAGTCCGCAGGCCAATGCTCTATCCACTGAGCCAAACCGGCTAGGGCCAAATATCTTACACTTTAACCAAATGTCTGTGAAGCATTTTCTTGTGCCTCATCTCATTTGATTCTCACAGAAGTCCTGGAGTAGGTAGATAGGAGACTCGGTGGAATTCTATTTTCATTAGCCAGACAGAAAACGGAGATTGAGAAAGCTTAGAAACTTGATTCAACTGAAAAGAAGTAAGAAATGGTAGACCTTGAAAATGACTTCAGGTTTTCTCACTGTGCAGCATATAGTCAAATACTGCTGCAATTAAATATTTTACCCTTTGTTCTCCCTGCGTGACCTACAATAATAATCTGCTTCGTGTTGATATTTACTGCTGTGTTGATGACAATTACCTGAAAGAGAAGTTGGGGTGCCTCACTGAGCTAGAAAAAGTTTAGCTACATCAGAAAGCAGGTCTAATTAAGCAAGTATATTCTATATATATAAAAGGTTAAGTTGACTCACGCATGTGCGATCCATATAATGCTCTTGCTGGGGCCAATCACACACATGTGTTTCGATCTGTCATTGTCAATCATGAATTTGGTTGAGACATCTATTATAGAGAAAGGGCGAATAGCGATATTAAAATATTTCTTCTAATTAATTTTCTTAAATGTGCATGAATTCGTGCACCGGGCCACTAGTACATGAATAAGCTATGATGTCTGCCATGAAGGTAATAACCGTTGTTAACTGTGCCTCTAAGGACTCCTTATACATTTCCCACACCCCCCAGGCAAGACCTGTCTTACCCAACCCCCTGACAGGCTACCCCAAACAAAATTTAAAAGTCTGGAGTTTTTGTTGGAAAGTCTGCAGCCTCAGACCTCAGTTTCAATAGTCATGGGTGCCCCCTCCTGTCCACTTCCTGTAAGTGCACTACCCACTTTTCCTCCAACCTTGAGCAGGCTGGTGCATTGGTTTGGTCTGTCTGGCCAGGCCCCCGATCCCCTCCAAATAATCTCACCAGATTGCACCCAGCTGCAGTCCTCCAGGGCATTGGGGATCTGCAGAAATTAGAGGCAGCATGGTGCACTGGGATTGAACACCCACAGACTGGTTTGACATTCAGAATTTTCCTGGTGATATGATCTGGAAAGTGTCCCTCCTTTGTAAAACACAGATTGTGAGAGCACCTGACTCAAGGAGCTTGAAGGCCAGTTTGTAAATTACAAGTGCTGTTTAGTGGGTGTCTGGGGGTTAATAATAAACCTCTTTATAAGGGTTAATGCACAAACCATTTTATGTAAAAGATGTCTCTAAGGAAAAATCCTACCTTTTTCCATCAGAAACGTCCAGGCCCCATTGTGAATAACAATCCTTAACACAGTCTATTATTCACTCGGCAGCCATGATGACATTAAAATATACATCAGACAACATCACATTCCTCCTCGAAGCCTTCTACTATCTTCACATCACACTCAGAATACAGTCCAACCTCCTCTCCCAGCCTACAAGGTCCTTCACAATCAGCTACTTCTCTCTCAACTCCCATGGTTCCTGTGGCAACTTCTTCTCAGCGACCTGTTCCACAAATATCCAAGCTCATTCCTACCTCCAGGCCTTTGTACATGATGTTATTTCTGCCAGGAACATTCTTATTTGACACACTATCATCATTGAGATCTTCACATAAATTTCACCTCCTCAAAGCAGCCTTCCATGACCGCTCAATCCAAAAAGCCCTCTAGGTTTCCTCTCCTGTTACCCTCTTTATCCTTTCTTTATGGTACTTAATGCCACCTACAGGGGTTTTGCCTGACTTAGCACATATTCAAGTAACACGTCTGGCACCCCCAAGACACTCAGTAGATATTTGTGAACAAATGAATTTTCCCTACTGAGGTTTGGGGATAAAGATGGCATTAGAGATATAGCAGAGCCCAGCTGGCGTGGCTCAGTGATTGAACATCAACCTATAAACCTTGAGGTCACGGTTCGATTTCCAGTCAGAGCACATGCCCAGGTTGTGGGATTGATCCCCTGTGGGAGGCATGCAGGAGGTGGCCAATCAATGATTCTTTCTCATCATTAATGTTTCTCTCTCCTTCTCCCTTCCTCTCTGAAATCAATGAAAACTTTTAAAAAAGAGAGATACAGCAGAATATGATGTGAGCCTAGATTGTTCCCAGGAAGAGAGTGGGGGAGGAAAGCTCTTCACAGTATCCTGGTGTGGGTGGGAATACAGGTCGGAGAATAATGCCATTGCTTCTCCTCAAAGTGCTCCCTGGAACTCCCAGAACCCTAGAGAAGCCCCACACTAACTCAAGCCCTGAGGATCCTCCCACCCTGGAAGGGTAGACAGGGAAATGCCAGTCTGAGCTTAGGACTCTTCCACACACAAAAAAGGAGCTGGAACACATGTTTTCCTATTTCCTTACACTTGGACACTCCTCTTCTGCCTTTGGGTGGGACTCATCTTGGGCTGGGCCAGATCTGAGGACAAGGATATCTTTGTTTTGGGTGGAGATTTCGGAAGGTATGGCCTTCATCGAGCAGAGGAACTACATTCACCGAGACCTCCGAGCCGCCAACATCCTGGTCTCTGCGACCCTGGTGTGTAAGATTGCCGACTTCGGCCTGGCGAGGGTCATTGAGGACAACGAGTACACAGCCCGGGAAGGTAGGGGATGCTGCCAAGGGACCCGTGGGGCCCACTTGGGTTGGTGGTGAGTGGTGAGAGTTGAGCCTGTGAAAGTAATTAGTAAAATGCAAAGGTCCACCCCAGTATTAGCTATGTGTTATTAAACTTGATAGAGTCCTTCTGGATGTAGTGTCCTGGCCTCCAGTCACCCAGAGATTAAGATTAAGTTAGTTGTGTGCATGTTGAAATTAAGTGTAAGATCAAGTTTATGGATGATAGGCAAAAACAGAGGAGTCCAAATGTCTATAAATAGGAGAATGAATACGTAACTTGTGGTATATTCATACACTATAATGTATGCAGCAATGAAAAATTACAAACCAATGCTACATGCAACAAAATGGTTGACTCTCATAGACATGCTATCAAAATGAAAGAAATCAGACCAAGAAAGTAGATGTTGGACGGTTCCATTTATATAAAATTCAGAAACAAGCAAACTCGTATATGAAAGTTCATAGAATCATTATTTGTAACAGCCAAAAAGCAGAAGCAAACCAAATGTCCATCAACTAACTGATAAACAGATAAACAAAATGTGGTCTATCCATACAATGGAATATCATTCATAAAGGAATGAGGGACATGCTACTCATGGATAAACTTTCCAAGCATCATGTTAGTGAAAGAAGGCAGATACAAAGGTAACATATTATAAGATTCCATCTATATGAAATGTCCAGAACAAGCAAATCTATAAAGAAAGTAGATTAATGATTGCCTAGGGCTGGGGTAGGAAATTGGAAAGAAATGGGGAGTGCCTGATATAGTTTGGTTTTTTTTGGGGGGGGGGGACATGATAAAAATATTCTAAAATTCCCAACTTTGTGAACATACTAAAAACCATTGAACTGCATACTTTAACTGGGTAAAATGCATGACCTGTGTATACATCTCAATAAAACCGTTAAAGAAAAAAACAGGCAAAACTCATTTATGGCAGTAGAGGTCAAAATAGTGCTTACCTGGGATGGGGGTAGGACTGACTGGGGGCGGGGACAGGAGGGAGCCTCGGAGATGCTGAAAGTGTTCTCTATCTTTTTTTTTTCTTTTTTTTTTTTAAATTTATTTTATTGATTTTTTACAGAGAGGAAGGGAGAGGGATAGAGAGTTAGAAACATCGATGAGAGAGAGACATCGATCAGCTGCCTCCTGCACACCCCCCACTGGGGATGTGCCCGCAACCAAGGTACATGCCCTTGACCGGAATCGAACCTGGGACCCTTCAGTCCGCAGGCCGACGCTCTATCCACTGAGCCAAACCGGTTAGGGCAAAGTGTTCTCTATCTTGATCTGAGTGGGGATTATAAGGTCTATACATGTCAACAATGCATCAAGTTGTACATGAAGGATTTGTGCACTTTATTTCATGTTTGTTAGGACACGATAAAAACAATCTAAACTAAGGGCAACTACTAAAAGACTAAGAGTAGACTGTATAATCTCTAAAACAGGAGAGGAGAACCAGGAATAAAGAAAATTCTCTCAATGTCAAGGAGGGAAGAAATGGAGAAAAAAACACACAGCATTTTCAAAACTTGACCATGTTCTCAGCCATAAAGCAGGCTCATCAAACTTCAGAGGACATGTATTCTTATAGAGCATATTCTGCAGCCACAATGGAATTAAGATGGAAATCAGTAACCAAGGGTTAACTAAACCCATCCCAGACAGGTGGAAGGAGAGAAAGAGTAGAAGGGAGACACCCAGCGACTGATGGAAAGCACAGAGGGCAAGGCCAAAATCTTCCCTTCCCCCACTGCCCTGCTGGCACCAGGGCGCTAAGGCATTCGCTGCAACCTCGACTCAAGGCCCCTGAAGTCCTGCTGTCCTGAACATTCTGTGACCTCTAGGACTCCACTCTTCAGGAGTTGTAGGTTGCTGGGGTAACCGCTGAATTAACAAGGTGGTCCTGGGGAGTTGGCTACCCAGCCACACCCAGACCCTCTGTCCTCTCCTCCCCACATTAGCTATCTGTCCTCAGCATGGATGTTTCTTGCTTCCAGAGGCCAGATTTAGATTTAGGGAAATTGCAGGTCTGCAGGGGGCAGATGTGGGCAACTGTGCTGTCCTGTTCCTCACCCTAGCAGAGACCCAGCCCACTGCTCTCCAGACCCTCCCTGACTCCGCTCTTTCCAACTCTGCAGGGGCCAAGTTCCCCATCAAGTGGACAGCTCCTGAAGCCATCAACTTTGGCTCCTTCACCATCAAGTCAGACGTCTGGTCCTTTGGTATCCTGCTGATGGAGATCGTCACCTATGGCCGGATCCCATATCCAGGTAGTGAAAGGGCCTCAGCTCAGGGCTGCTTCCAGGGCCCAGTCTGGCTTTCTTCTCTTGTCAGTGTCCATTCAGACTGAGTTCTTCATCCTCCTCCCCAACCTCCCCTCACCTGCTCCATCTCAGCTAAAGGCACCACCATCCACCCAGTTTCTTAAGCCTGAAATCTGGGGGCTTCCTCCGTCCTTCCTTTTCTCTCATACCACATCCAAGCAGTCAGAGGTTCTGGTATTTGACTCCAGAACACATCCCAAGTCTTCCCCTTCTAACTCCACAGCCTCCATTGCTCATCCTGGCCAACATTACCTCTCACCTCGATGGTACAGTGCCTGCCTAACCAGCACCCTGCTTCTCCCCTCTCTCCTATAGGCCATTCTCTACGTGCAGCCAGAACGAGTTTTCTAAAATTGTGACTCTGATCTTGTGCCTTCTGCATCTCTAACTCTTTCATGGTCTCCCACCATAATTAGGACAAAATCCCAAACTTCTAATTATGCCTGCAGGTCTTGCACGATCCAGCCCCTGTCTACGTCTCCAGCTTCACTTTATGTGGCATCCCACCATCTTGTCATCCAAAGTACCACACATGTCCCCCATGCTTCTCATTCAAAACACGCTACACTATTTCCTTCATAGTGTTCATCACACTTGGTAACTATGTGTTTGTTTAATATTTTCCCCATCAGACTCTGAGCTCCGTGAGGCGATAAATCATGTCTGTGTTCCTCATGGTGTATCTGCACTGCCTACCTCTGTGCCCACCACATAGTGGGTGCTTCGTAGCTGTTTGTGGAATAGATGAGTTTACCTACACGCCTGCAGGCAGCACCCTAGACTGAGTAGAACACAGGGGTATATAAAGATACACGCAACATATAGATCGCCGAGCACTCAGTAAATACTGTTGTGCTCTGTCCCTTTTTGGTTGGAATGTCTCCATGGGTATCTCTAGCCAAAACACTGGGAAGAGGGGACAAAGCAGATATAGAGTCTCTAATTTTTTTTTATAAACTGTCCTGAATTTGAATGGTGTCCCCATCAACTATTACATTTTGACAAATTCACTTCACTTTTACCCGTGTTTTCACTTGTAAAACATACAGGTACCCTATCTGGTAATGATATTTACCTTGCACAAGTGGTTGTGAAGGTTAGGAACAAAAAATATAGACATTGCTCATTCAATTGTATTTCTCAAGTTCCTTCCGTGTGTTAGGCACTAGGATACAGTAAGAGACAAGGTCCCTGCTTTAAGGACCTCACAGTCTAGCCTGAGCACACACTAAACAGACACACACTCCCAAGGAGATCACTGCTGAGAAGAAAATGAAGCAGAGGTGTTTAAGAGTGAGCGACCTGGAGCTCCTGTGGACAGGGAGTACCTGTCAGAGCAGGTCCTATTTGAGCTGAAAAACAGCTGAGTGAGGATCTAGGGAAAAAGATTTCAGGCAGAAGGCACTGCTAGTTTATAGGGCCTGAAGTGTGCCTAAAGGATAGCAAGGAAGCCAGGCAGCTGGAGACCAGGAATGAGAACAGATGGTAGATGATGAGGTTGGCAGGGACCAGATCCGGCAGGGCCCATGGTCATGGAGAAAGGTAAGTGGATGTTAGTCTAAGCATGCAGAAGCTGGGAGGTGGCATCATCTCATGTGTAAGTGGTGCTTGGTTCAGCATGGAGAGTGGGTTTGGGGACAGGTGGAAGCTGCGGCAGTGGTACAGGCACAGGTGGTGATAGCAACAGAGATATAAGTTGATGGGTTGATGCTACATTTCAAAAGAAGGAAGGATGTGAGTTGCTGAAGTGAAAGGTGAGAAAGAGAGAAGAATCAAGGATGATTCTCCTGGTTTTAATTGAGCAACTAGGTGGGCAATGATCTGTGGATAGAAATTAAAGAATTCTGTCTTAGCCCCGTTAAATTTGAGGTGACTAGTAGACATCCAAGATGTAGACATCCATGGAGATCGTCACCTACAGCCAGATCCCATACCCAGGTAGTGAAGGGGGCCTCAGCTAGGGGGGACAAAGCAGATATAAAGAGTCTCTGATTTTTTTATAAACCATCCTGAATTTGAATGGTGTCTCCATCAACTATTACATTTTGACAAATTCACTTCACTTTTACCCCAGTGTTTTCACCTGTAAAAAATATAGGTGCCCTATCCAGTAATGATATTTACCTTGCACTAGGAGACATCCAACAGTTAAATTGTTGTTCTTAAAGATAACTAACAAATTCAATTAAATAAGGAAATGGTCCCATTCACACAGAGGGTGCATCGAGTCTGGCCTTCTGTTTTGTCTTGAGGGTAGGCCAGGAAAAACCAGGAATGGCTATGGCACCCTGTATCCATTAGGATGCATTAAGCTGCAAGCAACAAAGTAACAGACGAAGGAGTGGTAGAAACAATAAGAAAGTTATTGTTCCCATAAGGAGTCTGACATTGGTGACTGGTTAGTTCAGCGGCTCAACAGTTCTCAGGACTCTGGGTTAGTTTGTCCGCGGCTGTCTTCCTCTCATGGTCAGATGGCTGCTGCAGCTCCAAGGATCACATTGTCTCACAGTGCCCGAAGGAAGGAGTAAGTGACTATCTTCAAAAGTCTCTCTCAGGGAGGAAAACCTTGCCTGGAGACTCCCCCTCGGCTTCCATTGGCCAACACTGGGTGCCATGCCCCTGCCCTCACTCAGGGGAGTCTATGGATTTCACAGAGAGGCGGAGCTCCCACAGGAGGTGGGGAGTGATGGCTGCTGGGGAGGCAGCTTTATCTGCCTCCCCATGACTCCCATTGCCAATCCCTCCCTTTTTAATTCCATGGCTCCTTCTCAGGGATGACAAACCCTGAGGTGATCCGGGCGCTGGAGCGTGGATACCGCATGCCCCGGCCGGAGCACTGCCCCGAGGAGCTCTACAACATCATGACTCGCTGCTGGAAGAACCGCCCTGAGGAGCGGCCCACCTTCGAATACATCCAGAGTGTGCTGGACGACTTCTACACAGCCACTGAGAGCCAGTACCAACAGCAGCCATGATGGGGGGACCAAGGCAGGGCCAGGCGCTGAGGCGAAGCCTATGAGGTGTCTCCAGCACCTTCTGCTAGATGTCCGCTCACCCTTCTCACTCCCAGACACCCACCCTCACTCCAGCCATGGCTCTTCATTTGTCAAGTGGGTGGGCTGGACTGGACAATCTCTTTCTGACTCTAGCAATCCACAGTCTGCCATTCTCAGGAGACCCAAGTTATATTTCTGTTGCCTGGGACATTTGGATTCCAGTTTCAGCTATGGTTTGAATAGGAAACTTTAAAAATAATGAAATAAATATTTAAATAAAAGATACAAATGCTAAAGGCTTACTGACAGGTCAGCTTTTCTTCTAGCTCCTGACTATCTATTTGCCTTTTTGCTGGACAAGTCAGAAATGGGGAAGGCCCCTCCCTGAGACCAGTAGGACAAAGAGAAGTGGAGTATGATATTCAAACTGCCCCAAATAGTTGCTGTGTTAGTTTCCTCTTGCTGCTGCAACAAATTACCACAAACTTGGTGGCTTAAAAACAACACAAATTTATTACCTTACAGTTCCAGAGATAAGAAGTGTGAAACGGGTGGGCAGGGCCACGTGCCTTTGGCAGGCACGGGGGGAGAATCCATTTCCTTGCCTTTTCCAGCTTCTAGAGGCTGCACAGTTCCTTCCTGCTCTTCAAACTACTTCAGTCATCATATCTCTGCCTCTGAGTCTCCTGCCTCCCTCTCTCACTTATAAGGGCCGCTGTAATTACACTGGACCCACTTGAATAATCCAGACCAGGGGTCCTCAAACTTTTTAAACAGGGGGCCAGTTCACTGTCCCTCAGACCGTTGGAGGGCCGGACTATAGTTTAAAAAAAAAAAACTATGAACAAATTCCTATGCGCACTGCGGGCCCAGGACGAGTTGGCTGCTAAGCAGGACAGGCAGCGGCACCCGGCGGGCCGGATAAATGTCCTCGGCGGGCCGCATGTGGCCCGCGGGCCGTAGTTTGAGGACCCCTGATCCAGACTAATCTCCCATCTCAAGATCCTTATCACATCTGTAAAGTCCCTTTTGCCATATAAGGTGACATCTTCACAAGTTCTGGGGATTAGGATATGGACCTTTGTGTGTGGGGACCTTTGTGCCTATCACACTGGCACTGGGACTCTGAATGGGCTTCTGTCTCCAAGAAGCTGGGTCTGCCAGGATGACAGGAATGATTTTTCATGCTCTGGGACCCTGACTCTTGGCCAAGCCACATTGCTACATGAGCTGGTGGGTCTCTACCAGCACTGGGGCATTTCCCATGGCCAAGCAGCTACTATGGTTGCTAAGATGGTATCCACCGTTGCAGGAATCCTGGGGTCTGGAGATGTGGCTGCTGCAAGGTATCTGGTTCCCTGCGTGGGAAGCTCTCAGTGGACGGGAGGGAGACCTGGGAAGGAAGCAGAGAAGACAAGGAGGCATGTGGTCACAGTTGAAAGTCAGCTTTTGTTGTGAGGAGAGCAATGAGAAGAGGTGACAGTGGGATGGGCACAAATGATACCTTTCTATATTATTGCATTCCTTGAAGGATCCACATCACAGCACCCACCAGGGTCCCATGGGACCCTATACTGAACTGATTCTGTACCCCTGAGTAGCACAGAGTCTTAACCTTAGAAACTGGATATAAAAACAGTGGAAAATAAAGCTATCAATGTTTCAACTTACCTAGTTGGTAATTCCATTTTTCTCTTGTTTTCTTGTTTGGGATGTGTCTTTGGGTATCTGAAGCAGAGCACAGGGCTCTGTGATAGGAATTTGCACTCATGATTGTGGTACATTGAATTGCTGTTCAGTAATCCGTAGGAGGAGTACCCTTCTCTACCCCACTAATGTTGAGCTAGGCATAAGACTTGCTTTAGCCAATGGGATATTAGAAGATGTGCTGTAAGCAGAGGCTTACAATGTGCATGTGGGGCTGGCTTCCCCTCCAGCCTTTTGCCCTGAAAAGAACATGGTCCAAGAAAGATGAATGACATGTGGTACAGATCTGGACCCAACCCAGCTTGGAGTTAAATCCAGCTGCTCCCAGCTTCAATCAACTGAACTCCAGCTGACCTGTGGACATGTGAGAAAGGAATACATGCTTAATATTATAAGCCTTTAAGTTTTAGGGTTGTTTTGTTACACAGCATTATTACAGAAATAGCTGACTGAAACATGATTTCAAGAATTTGCCCTAACCAGTTTGACTTAGTGGATAGAGGGTCGACCTGAGACTGAAGGGTCCTGGGTTCGATTCCAGTCAAGGGTATGTACCTTGGTTGTGGGCACAGCCCCAGTGGAGGTGTGCGGGAGGCAGCTGATCGAAGTTTCTCTCTCATCGATGTTTCTGACTCTCTATCCCTCTCCCTTCCTCTCTGTAAAAAAATCAATAAAATATATTTTAAAAAAAAGAATTAGAGCCTATTGCTAAATGGACAAGACCCAGGAGCCAACTCATGCCCTCCTGCTCTATCAGTTTACACTGCCCTACACTCTGATATTTCCCTCTGGTCACAGGAAAGACAGGTGAAAACATGGGGACAGAACACCAACACCATGATCCATAAAAGAAAAAACTGACAAATTGGACTTCATTAAAATTAAAAAACTTATCTAAGAAAGACAGAGAAATGAAAATGAAAAGACCAGTTCCAACATAGGAGAACTTATTTGCAAAACACCTATCTGATAAAGGACTGATATCCAAAATATACAAAGAACTCTTAAAATTCAATAATAAGAAAACAACCCAACTAACAAATGGGTAAATGAGCTGAACAGATGCCTCACTAAAGAAGATATACAGATGGCAAATAAGCATATGAAAAGATGCTCCACATCTATGTCATCAGAGAAATGCAAATTAAAACAACAATGGGTATCACTACCCACCTATTAGAATGGCCAAAATCTGAAACACTGATGACACCAAATAATGGTAAGGATGTGAAAAAAACAGGAAATCTCATTCATTGCTGGTGGGAATGCAAAATGGAGCAGCCACTTTGGAAAATACTTGACAGTTTCTTATAAAACTAAATATACTCTTACTATACAATTCAGCAATGCAAATACCCACACAAAAATCTACACACTAATGTTTGTAGTAGCTTTATTTATAATCGTCAAAACTTGGAAGTAACTAAGATATCCTTCAATAGGTGAATGGATAGCCCTGGCCCGGTAGCTCAGTGGGCTAGAGCATCATCTGGATAAGCCAAGGTTGTGGGTTCTATCGCGGTCAGTACACATACAAGAATCAACCAATGAATGCATAAATAAGTGGAACAACAAACCAATGTTTCTCTCTCTCCCGCTACCCTTCCTCTCTCTCTCAAATTAATAAATAAAATTAATTTTTAAATAACAACAACAGGTGAATGGATAAATAAACTGTAGTACACTCATATAAGGGAATATTGTTCAGTGATAAAAAGAAATAAGCTATCAAGACATGGAAGCCTGGCCAGTGTGGCTCAGTGGTTGATCATCAACCCATGCACCTAAGAGGTCACCAGTTCGAATCCCGATCAGGGCACATGCCCAGGTTGCAGGCTCAATCTCCAATAGGGGGCGTGCAGGAGGCAACCGATTGATGTTGCACTTTCACATTGATGTTTCTATCTCTCTCTCCCTCTCCTTTCCCTTTCCCCTCTCTCTAAAAATCAGTAAAAACATATTTTTTTAAAAAAGGAAAAAAAATGGAAGAACCTTAAATGCATATTGCCAAGTGAAAGAAGCCAATCTAAAAAGGCTGCTTGCTGTATATTCCAAATATATGACATTCTAGAAAAAGTGAAACTATAGAGACGATTAAAAACCAGCAATTGCCACGGATTTGGTTGGGAGGGAGGATGGGATGAATAGGTAGAGCATAGGGGATTTTTAGGGCAGTGAAACTATTCTGTATGCTACTCTCAATGGTAGGTACATATTATATATCTGTTAAAACTTACAGAATGTACAGCACAGAGTGAACATTAATGTAAACTATGGACTTTGGTTAATAATAATGTATCAATATTGGTTCATTAGTTGTACCATATATACCATATTAAGGCAAGATGTTAATAATACGGGAAACTAAGGGCTGAATGAGGGGGGATATGAGAACTTTGTACTTTCCACTCATTTTTCTTTTTTTTTTTTTAAATGTATTTCTTTTTTTTTAAAAATATATTTTATTGATATTTTATAGAGAGGAAGGGAGAGGGACAGAGAGTTAGAAACATCGGTGAGAGAGAAACATCGATCAGCTGCCTCCTGCACAACCCCCACTGGGGATTTGCCTGCAACCAAGGTACATGCCCTTGACCGGAATCGAACCTGGGACCTTTCAGTCCGCAGGCTGACGCTCTATCCACTGAGCCAAACCGGTTTCGGCTCCACTCATTTTTCTATAAATCTAAAACTGCTCTAAAACATAAGGTCTAGTAAATAAATAAATAAAACAAAACATGGGGATAAATTTTGTGCCACCAATTCTTTGGGACTCTATATGCCCAAAGTTCTCCCCTGGAAGGTGCCCCATGTTAATGACTTGCTTCAATCTAGCCTCTAGCTGTGGCTTTCAGTATAAATATAGAGAAAGCACTGACTTCCCTGTGATTTGAAAAAACTGCCTCCTTATTCCCCAACCTGGGCCCTCATTTTTGTCATGTGTCTGACCTCATCACAGTATATCTGACATAAGGCTATATTGATTTACATTCTGTTTGCATCCCTTCCCTTTTGAAGGTTGGCAATGACTGCTAGTTATCCCCACCTCCGTGTTTCCCCTTCTTCTGGAGAAACAGAATTTTTATCAGGGGCATGTGACCACCCAGAATGAATGCTACATTTCCCACTCCCTTTTGCAGCAAAGTGTGGTCATGTGCTTACATTCTGATCAATGGGTTGTAAGTGGAAGTGTGGTATAGCACCTTCCAGGATCCTTTCTTAAAAGATGTGGACTCACTAATTATCTGAGAGATGCAAATCAAAACGACAATGCGATACCATCTCACTCCTGTCAGAATGGCTATCATCAACAAATCAACAAAGGACAAGTGCTGGCGAGGATGCGGAGAAAAAGGAACCCTCGTGCACTGCTGGTGGGAATGCAGACTGGTGCAGCCACTGTGGAGAACAGTATGGAGTTTCCTCAAAAAACTGAAAATGGAACTCCCATTTGACCCAGTAATCCCACTCCTAGGAATATATCCTAAGAAACTAGAAACACCAATCAGAAAGGATATATGCACCCCTATGTTCATAGCAGCACAATTTACAATAGCTAAGATTTGGAAACAGCCTAGGTGCCTGTCAGCAGATGACTGGATCAGAAAACTATGGTACATCTACACAATGGAATACTATGCTACCATAAAAAAGAAGGAATTCTTACCATTTGTAGCAACCTGGATGGAATTGGAGAACATTATGCTAAGTGAAATAAGCCAGTCAATGAAAGAAAAATACCACATGATCTCACTCATTTGTGGATAATAAAAAACATTATAAACTGATGAACAAAAAGATAGATACAGAGGCAGTAAAGCATCAAACAGACTGTCAAATTACAGCGGGAAGGTTAGGGAGAGGTGGGGGAAATAAGAGATCAACCGAAGGACTTATATACATGCATATAAGAGTAACCAATGGATGCAAAACATTGGGGGGTGAGGGCATGTATGGGAGTGGGGTGGGGGGGGCAATGGTAAGATATGTACACATATAATACCTTAATAAAAAAAAAAAGGGATGTGGACTCTTTGCCCCTTATTTTTCATCTCTTCCTCCATCATGCTGCCTAGAATGTGCATGTGAAGGCTGGAGCTCTAGCTGCCATCTTGGACCCTGAGGAAAATGAATTAACTCTAGGGATGGCAAAGCCGGACAGTGCCTGGATCTCAAGGTATTTGAGGCATAGCCACCATACAGCTAGGACGATCCTCCGGACTTGTACCTCAGAGGGTGTGGCATGCATTGTCAGTATCCCTTAAAGTGGCCTAGACTTTTAGCTATCATTATCTGCATCACTGTGCCTGAGGGCTCTTTTTCTAAAACTGCAAAACAAAACAAAAAAACAACCACCCCCCCCTCCCCGCACCCACATACACACAAAACCCTCAGCTGCCAGCGTTGGAAGAAGGCCAAAAGTGCTAAGGAATTAATGCCCTCCGGGATGAGTCCTCAACTAATGACTTTTGGAAGTCGGTGTCGAATAAATACTCCAGCTCTTGGTTGGGATAACTGTGAGGTTTGTGTTTTGTGCTGTTTTCCGGGATTTCCCCACAGGATTAAACTTTAGTTACCCACAGAGGTAACCTGCTTGACAACATACCCTCTCCAAGTATAGCTCTGACATGAATGTCGGTTGATAGTTTCATTTATACTCATGAATAAGATGAAAATGAAATAATGAAGTATGTATGTTTTCACTCATTAGTAGATGATATGAGCAACTTCTTTGCTAAGTAAGGTAAGTTTCCAATACTGTCACAATTTTGTGCTAATCACAATGTAACGGCTATAGACACAACACACTTAATGTTTTTATCTGCATTATTAACATTGGCTCCTTATTCCCCTAAGGAGACCTAAGTCCAGACCTGGGTTTGACAAACTACATTTTATTGCAACACAGCCACACTATTACTTATTGTCCGTAGAGGTTTTTGTAACACAGGCAGAGCTGGATTGTGACCCAGTAACATGGTCTTCAAAGCCTAAAATATTTACTATGTAGCCCTTTACAGTAAAATTTTGATAGCGAAACAATAATTTAAGTCCTGATTTGTAGCTTTGCTGATTTTTGTGTTATAAACAGTCTCAACATGGCCAATTTCAAACTAAAAACCAGAACTGTATTATGATATTCATGGGCCTTTGGCACTTTTGCTTTTGTTGGAACCTTCCTCCATAAAATATATATTCTATTTATAAATATATTAAATTAATTAGAAATTATAGTTGACAACTACTTTGATATCAAGATGAATAATATTAATGTTATTTATGAAGACTTTTTTTCCTTCTGATTTAAAAAAATTTATTTCTTTTGAACATTTTTGTGGCACCTAAAGGTATGATGGGCCTTCTGCACTGTGCCTACTATGTTAATGGACAAGTTGGCTCTGCTACCAACACAACACTGCTGAACACAGCTGGAAAGGAATATGCAGTAACACACCATTTAAAAGTATTACACATAAAATAGATGTAAATAACTCAAGAGTAAGAAGTAGTAAAATGATTAGGAAGTGATAAGTTTTAAATATAAAATGTTTTTAAATTGATTTGAGAGAGAGAGAGAGGAAGTGGAGAGAGGGAGGAAGAAAGAGAAAGAGAGAGAGAGAGAGAGAGATTTAATGTTCCATTCATTTATGCATTCACTGGTTGATACTTATATGTGTCCTGACTGGGGATCAAACCCACAACCTTGGCATATCAGGACGATGCTCTAACCAACTGAGATACCCAGCCAAGGTCACTTTGTTTAGCACTGCCCCATGTACCAGGAGGTTGTCTGTGCAATTCCCAGTCAGGGCACATGCCCAGATGAGCTTGATCCCCAGTAGGGAGTGTGCAGGAGGCAGCCGATCAATGATTCTCTCTCATCGATGTTTCTATTTCTCTTCCTCTCCCTTCCTCTCTGAAATCAATAAAAACATGTTTTAATTTAAAAAACCATGTCTATTTGTCTGAAAATATCTTTAAAAAAATAAAAGCAATTAAAATGATAAATTTTATGTGGTGTATATTTTACCACAATAAAAAAGTTTTTTAAAGGAAAAAAAGAAACTTACCATGTGATGGAGCTAGAAAGAGGTAGGGATGGGATCTGACCTCAGGCCACCAAGTTCCAGGATTCTGGTGTATGTTATAGAAAGAGACTGGAATGTGAAAACCCTTGGGAAAAAATAAAAAGTATGAGGAGGGGAAAAATGGAAATACTGAGGAATAATAAGCCATTTGTGGAGCTTTCCCCCTTATTACTCATCCCTTTTCAAACATCCAGAAAGGGTAGAAAACACCCAGGATTCAAGATCCCGGAGAACTTATTGCAAGTTTGGAATCTATGACTTACTTGTAATGAGATTCCAGGTTAAGTTCTCCTAGTCTCTCAAGCTTTCTTCCCCTTGGGAATAATATCTGTTCAGCTACTCTTCAGGATGGTTGTGTGGGTCAGAGAGTTAATGGATGTGTGTTTCAATGATTGATTGCTACATGAGAAACCACTCCAAAATCTAGACCGACTGGGCTCAGCTGGACAGGTTTTCTACTGTACATAAGTGTCGATGTGGTTGCATTCAGCTGGCAGTTCAGCTGGGGTTGGGATGTCCAAGATGACTTCATTCACAATTCCAGTGCTCAGCTGGAGTTTCTAGATGTCTTGAGGAGTTGGCTGGCCTCCCTCCCTTTCCATGTGGCTCTCCAGCAGGGTAGCCAGACTTCTTTAGACCCAAGATGATAGATAGAAGCAGAAGCTGCCAAGCCTTTTAAGGCTAAGACCCAGAACTGGCAGTCGTTTGTACCACATTCTATTGGTCAAAACAAGTGATATGACCAGTCAGATTCAAAGGGAGGATAAATAAAATCTGCCTCTTGAAGGGAAAAACAGCATGCTCATGAAAAAATGGGAGGACTTGTTGGCAACCATCTTTCTGGATAATCCACCACAATGGTGCTCATTTCTACTCAGGGAGATAGCAGAAATCCAAGTGCCATTTTTTTGCCAACCATACCCAAGGGCAGATGGAGTTAAGGGAATAAATCTCATTTTGGCACATCAGCCTAAAACTAATGAATAATCTATTAGACCTCCCCTTAACTCCCAGCCTTAAGAAACCCCTCAAACTGAAGGTCCCAGCACACTCCCTCTCCCTCCCAAGAGTATGTCCAGCCTTTCCCAGCCCCTTCTTGTTCCCCACAGGCATGCATCGCCTACAACCTAAGGGACCCAGGAGGCTTGCAACCAGGAAGCAATGGGCAGCGACAGCTCCTCCCCAGCTAACCCTTGACCTTGTCCCCAATGCCCCCTTTTCTCTGACCTCCTAGTGAGCCAAAGCAGCCCAGCCCAGGCTCATTTCCCCACCTAGTTACTCCCTCTATTGTTGCTTCTTCTATTCTAGGCCCTTCCTTGTTTCACTGTTGCCAGCTTTAATAAACATTCTTTTAAAATCACCTGGATTTCCGCTGTGAAATCTTTCCTGTGCAAAGTCAAGAACCCACTCAGGGCCAGGTCACCTTTCCGGTAACAAGAGTCACACACTTACCTAACACATGGTGAAGTGCACATTCAAAGATGTCTTCCTCCACTAAATATGTTGCTTTTCATTCATTCCTTTAACAAATAGTGCATTGTATTGGGCAACTTCCATATGCCTGAAGGAAAATACATTAAGAGTATAATGACAACTATGTAACATTATGTCATTAGATCCTCATCACAAAAT
This sequence comes from Plecotus auritus, assembly GCF_963455305.1. Lineage (NCBI taxonomy): Eukaryota > Metazoa > Chordata > Mammalia > Chiroptera > Vespertilionidae > Plecotus > Plecotus auritus. The sequence continues at coordinate 64,092,321 of NC_137782.1, read as the reverse complement.
AATGATGAAGGTATTATAATAATCCCCTTCCCATTTTACAGATGAAAATGGAGTGAGATTAAATAATAAACAGGATCCTACCTTATAGATATTACAGTCTATTGGAAAGGATATAGAATAGTTAAGTAAGTAATTAAATACATAATTACAAATTATTCTCAGAGTAGAACCCTGCTATTGGAATTCTGGTATCCGCCTCTCACCTAAAACAAGGCCTCAGGTAACCCTGGCAACGGTTCTCTGGCCATTAGTAAAGATGGTGCCCAGAGAACCTGTGCGTTTAGGCACAACCCTCATTACCCACAATGCAGTGGGGAAGGAGTAGCTGTCTTTGCCAGGAGCTAATATGGCTCCCAAAGTTATGCCGTACTCTCTTTTCCCCTAATCAGCGACTTGACTGCCCAGACCAGGCTACGGATCAGGAGCTAAGTCTACTTTGCCCCTCCATACCGCAACTACAGGAGCGACTGAAGTTGAGTGGCACCTCACAGAATTGAACTCCATAACCGGGGAAACACCACTTCCGCTGACGTCATCACGCCGACACGTGGATCCAAGATGGCGGCAGCGATGGTGAGTGAAGGAGACTCCGGGAGCCGGAGCTGGAGCCGGGTTCTCCGGGGGATCCCAAGATCTTCCGGCACTCCATGCCTGCCCCGAGCCATCTCCGGAACCCCTAGCTCAGGCTTGAGGGATGTCCCTGACTGGGCTTGTCTCCCCCAAAGTTCCCCTTCCCCGGCCCCGCACTCAGGCTTGTCAAGGCCTGGAGTTTTGAGGGAGGCATTGGGTCGGAGGAAAGGTCTCGGCTACCGCCTCTGCTGGTTCCTATTCCTGCTTTGGTCTCCGCTTTCTGTGACCCCAATTTTCACTTCCCAGCCCTGACCCCTCGGAAGAGCCCCCCATTATTCCCGCCTTTGCTCCTCCCTCTTACGTCCAGATCCTGCTGTCTCCGCCTCCCCATTCTCCTGACCAGTCCGTGGAAGCGACCTCACCTCTGACCAGCCTCCCAGCCTAAAACCTGTGTCAGATCCTTTCCAGAGCCCCGTCCGCACCTCTGCTCTCGCCTGTTCCTCCGCGCACCCATCTCGACTGTGGTTAACCTGAACATGCCCTTTCCCATCCCCAGACCCTTCCCTAATTATTTTTCCTGTCTTCTTTCTGTCAACTCTGCTTTTCCTGGGGAGCTTTTATTCCCTTGTTTGGGGGGAGGGGGTTGAGGGGAGGGAGGCATGTTGAAAATAGTTTCCGAGCCCCACTCCTAAAGATTCTAATTCCTTAGGGCTAAGCGATGCCCAGGAATTCGCAGTTTTATAAGCACTCCAGTGATTATGATGGAGGTGGTCTGTACTACGTTTAAAAAACAAAACAAAAACACTATACTAGCCCCGCTTGCCTATGCGCCTGCAGGGCCACACAGCTGTTAGGGATGCAGGTTATTAGGATGGAGCTCGTTAGGATGAAGCCTGTCTGTGGTTAAGTGTGCAGAGTGCCTGGAAAGTGGGTCAGAACCTGGCTCCTTGTACAAAATCCTGGAAGTAGATCTCTGAAGCAATGGCCTTTCTTCCAAAGGCTCAGTTCACACTCTGCTTGTCAAGAACAAGCAGACAGAATCAAAATTTAAGTCATTTAATCCGGAGTGATTGTCTAGGTCTTCCTGTATGTTGCTTTCTAGCTGATAATATGCTGAGAGTGAATGCAAAGGAAGACACTGAGAAAAGGGAGTGATATTTGATTTTAACAAAGGAAAATTCTTGTTTAAATACTTTGGTGTTGGTTTTCTCCTAACGAGGGTAGGTTATTGGCTGGTAACAAGTTTCCTTCCTTCTGTTAACCAACGGATAATTTATCCTTTTTGTTTAATGAGAGATTCCTTATTTAGAACCTCAGAGGCCAGGTAAAAGAGATTTCACAGCCTTGTGCTGTCAAATTTCAGTCTGAATCATGAGTGGGGAAAATCCCAAAAGTGGCATGTTGAAACCCATTTTTTCCTGGACCGCATTCAGATCAAGCATGGCGTAAGAACTTAACAGGAAAAGGCACACCCTCTCTTGCCATAGGGAAAAAGTTCAATAAAGTGGCATTTATAGAATTGCATGGGAGACTTCGGCCCTGTTCAGAGGTTTTAAAGAGGTAATAAGTTAGCAATACATATTTCTGGAACACATTTATATAATCAACAAATATTTGTGAGCCTGCTCTGTGCCAAGGTGTAGGGATGTAGAGTTATTTGTGAGTTAGAGGTTCAGGGTCCACTCTGGTGGAGCTTTTCTAGTCTGAGGAGAGAGAGAACAAGTAAACAAATACATGAACAAGATAATGTCAGATGGTGTTAAGTGCTGTGAATACAGTAACTGATTTAAAGAAACTGAGGATGTAATGTGCACAGTGACCCACAGAGGCCAGTGTGAAGGGTGCACACGAGAAACTTCAAGTTTGATTCAATAGTGAAAAGGCGTGGAAATAAGTTTGTTAAGGGAGTCTGTGTAATAGGCCAAGTGGAGTCACAGATAGACTTGAGTTTGGTCTGTGTCAAGCACTTACTCGGAAGTCAACAGTCCCCACACCCTCTTATACACAGGGTGTTTCACAACCATTGGGGATGTAAGCGAGTGGGTCTGCTTTGGGGTGTATGGGTTTCTGAGGCAAGTTGTACAACCAAAGAGGAACTAAGCTAGTGGGTTCAGTGACCGTGGGAACAGGCTTGTTCTTTTGTTTTGGAAGTTAGGGTTGTAGGTACAAGTTTGAAGTGGTAGCATTTATGGCCTTTTCCCTCCCTTTTTTTTAGTGAATGGCTCTTCCTCAAGGAGGCTGCCACCTCCCAGTTCTGTGTTAGCACAGTGGGTGTTTCTTGAACCTGCAGGACAAGAGTTCTCCCACCATAGGGGATGGTTGGTATAAACTGAAGTTCTCTCTGGTGTTCCTGCCTTCCTCCTGCCCTGGGTTTAGACTCTAAAGTTACAGGATACCAAGGTGAGCTAGCTGGGTCTGAGGTGAGAGGCAGGCTCATCTCACTCTTTATGGAAATATTACGCATATGGAATCTGCTTTTGGGAACATTATTATGGTAGAACTTGTGAAATATCCATTGAGTACATTTGTAGGCATCTCAGGAGTCTAGAAACCTCCATTTGGAGAATAAAATTCTTTGTACTTCTCTCACATATATCGTTGTTCATGCTGTTTTGGGTTTTATCTTTTTCCTTTTTTATTGGATATTATTCATTTACCATAAAATTTTCCCAAAGTCTACAGTTTGGTGGTTTTTAGTATATTCACAAAGTTGTGCAACCTTGACCACTATCTTCTAGAACATTTTCATCACCCAAAAAAACCCATTAGCAGTCACTTCCCACACAACCCCTCCCCTGTTCTCTAATTTACTTTCTGTCTGTATAGATTTGCCTATTTTGGTTATTCTATAAATGAAATCATACAATCTGTGGTGTTTAGTATCTGGCTTTTTTAAAAATATATTTCTATTGATTTCAGGGAGGGAGAGGGAGAGAGAGATAGAAACATCAATGATGAGAGAGAACCATTGATTGGCTGCCTCCTGCAGGTCCCCTACAGAGGATTGAGTCCACAACCTGGGCATGTGCCCTTGATCAGGGAATGGAACCAAGGACCCTACAGTCCCCAGGCCGGCACTCTATCCACTAAGCCAAACCCAGCCAGGGCTAGTATCTGGCTTTTTTAAAAAACATAGCATAATGTTTTCAAATGGTAATTAATGTTGAAGCATTTATTAGTACCATTTCTCTTTTTTTTAATCCTCATCCGAGGATATTTTTCCATTGATTTTAGAGAGAGTGGAAGAGAGAGGGAAAGACAGAGAGAAACATCTATGTGAGAGAAACACATCGTTTGGTTGACTCCTGCACGATCCTGACCAGGGCCCCGGCCCAGGGAGGAGCCTGCAACCAAGGTACGTGCCCTTGACCGGACCCTTCAATATGCAAGGCTGCGCTCCATCCACTGAACCAAACTGGCTAAGGTGGTACTTCATTCCTTTTTATAGCCAAATAATATTTCATTGTATGGCTAGACCACATTCTTTGTCCTTTTATTTATCCACTAGTAGCCCTGCACACAAATCTGTGCACCAGTAGCTTGCTGCCGCCCTCCAGTAGCTCTCTGCCCGCTGCCCCACCCCCCTGTAGCTCCCCCTGCCCCCCGCCCCCCCTCATAGCTTGCTGCTCTGCCCCCTCCTATAGCTCTCCGTCACCCACTTGTAGCCAGTAGCTCCCTGCCGCCTTCCTGTAGCTCTCCCACTGCCCCACCTTCCTGTAGCTCTCTCTGCCCCCCCCCCCCCATAGCTTGCTGCACTGCCCCCTCCTGTAGCTCTCTGCTGCCTGCTTGTAGCTCACTGCCCCACCCTCCTGCTGATCCGTGATCTGGTCATTATGCGGTCGGTCATTATGCTTCACGGTGTAATGACTATTTGCATATTACATCTTTATTATATAGGATTGATGGTTATTAGGGTTGTTTCCACTTTTTGGCTATTATGAATAACATTGCTGTGAACTTAAGTGTGCAAGTTTTTGTGTTTTCCGTTTTCTTGGATTTATATCTAGTAGTGGAATTGGGCAGGAGGGGTAGACTCTGCCACCAGTCCCATGTGTGGGAAATTGCTGTCTCCTCTGGGCCTCACATGTGGGGTGGGCATTGAGGAAGGAGCGCAGAACAGGAGTCAGCAGCCTATGCTTAGTCCTGACACTGCCACTGATCCACCGTGTGGCCTGGGTGGAAATCACTTTGGCTTTATTGGTTTGTTTCTGCATATGGGTTTGGACTTGATGCTTTCTGAATTCCAGGTTGAAAATCTTGTGGTTTAGAATACTTGGATTTAAGGCGACTTTTGCCAATCTATATATATCAAAGGCTAATATGCAAAGTGTCCCCTTGGGAGTTCAACCAGGAGACCAGGAGTTTGATCACTCGCTATAATGTGCGCTGACCACCAGGGGATGGCGCGGAGCGAAGGAAGGCCCCAGCCCTGATCACCGGCCAGGGCTAGGGACCATACCCGTGCACGAATTTCATGCACTGGGCCTCTAGTATACCTATAAAATCAGATGGATTTTCCCCCCATGATCATAGTTTCTGTAGTCTTTCCAAGCACTTGTCATTTGGTCGTGTTGTCAGTCTGATCTTGAGTTGCTCCACTGGCACATATTCTGCAGGAGCCACTGTGCCCTTGGAGCTGGTGCAGACATCAGGCCTTGGTTCAAATGTGTTTCTCTGAGGAATCCTTTTATTTTTAAATTTTATTTTTATTTATTTTTTAATACTTTTTAATTGTTTAAAATATTACATATATTAGTACATATATCTCCTTTTTTTTTTTTTTTACCCATTGACCTTCCCCCAGCCTCCCCTACCCCCTGTCGCATGCCCTCATCCTCTGAGGAATCCTTTTAAAGGAGTGCCCTTAATCCCCTCAGGAAGTACTGAGGAGGCAGAGATAGCATTAAGTTGCCTCTTGGTTTCCCTTTTACAGCTTGGATAAAAGTTCCCCTTTGATCTTGGCATTAAAGATGTAGGTCACAGAATGCTGGAGAAGGTTGAGTTTTGATCTCTGGCACTGGCAGGAGTGTGGGAAGGACCCAAGATGAGCAGGGCCATCTGGCCACAGACAATGATAGGAGCCACCTACCACCCCCATACCTGCTTTGATCTCTGACCCATTTGCTGACACTAGTGTTTCCCAAATGGGGCATGGTTAAGGACACCCAGGACTTCTGTTTCAATCTTTTTCATTGCTTCCTTCTCTGCCTTCCTAACATGATGTCTCACCAATGCCTGAGCATTAAATTGACAGACCTCCCAGGGTTTGGGATCCCAAGGTTTTATATTCATAAGGAATGCTAAGTTCTACTAGCAGTTACTAGACATTGGGGTGATCACATTGTAAGGTATAAAAATATCGAATCACTACACACCTGAAACTAATATAGCCAATATAAGATTATATACCAACTATACTTTAATAAAAAAATAAATTTATAAAAAAATCAAATCGCAAGTTGGAACTGAATTTTTTTAAATAAATATATATATTTTTAAAAATAATTTTATTAATTTCAGAGAGGAAGGGAGAAGGAGAGAGAGATAGAAACATCATCAATGATGAGAGAGAATCATTGATTGGCTGCCTCCTACATGCCCAACTCCTGGGGATGGAGCCCCCAACCTGGGCATGTGCCCTTGACTGGAATCGAACCCGGGACCCTTCAGTCTGCAGGCCGAGGCTCTATCCACTGAGCCAAACCAACTAGGGTGGAACTGAATTCTTAAGGCTGTTTAGAAGAAAGTCTGGGTGCCCTCAACATCTTTGGCCTCAGTTTCTACTTAAAGTAGATCAGACACTATAAATTGGCAATCTGTGGACCACATCTTCACATGGACTTAACTGGGGAGTGGGGTTGGCTGGCATAGTACTTAATATTTTTCAAGTTAGTTGTCAATGTTTAATGATTGAGAGATTTCACAATTCTAGATTTTTATTTCAATTGAAAATTTGGGCAGAAATTCCCCATCAAGAGCATTCCTCATGCAGGTCCCAGTTTATCATTTTCTCAATTCTATCATCTTACTCCTGAGCAGCTTCACCATTTAGGTCACTACTATGACCCTTCTAAGTGGTTAAATTTGCAACCCCCAAATGTCTTGTGAAATTAAGGCTTGAACTTAATGCTTGGTCTTTATATGAAGTTTTTTCTACTCTGACATTCTGATTCACAGGCTATTAAAAGTTTGTGGTAATCCCCTATGTTACCTGACTTCTAGGGAAAACTTGTTACTCACATAATACGTGTCTGTTAATTCACCATATCCTCATTCATTATTTAACCTAATCCTTACAAAAGTTCATTTTACAGAGGAGACTAAGGCTTGGTCTGTAGGACCTGGGCTAGAATTTGACACTCTTGATTAATTTTATGACTTTTGCAAGCTTTGCTTCTTTAAACCTCAGTTACCTTTTTTTTAAAAAAAAATCATTTTTAATTGTGAAATATACATCACATAAAATTAGCCATTTTAACTATTTTGTGTGTATAGTGCAATGCCATTAAGTACCTTCAACTGTTGTGCAACCATCACCATCATCCAGCTTCAGAACTTTTTCATCTTCCCATATTGAATGGGTTTTCTTATTTTTAAAAAAATTTTATTGATTGATTGATTGATTTTTAGAGAGGGGAGGAAGGGGGGAGAGAGAAACACATCGATTTGTTCCACTTATTTATGTATTCATTGGTTGATTCTTGTATGTGCCCTGGCCAGGGTTTGAACCCATCCATAACCTTGATGTATCAGGATAGTCCTCTAACTAACTGAGCTACCCGGCTAGGAAGTTTCCTTATTTTTAAAGTAAGGATAATACTTTCTTCGAAAGGGTCGTTGTGATGATTAAATGAAACACGAAAGTGCCTAGCACAAAGAGAGCTCTCTGTAACTTTTTCATTTCAAGGTTTGAAGTCTTTCAGAGGTGAACCATGTAAGCCTGTTGCTTGGACTGAGTTTCTTTTATAAATACTCAAGGCAGAGAGGGAAGGTCAGTGCATTTAAGTTTTATTTCTGTACTTTCTGGCCTCAAGATTTAGGTGTGGTGTCTGTTGCTGGGTCAGAGTAGTCATTTGTTTCATTGGATTTCCACAGCCTGCTGCGGATTTTCCCTACCCCAAGAAACAGTTTTGAGTCTTTTTATGTATCTGTTCACAGCTACTCTGTGTCTGTGGGCTCTGAAATAAAGGCTACATTTTCAGTCTCCTGTGGCTAATTTGATTCTGGTTTGTTTGATTTTGTTGTTGTTGTTTTTCTCTGTGAGTTCTTTAGCTCCATGGGGCTGCTTGGTAAGTGTTCTTTAGCTGTCATTAACCATCCTGTGTGTGTTGTTGAATTCTTAGGGAGCTTTAGCCCATTGGGTAATTGATTTCGGTTAACTGTTGGCAAACTGTGCCCCAAAGCCTTTTTCTTTGTGTTTTTTCCCTTATTCTGGGGAGCAATTACTGAGTGACTTTAAAATGGTGACTGTATCTTAGAGAAGAAAAAAGAAGAATCTAGCTTATTGTTAAAGAAGGTACTGCTTTTGCAGCAGGAAAGATATGGAATGGGAACTAGAGAAGCTGTTCAGATTGGCCAGACTGTATTGCTAGATGATAGGAAAGAAGACTGCAAGGCAGAGGACTCCAGAAAAGAAAAGTTAACTTCTGGCCACGGAGAAATGTAAGTGAATGAAATAATTTTCAGTTCTCAGGGGAAACTTCCTATTTTCTTTGGAAGAAGTTAATTGTTCACACCTTTCAAATTGGGTGCTGCAAATTTGGGGGCGTGAGGGGTACTCTTTAGTCCTAGCAGTCCTTCACTGGGGTGTTTGGAAGAGGTTTTTTTTACATGCCTGCCTCCCAAAAGTAAAATAGTTAAGGAAGGCAAAAACCTTGATTCTTGGGTCTTTAAATTATAACTTTTCAGATCACCCATATCTTTGCTAGTGGTGGGGTGTTAGGTTACAGCACAAATGGCTTCTAGATTACCATCACCTTGTTCCTTGACATGCTACCTTTGCCATCTCGTGACACGGAAACCAAATAAAGCAAATAACATTGAATTGGCTGGTTCACATTTCTTAGGATTCCCGCTCCTTTCAGCACTCTGAACATACAAAGGATGTTTGCTTAAATACTTAATTGACTTTTTCAGACTGAATCTCACATGAGAATTCCTGTGGTGATCAATTAAAAATTAAAGGAAAATGCAATGGAATTTCCCAAGAAGCAGGTACTTTGCTACTCCCTAAGTTCTTTACAGAATAGAGCTGTGGGTCAAACATCATCGGTCAGGCTGTCAGGGCTGCAGAGGTAAAGAATTACAAAAGTTGGGCAACCCACTTGGGTCCCCTCCCAGGGAGCTTTTCTGTAATAAAACTGCTTTCATTCATTAAAAAAAAAAAGAATTACAAAAATTGAAATGGTGTCTAGTACCATGAACTTCGCAGTCCTTAATCCTTCTGGAATTGTACATCAGATTCTGCATTTTGTATCATTTTTTCTGGGAGCAGACTCTGCGGGTTTTATAAGATTCTCAGAGGGTTTTGCAACACCCTACCTGAGGTTAAGAATTCCTGATCTGGGATGGTTACCCACACACCTGGTTACAGAATCCCCTCTGCATTGTTCTTACTTTATAACTCCCATTTTCTGTATTTCTTCAGAAGTGCTTGCCCAAGTATTTTCAGAGGCAACCAATTTCCTTCACCTTAAAATGTAAATGTATTTATTTTGAATATGGGTGACTCATGTATATGGCAAGAAGTTAGTATGAAAAATAGTTTTGATTAAAAAACACACACATTTCTTCAGCCTTGGTCAGTGTGGCTTAGTTGGTTGGGTGTAGACCCATGCACCAAGGGTTGCCTGCTCAATTCCCAGTGGAGGGGATGGTATGGAGTAGGGGAGGCTCTCACATCGATGTTTCTTTCTCTTGCTCTCCCTCTCTAAAAGTCAACTTAAAAAAATCTTTAAAAATTTTTCTCCAGAACATTTTTATGCATATAAAAATGCCTATTTTAAAAAACTTATATAAAAATTTCTAACATACATGAAAGTAGAAGAAATGGTATGATGAACCCTTGCAACCCATTTCCCAACTTCACCATCTTACCTAATAAAAGAGAAGCAGCAAATTAACCATCACTCCACTACACCCACAGCCAATCAGAGTGAATATGCAAATTAACCCAACAAAGATGGAGGTTAATTTGCATATGCAGGGCGCAGGCAGCGGCGTGAAGCTTGCTATGAGGGGAAGCAGGGTGGTGGAGGGAGCTACTGGAGTGGTGCTCCAGACAGAAGCGAGGACTTGCCGGCTCCGGGCGGCCCGGGAGCGGGGTGGTGCCGGCTCCCGGGTGGCCGGGGAGTGAGGACTTGCTGGCTCCCGGGCGAGCCGGGAGTGGGGACTTCCCAGCTCTGGGCGGCCGGGGAGCAGGGACTTGCTGGCTCCCGGGCAAGCCGGGAGCGGGGTCTTGCTGGCTCCCGGGCGGCCGGAGAGTGGGGACTTGCCAGCTCCCGGGCAGCCCTGGACGGCTGGGAGTGAAGCCAGGGGAAGGAAGGCCTATTCTTGCACAAATATCGTGCAACGGGCCTCTAGTTACCATTATATACAAAACTTGTTTCATCTATACATCCCTTGGCTGTTTTTTTTTCCCTTCAGGGTTATGAAGGTATCGTTTTTAATGCTATAAATTTACAGTACAATGATTTTTAGTAAATGTGTAGACTTGTGCAGCCATCATAACAATGACACAAACTTTTAGAACATTTTTATTATCTCCTCAACCAGTTTCCTCACAGTCAGGATTGAAACTTGAAGTCAATCTCTGTTCCCACAACCAGCCAACCACTGATCAACTTTCTGTCTGTAGATTTGCCTTTTCTAGACATTTCACATAAGTAGAATCATACAACATATAGACTTTTGCACCTGGCTTTTACTTAGCATAATGTTTTTGAGGGCTATCGTGTTGTAACATGAGTTGGTAGTTTACTCTTTTTAAAAAAATATATTATCTAAATTTACTTTTATATTCGATTCTTTTTGTTTTAAAATATGTTTTTATTTTTAAAATATATTTTTATTGATTTCAGAGAGGAAGAGAGAGGGAGAGAGAGATAGAAACATCAATGATGAGAGAGAATCATTGATTGGCTGCCTCCTGCACTCCCCCCACTGGTGATTGAGCCCATAACCCGGGCATGTGCTCTTGACTAGAATTGAACCTGGGACCCTTCAGTTCTCAGGCCAAACTCTATCCACTGAGCCAAACTGGCCACACTGGTGGTTTATTCCTTTTTATTGCTGAATAGTATTCCATTCTATGACTACACTATATTTTGTTTAGCTATTCACCAATTGATGGGTGTTCAGATTGTTTCCAATTTTGGATTGTTATGATCAAAGCTATTAGGAACATTTATGTACAGGACTTTGTATGGACATATATTTATTTCCTTTTCTCTTGGATAAATGCCTAAGATTGGAATTGCTGCATAGTGTGATAATTTCTATCTAACATTTTAAAGATACTGTCAAACTTTCCAAAGTGGCTATACCATTTTACATTCCCACCAATATGTGAGGGTTCAGTTTCTCCACATCTTCGTTCACACTTGTTATTGTCTGTGTTTCTGAGGTTAGCCATTCTAGAGGGTGTGCAGTGATACCTCATTGTGGTTTTGGTTTGCATTTCCCTTATGACAAATGATTCTGAACATCTTATGTGCTTATTAGCCATTTCTATATCTTTGGTGAAATGTCTGTGCAAATCTTTTGCCCATTTTAAAATTGGATTGTTTGCCTTCTTATTATTAAGTTGTAAGAGTTTTTTTTAGATATTCTGGATACAAGTCCCCTATCAGATATATGATTTACAGAGATGTTGTTTTTTTCCTAATCTGTGTCCTTTCGTTTTTTTAATATCTTTTGAATTGTAAAGTGTTGAAATTTGGTGAAATCCATTTTCAAAATATAATTTGTGCTTTTGGTGGTGTATCAAAGACATCTTTACCTAACCCAAGGTCACAAATATTTTCTCCTAGCTTTTCTTCTAGAAATGTTATAGTTTCAGTTCTTCTGTCTTGGTCTATGATACGTTTTGAGCTAATTTTTGTGTATGGTATGAGGTTCCTTTTGCATATGGCTACCAGTTGTCCAAGCACCATTTGTTAAAAGACTATCCTTTCCCTATTGAATTGCCTTGGCAACTTTGTTGAAAGTCAATATACATGTAAAGATTTATTTCTGGACTTTTAATTCTGTTCCCTTGATCTTTATTGTTATCCTTACCATACTGTCTTGATTACTATCTATATATATAAAACCCTAATGCGCAAATAGACCAAATGGTGGAACTGAACAGCTGGTAGCTATGACGTGTGCTGACCACCAGGGGGCACGTGCGGAACATGGCGGGCGTCAGCAGTAGGCAGCAGAGCGTGGAACCTGGCGGGCATCGGCTGCAGCGGGATGGTGGAGCAGGTGAGCAGGAGCACCAGACCAAGGTGGGGCGCCAGTCGCTATCATTGGGGCAAGCTTCTGGTGGTTACTGAAAATTCCTTGCTCCCGCGCACCACAGCCCCGCCCAACACTCACATGTACTGCCTGCGCCTGGCACCAGTCCCGATTGCTCGGTGCCATCAGTGGGTGTGAGCAGCTGCTGCTGGCCCAAATCACCCCTGAGGACTTCTCCACCTGCTCCTGAGGGGCGATCAGGGCTGGCAGCTGCCTGCCCCGCTCACACCCACTGCTGGCACCGGCCCCAGTTGCTCCACGCCATCAGTGGATGCAAGTGGGGCTGGCACCATCAGCGCGTGGGAGTGGCGGGGGCGAGAGCAGGGCTGCCTGCAGATGGGGGACTGGGGTGGGAGGTGGGGAGAGGGGTGAGGGGTGAGGACTGCAGTGGGAGGGGCCAGGCGGGGGCACGGAGGATGTGCCAAGACCCGCCCCTGTGCCCACCACAGCCTCGTGGCCCACAGTTCCTTTCAAGAAAGGTGCACAAATTCGTGCATTGGGCCCCTAGTAACTTTTATAATAAGCTTAGAAATTGGGAAGTATAAATCTTCCAATTTTGTTCTTTTTTAAAGTTGTTTTGGATGTTCTGGATTCTTTGAATTTACATATAAATTTTAGAGTCATCTTGTCAGTTTCTACAAAAAAGCTGGTTGGGATTTTGATAGGGATTGCATTGAAGCTGTAGAGCAGTTTGGGGAGAATTGCTATCCTAACAATATTGACTCTTCCAATCTTTGAAAGTAGGACGTCTCTCTTTCATTTCTCTTCAGAACGTTTTGTAATTTTCAGTATACAAGTCCTTTTAAATTTTTTATTTCATTCTTTTTAAAACTATTATAAATGGAACTATTTTCTTTTTTATTTTTGTATTGTTTGTTCTTAGTATGTAGAAATACAATTAATTTTTATATGTTGCTCTTGTAGTCTGTAACCTTGCTCAGCTTATTAGTTCTAATAATTTCTTAGACTTTTCTAGATATAAGATATGTAATCTGCAGATAAAAGCACCTTTACTTCGCCTGGCCAGTTTGACTCAGTCATTGAGTGTCGACCTATGAACCAGGAGGGCAGGATTCGATTCCAGTCAGGGCACATGCCCGGGTTGTGGGCTCAACCCCCAGTGGGCGGCGTGGAGGAGGCAGCCAATTGATGATTCCCTCTCATCATTTATGTTTCTAATTTCTCTGAAATCAATAAAATAAATAAATATATAGAGAGAGCACTTTTACTTCTTTTTAACCGGGATGTCTTTAATTAATTAATTATTTGCTTTAGCACACATTAGTTGCATTTATAAGCAATGCTGAATAGAATGGCAAGAGTGGACATCCTTGTTCTGTTCCTCATCTTAGGGGGAAGCATTCAGTCTCTCACCATCAAGTGTGATGTTAGCTGTATTTTTCATAGCTGCCCTTTTTCTGATTGAGAAAGTCCTTTCTATTCCTAATTTGTTCATTTTTTATTACAAATGTGTGTTGGATTTTTTCAAGTGCTTTTTCTGCATCAGTTGTGATAATTATGTGGTTTGTCCTTTTTCTATTTATATGCTATATTACATTAATGGATTAATCCAACCTTGCATTCCTGGGATAAATCCCACTTGGTCACTTTTCATATATTGTTGGATTTGATTTGCTAATCTTTTGTTAAGGATTTTTAAATCTGTGTTCATGAGCAGTATTCATTTATAGTTTCCTTTTCTTGTGATGTCTTTTTCTGGCTTTAGTACATGCTTTAAAAAATTATTTAGACAAATGAGATTATGCTCTTCATATACTGCTGTGCATCTTACTTTTTTCTACTTAATAACTTACGTTGGCAGTCCTTTAATAATAGTTTTACCTCCCTTCTTTTTTGTGTTAATAAAATAAATATCTAGAGAGAGAGCACTTTTTAGGAACTGCCTATTTATGTTCTTTTGGGTTATTTGTCTTTCATTGTTTTGTGTGAGCTCTTGGTATATTGAAGAAATTAGTCCTTTTCAGGGGTGTGGTAAATATTTTTATCCAAATTGTCTTTTTCTTTTTCTATGGTGTTTATATTTTTTGATTTTCTTCCATCCTACATACCTTTTTATTTTATAGCTTCTGGATTTTTTAAAAAGCATATCTATATTTTCTTCTAGTACTACTTCTATTTCAATTTTTACATTTCAAACAAAGAAATTTTTCGTCTGTTTTCTTCAGTACCAGTTTGGATAGCTCTATGCACCCCTCCCCAATACACTGTCCTTAGCTTCTTAATCCATTATAGCATCTGGAACCTAGTATTGTGATTGACTGATGACCTGTCCCCCAACTGGCTGAAAACTAGTGGGCATGCATTCCATGAGGCTGGCATAATGCCTGGCACATAGTAGGTGCTCAGTAAATAATGAACTAATTTCTGTACTGGTTAGAGAATGGACTGCCTGGGTTCAAGTCCTGTCTCAGCCGGTGTTATGTCACCTCTCTGAACCTCAGTTTTCTGATCTGTGAAATGAGAATAATGAGTCTCTACCTCACAGAATTGTTGTGAAAATTAATTGGGTTATTGCATGAAAAGAACCTAGAACTGTACCTGGCAGACAATCAGCATTCAGTAAATATTAGCTGCAGATGTTATCAATATCATCCTTGAATGCTCATCATTGTTTAATGCAACTCACCTGCCTAAAAAGATCACACCTGTTTCTCTACATTCAGATCTTGGGCAAGTTATTTATCTTTGGGTCTCGAGTTAACTAGCAATCATCTGAAATAATGACAAAAATTCCCAGGTATATGTAGTTGTGAGGATGGCACAAATCAGTATTTGTAAAATGTCTGCCACAGTGCTTTGTACTTACTTTGTAGGTGCTCAGTGACTCTGTGGCTTCCTGTTGCTTTTTAGTGTTGACTTCCATCAGGGTGAGGATTATCCTCACTGTTGGGCCCTTTTTGTTTGTTTTTATTTTTGTGTGTGTGTACTTGCTCCATTGGTTTGAGACTTTGGAATTAGTGTATTGACATCTTTGAGTATTTGCTTTTTATTCCTCTGCAATCTGAGCTCTCAGGGAGCCTCTGAGTTCCCAAGGGTGGTGTCTCTCTGCTAAGATTGGAGGATTCTACTTCCAAAAGAAGGTAGGCCCTAGCCAATTTGGCTCAATGGATAGAGTATTGGCCTGCAGACTGAAAGGTCCTGGGATGGATTCCGGTCAAGGGCACATGCCCGGGTTTAGGGCTTGAAAGTTAAAAAAAAGAGAAGATAGAACTTGGGTGACTTCTTAGATTTAATTGGCTTGATAACCCAGGAGATTGTAATCCTCTGTTCTGGCTTCAAATTACATATCAGATAAGGTTAAAAAAAAAGGGGGGGGGGTTCCCTGATATCTTTCTTCTTAGGAGGGGAAATACTAATGTTTATGTTATTAACCAGTGTCACCCCAATAAATTCAATTAAAAAGGAAATAATGTTAACTGTGTACTTTTCATATATGGCCTTTATTTGTATTGAGGTAAGTTCCTTTTATACCTATTTTGTTGAGAATTTGAATCATGAATGGATGTTGAACTTTGTCAAATGCGTTTTCTGTATCTATTGAAATGATCAGAAATGATCATATGGGGAGTTTTCTCTCATTTAATGTGATTTATCACTCACATTGGTTGATTTGCATATGTAAGCCATTCTTACATCCCAGTGATAAAGCCCACTCCATCTTGGTATATGATCTCTTTAATGTGCTGCTAAATTTGGTTTACTAGTATTTTATTGAGGACTAGAGGCCTGGTGCACGAAAATTCATGCACTTGAGGGAGGGTCCCTCAGCCCAGCCTGCACCCTCTCGCAGTCCAGGATCCCCTCAAGGGATGTCCGACTAACGGCTTAGGCCCACTCCCCGGTGGATCGGGCCTAAGCTGACAGTCAGACATCTCTCTGACAGCCCGGGAGCCCTCAGGGGAGGCTCCCACCACCGCTGCTGCGCTGGCCAGCCATGAACCAGCTTCTGGCTGAGCAGCACTTCCCTTGTGGAAGCGCACTGACCACCAGGGGGCAGCTCCTGCATTGAGCATCTACACCCTGGTGGTCAGTGCACGTCATAGCGAATGGTCGTTCCCGTTAGGGTCAGTTTGCATATTATCCTTTTATTATATAGGACTTTTCTATCTATATTCATTAAGGATATTGACATGTTGTTTTCTTGTGGTATCTTTGTCTGATTTTGGAATCAGGATGATGCTGGCCTCATAAAATGAGTTTGTAAGTGTTCCCTATTCTGTTTTTTTGGAAGAGTTTAAAGATTGGTATTAATTCTTTGAATGTTTAATAAACTGCACCTGTGTGAAGCCATCTGCTCCTGGACTTTTCTTTGTTGGGAGGTTTTTTATTACTGACTCAATCTTATTTTTTATTCGTCTGTTTAGGCTTCCTATTCCTTCTTGATTCAGTTTTGGTAGGGTGTGTGTCTCTAGGAATGTGCCCATTTCTTCTAGGTTATCCAATTTTTTACATTTAATTATTCATTATAGTCCCTTATGATCCTGCTTATTTCCAAGGCATCTATTGTAATGTTTCCTATTTCAGTTCTGATACTATTTATTTCAGTCTTCTCTTTTTTTCCTTAGTGTTTGTCAAGTTTATCTTTTAAAAAAAAAACAACTCTTGGTTCTGTTGATATTTTTTTTTCTATTTTTAAAATTATCTTTTTTTTTTTCTACCCTAATCTTTTTTATTTCCTTTCTTCTGCTAACTTTGGGCTTGGTTTGTTCTTCTAGTTCTTTGAGGTGTAAATATAGGTTGTGTTTTTTGTTTGTTTTGTTTGTTTTCAGATATTTTTGGAATGAAGGCACTTATCACTATAAATTTCCCTCTTAATACTGCTTTTAATGCATTCCATATGTTTTGGTATGTTGTATTTTCATTTTCTTTTGTCTGAGGAACTTTTTAAATTCTCATTTGATTTCCTCTTTGACCTCATTGGCTGTTCTAGAGTGTGTTATTTAATTTTCACATAATTGTGGACTTTCTCTCTCTCTCTCTCTTTTTTTTGTGTGTGTGTGTGTTGTTGTTTTTTGTTTGTTTGTTTGTTTTCTGTTACTAGTTTCTAGTTTCATTCCATTATGGTCAGGAAAGAAATGATTTCAGTCTTCTTAAATTTAAGACTTGTTTTGTGACGTAGAGAATGTTCTGCGTGCACTTGAAGAATGTATAGTCTGCTGTTGGGTGGGAAGTTCTGTATTACGTCTGTTAGGTCCATTTAGTTTGTAGTGTTGTTCCAAGTCAGCCATTTATTGATTTTCTGAGTGGATATTCTGTACATTATTGTACATGGGATATCAAAGTCCCGTATTCTTGTTGTATTGCTTTCAATTTTTCCCTTCAGATCTGTCAATAATTGCTTTATATATTTAGTTGCTCTGATGTTGGGTGCATATATATCTTTAATTGTTTTATCTTCCCATTGAATTGACCCTTTGTCATTTTATATATATAATGATCTTTGTTTCTAGACACAGTTTTTGACTGAAACTTTATTTTGTCTAATATAAATAGCTATCTCTGCTTTCTTTTGGTTACTATTTACATGGAATATTTTTTCTATACCTTCACTTTCAACTTTAGATAGTTCTAAAGTGAATCTTGTAGACAGCATATCTCTGGATCTTGATGTGTGGTGTTTTTATTTAATCAGCCACTCTATGTCTTTTGATTGGGAATTTAATCCATTTATTCCCCAGGTTATTCTAATATGCATCAACATTGAGAACCACTATTCTTTACATACAGATAGGGTGTAGGTGTAATAGCTATCCTCAAGGATTCTTTGTTTTAAAATATATTTTTATTAATTTCAAAGAGGAAGAGAGAGATAGAAACATCAATGATGAGAATCATTGGTCAGCTGCCTCCTGCACACACCTACTGGGGATGGAGACCGCAATGCAACACGGGCATATGTTCTGACCAGAATTGAACCGTGACCTCCTGGTTCATAGGTTGATGCTCAACCACTGAGCCATGTTGGCCAGGCTCCTCAGGGATTCTTAAGCTAGGTCCTTAGACAGGTAGAATGGTGGGAAGTGTCAAGAACTTAAATTTGACAATTAAAAAAAAAATTCTTGAGGGTTATAGTATTCAGCCCTGGCTGATGTGGCTTGGTTGGATGTCGTCCCCTGCACCAAAAGGTTGCCAGTTTGATTTCTGGTCAGGGCACATGCGGGGTTCTGGCTCAATCCCCAGTAGGGGGGATGCAGGAAACAGCCAATCAGTGTTTCACTCTTACATCAATGTTCCTCTCTCTCCCTCTCCCTTCCTCTCTAAAAATCAATTTTAAAAAAAAGAAAAGAAAATTCTAAATCACAGCTGTAAAAGAAAATATGCAAATACAAAGTATCTAAAAATAAATATAATGAAAGCAAAACAGTGTTTCTTTCTCTCTCTTTATCCCTTCCTCTAAGAATCAATTAAAAATCTTTTGAAAAAAATCAATTAAAAGTCTTTAAGAAACAAAAAGAATGATAGTATTGCCCTAACTGGTTTGTCTCAGTGGATAGAACATCAGCTTGTGGACTGAAAGGTCCCTGGTTCGATTCCTGTCAAGGGCATATGCCTGGGTTCCAGGGTTGATTCTCAGTAGGGGGCATGCAGCAGGCAGCAGATCAATGATTCTCTATCATCATTGATATTTCTATCTCTCTCTCCCTCTCCCTTCCTCTCTGAAATCAATAAATATATATATATATATTTTAAAAGGACCATACTATTTAACCTTTATGTGAGTGAATGGTTTTATATTTTTATAGATCAGAAGTTGGTTGGTGCTTATTGATTTCTTTGATAAGGATTTATTGAGTACCCCTGTCAACAAAGCTAAACAAGCGATTATCTGGAGAGATGGTAGATACTTAAGTGACAATAATTCAGTGTGAAAAGTGCACTTTTGTGGGGCTTTTGATAGAATGCCAAACTGTCCCCTAGAAGTGTTCCTGTTCATAATCCCTTTAGCATATGGAATATCAAAACAATGACATTTTAATGTCTAACACTCACAGTGTCATCTTGGTACAGTCAGAGATTCTAGCATATTATGGAAATATTTGCCATTTTTCATCTGTTGGTCCTTCCTCTAAGATAAATTGATTTGAAGTTTGTCGATGGTATCTTTGTGTGAGGATAGTCTGTTTTCTGCATCTTTTTAAAAAAATTCAGGTTTTTGTTTTTTGTTGTTTTATTTTTAATATATTTTATTGATTTTTACAGAGAGTAAGGGAGAGGGATAGAGAGTTAGAAAGATCGATGAGAGAGAAACATCGATCAGCTGCCTCCTGCACACCCCCTACTGGGGATGTGCCCGCAACCAAGGTACATGCCCTTGACTGGAATCGAACCTGGGACCCTTCGGTCCGCAGGCCGGCACTCTAGCCACTGAGCCAAACCGGTTAGGGCTGTTCTTTTTATTTTTAAACAACTTTTGGATGACAGTTTATGCTAGTAACCCAGGATTTTATCTTTTTTGCATTTTAATGAACTGGAATTCAAGCACAAAGGAATTACAGGAAAAAAGAGGACAAGGTTATTTCTCTCACACTATGCACTCATATTTTAAGGACTGACCAGTGAGGCCTAGTAAAGGGTTCCAGAGAGAGAGGGACCAAATCTTTCGATAACTGTTCAATGGAGGAAGTCTCTGATCGAGAGGAAATCAGATGCTGTGGCCAGCGCAGTCATCACAGAAAGAAAGAATGTTTGTTGTTGTATTCAAGGCAAACTCATACCACTAAACCCTTCCCTCTGTGCATGCATAGAATATCTGTAGAGGACTGGCCAGCGTGACTCAGTAGTTGAGCATCGAAGCATCAACCTATGAACCAGGAGGTCACAGTTCCATTCCTGGTCAGGGCACGTGCCCAGGTTGCAGGCTCCATCCCCAATGTGGGGCATGCAGGAGGCAGCCGATCAGTGATTCTCTCTCATCATGGATGTTTCTCTCTCTCCTCCTCTCCCTCTTCCTCTCCTTCTCTGAAGTCAATTATATATATATAGAGAGAGAATATCTGTAGAGGGATTTTCAAGGAACTGGTGAGAGCAGTTGTCTTTGGGGAGCTGAAGTGAGAGGATTTATCAAAACAAAGATTTATCAAATCTTAAAAGTTGTTTAAGATTTCTTTTTCATGGTATACCCATTTGTACTGTCTTAATTATTTACTATATGTTTTACTTTTTCAAAACTTTTTAAGAGTAGTTATCTTTCAAAAGCTTATTCACCCATGATTATGTCAAATGTTAGCATTAGAGGAAATTTAAATTAATTTAGAAAGATAAAAGAAAGGGAGGGAGGGGATGGGGGTGGGAAGTACTGTCTTTCTATACAGAATCCTGACCTGTTAGGCAATTTTCTACCTTCTAGTTTTGCAATGTCCTTTAAAGATTTTCCTCCTCTCATCCCTAATTCCGCAGACTTTCTAATTACCAAATATGATACAACTCTTTTATCCATTTTTCACTGTTGTTTTGGGGATCAAACTATTACTTCATATTTCATTGTGAACATTAGCTGGCAGATACTTATAAATGTTCACAGCAAAAACGGGAAAATATTCTGTGAATATATTGTTTTTAAGACTTTGATCAACCTGTGTATCTATAAAAAAGTATACTGAGCTCAAAATCTTAAACATTTTTTAAAATATATTTTTATTGATTTCAGAGAGGAAGGGAGAGGGAGAAATAGAAACATCAATGATGAGAGAGAATCACCTATCAGCTGCCTCCTGCACGCTTCCCACTGGGGATCGAGTTGGCAACCCGGGCATGTGCCCTTAACTGGAATCAAACCCGGAATCCTTCAATCTGCAGGCCAACACTCTATCCCAGTGGTGGGCAAACTTTTTGACTCGAGGGCCACAATGGGTTCTTAAACTGGACCGGAGGGCCGGAACAAAAGCATGGATGGAGTGTTTGTGTGAACTAATATAAATTCAAAGTAAAGGAGCGGAGGGGAG
Organism: Plecotus auritus; assembly: GCF_963455305.1. Taxonomy (NCBI): domain Eukaryota; kingdom Metazoa; phylum Chordata; class Mammalia; order Chiroptera; family Vespertilionidae; genus Plecotus; species Plecotus auritus. Next base: position 64,071,286 of record NC_137782.1, on the reverse strand, counting down.
AGCAAGAGAACCTGATAGAACAGCCGGATCCGGCCCGCGGGCCGTAGTTTGCCCAAGGCTGCTCTATCCACTCAACCAAACCAGCCAGGGCAAAAACTTAAACTTTTAAAGTCATTTATTCTACCATTGTGCTCCTGGTGAAAATGCAGACCAGCCTAAATGTTTGGCAAGTCTTCTCAGTGATTCTGATTCCTAAGGTTCAGAAAGAATAACCTGCATGGAGGGAGGGGAGCGTAACTTGAAGGATGGAGCAGCTGCCAAGGCAAGGTGATCAGGAGGCTGTGGCCAGTGTCCAGGTGGGAGGAAATGAAGGTCTGAAATGCTGCTGCAGTAAAAGGGGTGGAGAGAGAAGGCAAATGCAAAACCAAGATTGAGTTGGCCTGCAGCCATGTCAAATTCAGTGCCTGCCCCATCCATGGCATACACTGGCCCAAACGGCTGCCATAGAAACACTGTGACTCATGGGCCCTGATCCCCTCTGCTGGGCCTCAGGGATAAATTTGGTTACAGACACCAAGAAAATAAATACAAAGAAGTATTGAGTTGGTGATCGAGGTGTGGATGACAAAAGTTCCTTGTTCAGACCATGCAGAGAGAGTATCATAAAGCTCTAGTTCCTTAAGGGAGAAAAGGATGGTATTAGTGAAGGGAAAGCCATGCTTTGATGGGATGAATTTCTTGAGACTAGTAGTTGATCTTTCTTGCCTTTGATTCCCAGATGACTACCCTGCATGCAGAAGTGCCTACTTTGTGCCAGGCACTGGGAATAGGAATGAGATGAGCCATGCAGATATCTGTGGGAAGGGCGTTCTGTCAGAGGGAACAGTAAAGTTGATGGCCCTGAGGTGTGGAGAAGGGCTTGCTGTCAGGAGACAAGAAGGCCAGTGTAGCTAGAGCTGAGTAAGGAGGAGAGTGGGAGGTGATGAGGTCAGTACAACTTTGAAGAAGGCTTATAGGAAAATATGTTGGTAATGGAGGAGCTTCCTGACAAAGTGAGCCTGTTACTATATAGAGAAATAGGAATAAATGGAACACTGGAGCTTTATTCCCTGCTACCTCTACAGGAGAGTAATCCTATCTAATAAAAGAGTAATGTGCAAATTGACCATCACTCCTTCACAAAGATGGCTGCACCCACAGCTGAGGCCAAGTTCCCATAAGGAGCCTTAAAAAGCAATCAGCAGGGACCTGAGGCTATGCCCTCCCCCGCCCCCGTGGGGCTTGACAGAGGACCTCAGGCCACATCCCCCACCTGGCAGGGCTTGACAGGAGACCTCAGGCCACGCCCTCTGCCCTGGTGTCAGGCGGGGGACCTCAGGCCGCACCCCCGCCCCAGTGCCAGGCCAGGGGACCTGAGGCCACGCCCCCAGCCCAGCAGGGCTTGATGGGGGACCTCAAGGTGCGCTTCCCGGCCTGGTGCTGGGCTAGGGGACCTCAGGCTGCTCCCCCTACCCGGCAGGGCTTGACAGGGGACCTCAGGCTACGCCCCCCACCTGGCGGGGCTTGACGGGAAACCTCAAGGTGCACTTCCTGTCCTGGTGCTGGGTAAGGGGACCTCAGGCTGCTCCCCGCACCCCAGCGCCAGGCTGGGGGACCTCAGGCCGCGCCCCCCACCCTGGCACCAGGCCGGGGGACCTCAGACGGCACCCCCTGCCTGGCAGGGCTTGACAGGGGACCTTAGGCCATGCCTCCCGCCTTGGCCCCAGGCCTGGGGACCTCAGGCCATGCCCCAAACCTGGTGGGGCTTGACAGGGACCTCAGACCTTGCCCCAAACCCGGTGGGGCTTGACAGGGACCTCAGGCCTCGCCCCCTGCCCCGGCGCCAGGCCAGGGGACCTGAGGCCATGCCCCCCACTCCGCGGGGCTTGATGGGGGGCCTCAAGGTGTACTTCCCGTCCTCGTACTGGGGTAGTGGACCTCAGGCTGCTCCCCCGCCCCAGCACCAGGCCGGGGGACCTCAGGCCGTGCCCCCCACCAGGTGAGGCTAGACAGGGGACTTTAGGCCGTGCCCCCCACCCCGGCACCAGGCCGGGGGACCTTAGGCCACACCCCCATCCCAGCACCGGGCCAGGGGACCTGAGGCTGTGCCCCCCTGCTTGGTGGGGCTTGACAGGGGACCTCAGGCCATGCTCCCCACCCAGCGGGGCTTGATGGGGATCCTCAAGGTGCACCCCGAGTGCTGGGTCGGGGGAACTCAGGCCGAGCCTCCCGCCCAGGCGGCGTTGATGGGGGACCTGAGGCTGTGCTCCCCTCCTGGTGTCAGGCCGGGGGACCTGAGGCTACGTCGTCCCCCCCCCCCGCCTGGTGGGGCTTGACGGGGGACCTCAGGCCATGTCCCCCACCCAGTGGGGCTTGACAGGGTATCTCAGGCCATGTCCCCCACCTGGTGGGGCTTGACAGAGGACCTCAAGGCACGCCCCCTGCCCTGGTCTGGGCTGGGGGACCTCAGGCCACATCCCCCTCCCCTGGCGCCGGGGACCTGAGGCTACGTCCCCTGCCCGGCAGGGCTTGACAAGGGTGGGACTGGCTGGGTCTGGATCTAGCCCAATGTGGGGGGGCGCCAGCCGGGTTTGGGTCTCACGTGATTTTGAGGCGCATGTGGGTGGGCAGGGACTTGACTCTCCTCCCGAGGTGCGCCTCAGACTCTGACAGGAGGAAGGTTTTCATATACATTTTACTAATTTTCTTTCCTCTCTGACACTTCCATTATAGAGAAAGGGCAAATCACGATATTGAATTATTTCCTCTAATTAATCCCCTTTTAATGTGCACGAATTTCGTGCACCAGGCCACTAGTATAATATAAAATGGTTAAAAGAACATTGATCCAGCCCTGGCCGGTGTGGCTCAGTTGGTTGGATGTCATCCTGTGCACTGAAATGTCACCAGTTCAATTCCCAGTCAGGGCATGTGCCCAGGTTGTGGGTTCCGTCCAGGTCAAGATACAAATGGGAAGCAGCCAATCAGTGATTTTTCTTCCACATCTATGTTTCTCGCTCTCTCCCTTTCTCCCTTCCTCCCTCTCTAAAATAAATTAAAAACATATATTTTTTTTTAAGAACATTGATCCAGAAGTGGGGAAATGTAGCTCCTGTATTAGTCTTGTGCCCATGTTAATTATTACTTCATTTATTTTATTGCTCGTTTTTGGAAGTGCAGAATTGATTCCTTGTAGTACTCTTGGGGGCATGTAAAAGGTAGCATCTCAGGCTTCCCAGAGTAGGGACGAGACTGGGTCAGTTAAAGTAGACATAAACCTACTATGACTTGGTCTGCCCCAGAGAGATGTTCACTTCTTTCCCTCATTCCAACCTAGGCCTCTCTTTTTCCAAGCAGGCTTGGTTGCCGTGGTCCCTGCTGCTTCTCTCCTTTATGTGTGGAACAAGAGCCTTCTATGTCCCTGGGGTTGCGCCAATCAACTTCCACCAGAACGACCCTGTAGAAATCAAGGTAAGTGTTCCTGGACCATTGGAGCCTCTGTGCTGGGCAGTGTGGTTGAAGACCATGGTGAGCTGGTCTTATCCCTCCTGTAGTTGCAAAGAACAAAGACCAGTGCCAGTTAGGAACTCTGCCCGCCCCCCTCTCTTTTTTTCTCATCTTCTTTTTTTTCTGTCTGTCTCTCTCAGTCTGCCTCTTCTATGACATCTTTACCTTCCTCTTTTATCTGCTCCATTTCCTCTCTTACCAGCTTTCCTGCCTAACATATCGTCTGTACATACACAGCCTATTGTGACCTCTGTTTTTTTAATGTTAGCTTCTGCTACCAGCTGGCTTCTCCAGTTCAGTATCTCCAAAATGTGTACTCATATTTGAGTGGTGGTATATGAGATGATTTTAAGTGATTGACAAATATATTTTAATAACTTTTGTTTTAACATATATTAGAAAACATAGCTAGTACTTCAACTCATGGTTTCATGGCTATCGATTTTCTGTTTTTAATACTGATATATAATGTTTGCTTCTTAAATGTATTTATGAAAAATGAGTCAGATGCAATAGTAGAATAAGAGGTAAGTAGATAGGGCAAGTTGGTATGTGAACAATTAGGATTTGAGGAGCATTGCCCTAAGTCAGGATCCAGAGAGAGGCTTTCCAACTGGGCTACCTCACATTTTCAGGCTGGATGCCGATCTGAGGGTCAGTCAACTGTGGTAGGGTGGAGAGTGGAAGGGAGTCACTTAATAAATGTGACCAGGGGCAGTGGGCAGGTTGACATCTTGATTATGTCTCTAAAACAGTGGATTCTTGGTGGCATTCTCAGAACCCCAAGCAGGGCTGAGAGTTGGTGGTGGATCTTCTTGGATATGGTTTCCTAGGAAACAAACTGTAAGGTGGAGATTTGGTGCAGGAGATGTACCGGGGAGACTCTCAGGGTCAGCATTTGGTGGGAGTAAGGGAAGTGGGCTGGGCAGAGGGAATGTTGAGCTATGGTAAACTGAGGCATGCGGGAAGCACTGGAACTGGAATGGCTGGTCCTTCAAAGTTGTTCTAAATTGAGGCAAGAGAACCACCTCTCCAAACCCCTCAATGGGCCAGTCATTGGATACAGACTGCTACCAGGGAAGGGGTATAACCTTGTACAAGGGCTCCCACCTAACCGGACTCCCCTCTATCATCACCCAAATAAACATTCTTAATACTTTGGACTGTTTTTCTTAGTCTTTTTTTCTGTGCAGTGTTTACAGTATAGAATACTTAGCATTCTCACACCTCCATCAGTCCCCCATAGACAAAATAATGTGTAGTTGAAATTTTTGAGTCATCCTTCAGATTATTTTTTTTAAATATGTTTTTATTGATTTCAGAGAGGAAGGAAGAGGGAGAGAGAGATAGAAACATCCATGATGAAAGAGAATCATGGATCGGCTACCTCCTGCAAGTCTCCCACTGGGAATCGAGCCCACAACCCAGGCATGTGCCCTTGACCGGAATTGAACCTGGGACCTTTCACTTCACAGGCCGACACTCTATCCACTGAGCCAAACCGGCTAGGGCATCCTTCAGATTCTTAGTGATCCTATAAAACAGAGCTAGCAGAACTTACAAAGTTACAGTAAATTCTGCTTCTAAAATAAATGTATATTTCTTGCTTCATTGCCATGTTGATGTGAACCACATCTTTACTGTTCTGTGCAAAAGCAAGCAATGAGATTGTGTGAAAATAACATTTTTATTATGTCCTGAGCATCCCAGTGTTCAAAAGGAGAAGCAGAAGATAAGAAAGTCACAAAGGGCTGTCCACATGACTTGCTTTCATGTATATGTCTCTTAGTTTGCCACCAAATTTTAAGTATTATCAAAATTTCAAATTGCTACACATCATACTCATTTGGGGCATCAGTTATAAGCAGCTTAATGGGATCAAGAAACTAAAAGCAGAGACCACTATAGTTATGAATAGGAGTAAAACCTCTTTGTTCCTGAAGATTTGTCCTCATTTGGAGTTATTTCCTTAGGAAAGATGCCCAGAAGTGAAATTCCAGGGTCAGAGGATAATCAGTATGTTGAAGACTTTCAATATATATTGAATTTGTTTGTGATTTTAAACCAAGTCTGTAATGTAATCTAATAAACTTAATGAAATATGAAATAACTCAGAATTGTGGGCAGTAGAGTATATAGAACACTGCAGCAGTTCATTTGCCTTCTGGATAATACTGTCGAGTACGCCAAAGATGGTGGATACCAGGGAGGATTATTGAAACGGTCTGAATTGGAGAATAATGGCCTCTCTTCTCCCACTAGGCTGTGAAGCTCACCAGCTCTCGAACCCAGTTACCTTATGAGTACTACTCACTGCCCTTCTGCCAGCCCTTAAAAATAACGTACAAGGCAGAGAATCTGGGTAAGTTCTTCTCTCTCACTGTTGTCAGCCTGTCCCAATGGGAACCCAGATCTTTTCATAATGATAATAGCAGTTAACCCTTATGTAGCACTTACTGTGTCCTGGACATGGTCTACATCGTTTACATACATATTAGCTTAATTAATCTTCATAACAGCTCTGAGGCGGTAGCTGTTATTTTTATTCCCCTTTTACAGGTGAAGTGACTTGCCTCTGGTTATACTGTTAATCAACAGGTAAGCTAGGCAGTCAGGCTTCAGACTTGGAGCCCTTGGCTACTGTTCAGATTGGTTCTCCCTTGATTTCTAAATATCATACCTTTCTCCCTCTCTCTCTATCTCTCTCTCTCTCTCTCTCTTTCTCTTTTTTGGTGGCTTCTGTAACCTGCTCTACTTTTAATTAAAAGAAAGTGATCACCTCTGGCTCTAAAGCAGTGGTTCTCAACCTTTCTAATGCCGCGACCCTTTAATACAGTTCCTCATGTTGTGGTGACCCCCAACCATAAAATTATTTTCATTGCTACTTCATAACTGTAATTTTGCTACCGTTAATGAATCGTAATGTAAATATCTGTGTTTTCTGATGGTCTTAGGCTCTAGAGCAGCGGTTGAGAACTGCTAGCAGGGTCGCCTAAGACCATCAGAAAACACAGATATTTACGTTACGATTCATAACAGTAGCAAAATTACAGTTATGAAGTAGCAGCGAAAATAATTTTATGGTTGGGGATCACCACAACATGAGGAACTGTATTAAAGGGTCGCGGCATTAGAATGGTTGAGAACCACTGCTAAAGGAAGCAGGGACATCACTATAGTTCTTGTTATGCTGTGCAAGACTCACCTCAAGTAATGTGTGAGGCACCAGGGCAATGTCTGGCACAAATGTTCCATAAATAGCAGCCGTTTTATTCTAATTCAAATAATTCTATTTGGCAGAATTTCAGGCTTAAAGGAAAAGACATTTGGAGGCATCTATTCAGGACACAACTATTAGTACTTATTTCTATGCCTGTCTCAGTGTTAAGGCCTGGAGATGAAAATGTGGAAAGATCGAAGGCTCTGCAGTTGGGTACCCTTCTGAGTGATACCGGGTGATCTTAATTGAATGTGGACCCTTGAAGCTGGGGAATGGTCCTGCTTCCTAGAAATAGAAACTTCTGTGTACAAAAGTTATCCTGCCATAATATATGTCATCCTGCCTTTGTGTAGTGCTTCCCTTTATGGCCTAGGGGCTTTTTGAGCAGAGGGATCATGTCTTACATTCCCCTCTCTCTCCACCACTTCTGACCCAGTGCCTAACACACAGTAGACATTCAGTAAATGTTAATGTCCTACTGAGTGGAGCAGAATCCAATAGGCATTCATCCTTGATTGAATGCCTGTTGGATTGTAGGCCCTGTACTCTACATTATCTTCATCATCATCACTGTTAATACTTACAGGGCTTTTCCTATGAGCCAGGCACTCTTCTAAGCACTTCTATGCATTAACTTGTTAATTCTCACAACAGCCATATGAGGCAGCTATTCTTATATCCTCTTATCAAGGGGAGTGAGGCACAAGGAGATGAAGTCTCTTGCCCCAGGTCACTCACCTAGTAAGTGGCAGAATGCAGGAACTCTGGCCATATCCTTAAGCACTTTACTCTGCACATTATCTTAGTTGATTCCTATAGTAACTCTGCAAAGCCAAATATGATTGCCCTATTTCATAAGAGAGGGAACAGCAGCTTCAAGGGTTTGAAAGACTTGCTCAGTGTCATATGGTCAGTAGGTAGACAAATGGAGATATTAGCCCAAGTTTTCTAAGGCCAGATTCTTTCTGTTGTCCCAGCTGCCTTCTCCAGAAAGGCTCAATTGGGCTGTCTGAGAGCTGTGCTCATGATTATCATACTGATGGAGATTCAGCTCATGGTATGTGTGTGGCAGATGTGCTGGAGTACAACCTCAGACTCTCTTAGAGGGGCGACATTCATGGCGTGTTGCTCATTTAGCCTGGCTGACAACCTGCTCCCAGCTTTAAAAAGTTAAAAGGGCCCTAACTGGTTTGGCTCAGTGGATAGAGCGTTGGCCTGCAGACTGAAGGGTCCCAGGTTCGATTCTGGTCAAGGGCATGTACCTTGGTTGCGGGCACATCCCCAGTAGGGAGTGTGCAGGAGGCAGCTGATCGATGTTTCTCTCTCATTGATGTTTCTAACTCTCTATCCCTCTCCCTTCATCTCTGTAAAAAAATCAATAAAATATATTTTTTTTAAAAAGTTAAAAGGAATACAAATGAGCCATTCCAGACCATTATGTCCTCTTTCTTGGTTTACATTTAATTTCTAAATATCAAGAAGTGATACCCACCTTACTTGGACTACAACCCTGTTCCTCTCTCAGCTTGTGGCCCTGTCATCTGTGTACCAACAACTCACAGCTTCCATCAGTCCTGATCTCTCCTCTGATTCTTATGTCTGGATATCTGACTATATCCAGATATATCAAGTCAAACTAACAAGCTGAAAAAATGCCCTTAGTCTAAATTTGCTATACTTACTGTCTTCCCACCTGGAACCTGGTTATAGAAACTTCAGTCTTCCTAATATGCACCCCTCTTCACACATTCCTTGTATCAGTCAGGACCGGGTCTCTAGATTTCACCTCCATCTGTATACTCCTGAATCTGTATACTTGTTTCCATCCTCATCACACCCTCTCGTCCAGCCATCGTTGCTCACTTGCATGACAGACCGCCATCATCCTGAGTGATCTTTCTGTCACGGAATCAGATGAAGTCTTCCGCTATCTCTATTCATAGAAACCTTCCATTGGCTTTTTTTGCCTTCTGGATAAAGTTTAAACTTCCAGTGTGGCCCGCACCCCCTGAGATCCAGCTCCAGCCCCAGCTCTCCAGCTCACCTCAAGTTGCTCTCTGCATCAAAACTGCACAGGCCTCTCAGTTTTACCATGCTTCCCCCACCCTCAAGGGACCTTTGCACATACCGTTCCTTCTGTCTAGAACATTCTTCCCCTATCTGTTTGCTAGTTAACACTTCTCTCTTCCTTTATAGCTCATTTCAAGCATCACTTGTCTAGAGCAAGTTCCTCTTGTTGAACAATATATTCTCATGTAATCAAAGTCTGCATTCCCATTAGACCATAAGCTTCATGTGTATGTCCATTCAGCATTGTATCTTTAGGGTCTAGGAGATAGCCAGAACCCGGTACATGTTTTGGGAATGAATGAATAAGCGAATAAATGACTAGGCAGAGAGTGTCACATCACATAGGTCCACACTGGTAGGCAAATGCTAGACCAAGTGTGTGTTCAGGAGTCAGTCCTGCCTGTTGGTTTGGTCAGTCTCCTTTGGCTTGTCCCAGTTTCACATCATCACAGTAGCATTGTTATTATTAGAATGACTCAAAACGAAAGCACCATTGAATTTAGTTGTCAATCTCTAACTGCTTGGTGCCTGCTGCATGACATCTGGTAGCAGGTTACTCTGAGGCAGGCATGCAAGGGGCGTGCCAGTTTATTAAGTAAAAAGATATTTTGGCTAAAAATTTCAAGTGCTGGATTTTATTCCACTTTCCTCCTAGCCTGAATCAGGATCTGAAGACACAGATAAATAGGAAACACTGTCTGCCTTTGAAGAACTCATAGTCAAGGGAGTCAGAAACATAATATGTCAACACTGTGCAAAGTCACATCATTGACATAAAAGGTGCAGAGGTTATTCTGATGATGAAAATAGTATTTGTTGCCTGCCTACTCTGTGACTGGTACTTTGTTTCTCACTGTAACCCTCTGAAGTGGGTGCTATTATTATCCTCGTTTTATAAATGAGGAAAGTGAGGCTCAGTGAGGTTAAATGACTTGCCAAAGCTGCTAAGTGAGTAAGTGGCAGAGCCAGCATTCAGTAGCAGGCAGCCTTCTCTCCTCACCACTGTATGATGCTGCCTCAGTACAGAGGGAAATCAGAGGAGGAAGTGAAGAGGTCAGGAAGGGCTTCCCAAGGGTGAAATAGAAGCTGAGCTGGAAGTGTGAGGAGGAGTTTCACAAAAACCTGGGGCAGGCAATAGCCCTCCGAGGCAAAGGAAACGACCTGAGGCCCAAAGGCGACCTGAGGCCCAAAGGCGTTGAATGAAATGGCATATTCAATGAGCTCTGAAAAGTCTGATGGTGCTAGAGCACAAAGGGGGAGGAGAGGGCAATGGGTAGGAGTGGAGGGGTAAGCCGAGCCTGAATAGGTCGGGTAGAGTATGGAGTGCCAGGCTGCAGAACTGATGACAGCCCTGCAAGTCAGCCCTGGGTCTCCGTGGCTCTGCTGACCTCAGCAGCCTCAGGGCTGAAGCTCTGAGCTCCATCTGTCTCTCTTACGGCAGGAGAGGTGCTGAGAGGGGACCGGATTGTCAACACCCCTTTCCAGGTTCTCATGAATAGCGAAAAGAAGTGTGAGGTTCTGTGCAGTGAGTCCAACAAACCAGTGACCCTGTCCGTGAAAGAGAGCCGGCTCGTGGCGGAGCGGATCACAGAGGACTACTATGTCCACCTGTAAGTCGTCCTCTGCTGCCTGCCATCCTCGAATTCACATTGGGGAGGGCACTGATGGGAGAGGCGGTTCAGAGGGACTGAGCGGGGCCTTGGGTTTCCAGCATTGCCGACAACCTGCCTGTGGCCACCCGGCTGGAGCTCTACTCCAACCGCGACGGCGATGACAAGAAGAAGGAAAAAGATGTGCAGTTTGAACACGGCTACCGGCTTGGCTTCACGGATGTCAACAAGGTAGAGTGTCTTGGTGTGCTCAAAGGGCTGGAGAAGCCACAACCCAAAGTCACGAGCACTTGGGACCTCTGAGGAGGAGGAAATATTTAGCTCTGGGGCTGACTGAGGCAGATTCCTCCAGGTGCTCTTGGGCAAGGCTCTTGCAGATGCTACCCAGGAGGTGGAAGGCATAGTCGCTAAAAACCTCAGTTTCTAAAAAAAATTTTGAGGACAAAAACATTTCTTTTGAGGTACAGTCCCTGTCCTCAAAGGGCTTTTATCCTAATTGGGAAAAGACTGACAGTTTAATACCCGGAATCCTAAGTCCCATACCTTTCTGACCATGTGCCACTGCCATGACGGTTAATGCCAAAGCCGTTCAGAGGGAGCTTTGAGATTGTCACTGAGGAGGTGGGCCTTAAAAAACAGGTAGGCTTGAGCTCAGTGGAATCAGGGGCAGCATTCTGATTGGAGTGAATGACATGAACAGAGCTGCAGAGTGGAGACTGTTCATGGGGCAAGGAGGAGTTCGGGGAGTTAAGGTGATCTAATGTGTCTTAGAAGATGGTGACAATCAGCCTTAGCGATGGGCTTTTGTCTTAAACCCTAGGGATCCCTGGAGGGTTTCTGAGCATAGGAGAGCTCTGAGAGCAGTGTTTTGGGAAGGTTGGGATAGCTGGTCTATTGGACAAGGGGAGTGACCTAATACCTAGGGTAGTCCCTCAGAGTGATTTTCTGGTTGTTTCTTAGCTATTAGTTATTTTGTTTTCTCTGTTGGTCTGTTTTAGATCTACCTGCACAATCACCTCTCCTTCATCCTTTACTACCACCGAGAGGACTTGGAAGAGGACCAGGAGCACACATACCGTGTCGTCCGCTTCGAGGTGATTCCCCAGAGCATCAGGCTGGAGGGTGAGTGGGGAGGTGTGACCAGAGGGGCAGGGCTGGTGGATGGGCCTAGGCTTTTACTCCTGGGTTTTCTCACACTTGATTCCTGAAATAGCTAAAAGGCCCCAATGTAGCATATGGGCCAAGCCACGGTAGGGTCACTGCATTCCCATTAGAGAAGGTAGGGGACAAGGGGAGAGCTGGCATCTGTTGTGTCCTGGCCTGGCACCTTACAGGTTTACCACCTCTGGCAACCCCCAGATATATTTGATTATATATGAGGAAGCAGAAGCTTCGGGCTTGCCCGTGCCTCTCATAAGAACCAGCCAGCTCCCTCTAGGTTGAAGGGAAAGGGGCAGTGTAGAGACAGCTATCAGGCAACCAGTTTCTGTATTTCTTGTCTTCTGTGTGAGTGAGTGGTCTAGACTAAAATTGGCCCAAGCTCAGCAGACCTGGTCCAGTCTCACCTTGCTTATTAGCACAGAGCACTCTTTAATTTAGGAGACCTGGCCTTTTGTCCACAGTAGGGCTGGGTTTCAGGGCGGTTGAGGAATTGTTGGTTTGTTTTATTTTTAAGATGTGGAACCTAATTTTCAAACAAAATCATACACAGAGGCCTCAAATAAAACATCCTGTACTTTCCGAACGCCATACTGCCTCTCCTTTGTGTCCTGAGCACAGCTGGACATTTATATCTGATTATTTTGACATCATCTGTCCCCCATTGCCTGTTGGAGGTTAGAGACCTATCTCCTTTTCTCATCATTTTATCTCCAGCACAATACCTGGGATATAGTAGGTACTTGTGATATGTTTTTTGGTTGATTAAATGGGTAGATAACAGGATGAATGAAAGAGGCATCTGAGTGGATTACTAAAGTACCAGAACTTTGGGGACTAAGTGAATGAGTAAACATATGATAGACTGAGCCCATGTTGTTTTGCATGTGAATAGGACTGATTGAAGGAGTAAATGAATGTTTGAATTTCGTGAAGTTAAGGTTGATTGATTAAATGAGGGGCTCAGACCTCTCCACACACACACCTAAGGCCCTTTGGAAGGTGAGAGCTATTCTTCCAGCCTCCACTCAGACCTGGGTCCCAGCAGCATGCCATCCCCTCAGGTAGCTTCTGAAGGCACCCCCCAGACAGCCCTTGGGTAGTAGCAATGGCCCCCACAGAAACAGACTGAGTCTCTATCTCTCACAGACCTCAAAGTAGATGAGAAGAGTTCATGCACTCTGCCTGAGGGTACCAACTCCTCGCCCCAAGAAATTGATCCCACCAAGGAAAATCAGCTGTACTTCACCTACTCTGTACACTGGGAGGTGAGAAGGGGCTGAAGCCCACAACAGGGGAGGAGGGTTCTGGTCTGGGCAGGAGTTGTTTAGTAGGAGGCTTGACTCTTAAGTGCTTACTCCCCCCACCAGGAAAGTGACATCAAATGGGCCTCTCGCTGGGACACTTACCTGACCATGAGTGATGTGCAGATCCACTGGTTTTCTATCATTAACTCCGTTGTTGTGGTCTTCTTCCTATCAGGTGAGAGATCTATAGGTCGAGGGTTGAGAGGACAAGGAGGTGAGGGATAAGGGGCTGAGGCATCACATCACTTAAGGGGGACTTCTGGGGTGTTCTTGGGGCCAAGCATGGATCAAAAATGGGCCTCAGGGCTCTGCTAGGCATCAGGTATACCAAGGTGAACAAGATTTGATCCCTACTCTGGAGAGCTCCTAGAGGGGATGGATACATCTCATGCATACATTCCGTCAGTAAGACTTTGTTGCACATTCTGTGCAGGTGCTGTGCCATGTGCTGGGGATATGGTGGTGAGCAAACCCAACCCAGTCTCTGGCCTCAGAGTCTATATTCTGGTGGTGGAAGAGACAAAAAAGCAAAGAAATAGTAATCAGTGACATGAAGCAGATAAACAAGGTGATCATATACACAGCTGTAAGGAAAAGGTGAAGGCTACTTTAGAGAATACCTCTCTGAATGAGTCACCATTGGAAGAACTAGGGAAAGGCTGGTCCAGCAGCCTGCAATGGGACAAGCCTGGCGAGAAACCAGATGGCAAGAGGGTAGTAAGCAGGGGGCAGAGTGGTGGGCAGAGGTGAAATGAAACATCATTTTAATATTATATGAGAAGTAAAAATAATGCTAGCTACTGTTTAATATAACCCAGGACCCATCTACTGTGCTTATAAGCATCTCAGTTCTCAAAGTCCTGTGAGTTAAGTTAGTTCAAGGTCATACAACCTATTGTCTTAACCACTATACTAGCGTGAGTAGGAGTTAATCTGGGCAGAATGGAATTTTCAGGGTAGAGGATAGCCTACGTAAAGGCATGGAGGTGAGAGAGCAATGCAGTGTGAAGTGATAAAAGCAGCAAAGAACCAGGGGCGAGCCCTGAATGGGTTTCCTCAGTGTTTAGACCATTGGCCCATTGATTAAAGGGTCGTGAGTTCAAGTTCCGGATTAAAAAAAAAAAAAAAACAGAACCAGGGCTGAGTGAGAAGAGGGGAGCCTTGGGAGGAGGTGAGGCTGGAGAAGCTGGTAGAACCAGGCCATGGAGTAGCTGGGGTGCCTTTCTGCCCATATCTATCCCAGCAGCTCTTTCCTTCCCTTGTCTGGGGGGTGGCCCTCTGTTCACTCCTGCCCGAATACCTGGGGTGGAGCTATACCCAAAAGAGGACCTGAGGCAGCTGCATAGCCACTTCTCACTGGAGGAAGCCACACATGCCAGTCATCCCTCAGTGAAACACCAATCCCAGGAAGGCATGCAGCACAGAAGACTTGGTTGGCAATGCTGACAACTTCCTCTCCTATTTGTTTCAGGCATCCTGAGCATGATTATCATTCGGACCCTCCGGAAGGACATTGCCAACTATAACAAAGAGGATGACATTGTACGAGGTCTTGGCTGGGGAGGGATGGAGTTGGAGAGGGAAGGCAGAGTAGCCTGCCAGACCAAAAGGGGTGTGTGTGTGTGTGTGTTTTTGTGTGTGTGTGTGTGTGTGTGTGTGTGTGTGTGTGTGTGTGTGTGTGTGTGATCATTTATAGAGTAAGCCTTAAAAATAGTGAAAAGCAAAAAAATGTTTATGACCCAAAATGATGGGGATAGACTCTGATTTCTAAGCATAAAAGCAATGGAAGAAATCACAGGGGAAAAACTTGATGATTTGACTTTAAAATTTTTTAAACCAAAAAAAGATGATACAGTTAAAAAACTGGTATAAAATCTCTTTTAAAAAAATCTAAAATCTTTAATGTGATAATGAACAAAGAATTTACAGACAAGGAACTGTACATAGCTAGTTAACATGTGAAAAAACTGCTTTCACCTGAGAGATACTCCCCAAAAGCACAGATTCAAACAATCATGAGAAACAGTTAGGTCCTTCAAGATAGCACATATTTTTGTTTCCATAAAACTAATTTTTGGCAAGGTTAACGTGAGATAGGCACCTTCATGTACCACCCATGCCAATGTAAATTGGTAGTTTTCTGAAAAGTAATTGGAAGAACATATATTACAGAACATATAATACTATAAAATAATTGACTTGTTTTGATCCAGTAGTTCTTTTAGAATTTTCCTAAAGAAAGCATCAGAAATACAAAGACCTAGTTTAGAAATATTTATTGCAGCTTTATTTATAATTTAAATAAACTGGACATTGCCTACTGTTCCATAATGATGGATTGGTCATATTATGGTATAGCTGTACAATGAAAAATGTATATAGACATTAAAATAATACTGCTAAGAATATTTATCGGCATGAGGAAATGTTCACAAACATCAACTGAAAATAGCAAGTACACAGTAAATATACTATGATCCCAATTTCAAATTATATGTATATATACACAGATACATAAAGGATTAAAGGAAATATATCAAAACTGGTATCATTAAATGTATAAATCATTTTATTTTCTGTATCTTTTTAAGTCTGAGTATGAGTTTTATATCTTTTGTTCAGTTTTTCTAGATTTTTAATAATTTTTCTATAGTACACATCACTTTTTTTTTTTTAATCTTCATATATTTTCTCCATTGATTTTCAGAGAGCGTGGAAAGGAGGGGAGAAAGAAACACCTATGTGAGAGAGACGCATTGATTGGTTGCCTCCTGCTCCCTGACTTGGGCCAGGGATCAAACCTGCAACCCAGGTTCATGCCCTTGACCAGAATCAAACCCTCAACTCTTTGGCTCTAACCACTGAGCCAAGCCAGCCAGGGCTTTTTGATCATTTGATTATCATGCCATATGCCAAATTTTTTTAAACATCTTTATTATACAAGTCAGAGCACATATTATTTTTATAATCATTAAAAAATTAATTGCTTCTAAATCTCACCACCCAAAAATTATCACAGTTCACATTTTTGTATGTTGATGATTACATTATTTTTCCATGCATAAGGTTTGTGGAATTTAGGGAGATTTTCTCTTTGTGTAACTGTAGGCTTTATGTTTGTGTCCTCCTTATACCCTGTGACATTTCTCTGGGAAGCACTGTATTATGTCACTTACACTCCTGTGTCAGAGTGGACCTGATTGACACTTGAGGGACCCTCATCCCTAGTCAGAGTGGGTCCTTGGGGGTGATCCCTACAGGAGCTACCTATACCAGAGCCAAAGACGCAGCCTCACTTTCTGGCCCTTTGCTGTAGGAAGACACCATGGAAGAGTCGGGGTGGAAGTTGGTGCACGGTGACGTCTTCAGGCCACCCCAGTACCCCATGATCCTCAGCTCCCTTTTGGGCTCAGGCATTCAACTCTTCTGTATGATCCTCATCGTCATCTGTGAGTGGGCCTGGTGTGGGAGGCTGTCACCAGAGCAGCATGGGCTGAGTCTGAGAGAAGGGTAGGTTTTTCTTCCTGGAGAAAAAGGCATGTCAGCATCTCTGGGCCAGATGGAGCTGTCCATCCCAGCAGAAAGGCTAGGTCCTCTCAACCCCAGGCCCTGGTAATTTGATGCTCGTCAGAGCTTTTCAGCACTGTTTATAGCCCACCACGTCCACTATGTCAGTGCTCTGAGGTTGGCCTCCTTTTGCAGTCAGGCATGAAGTGATTTACCAAGTCAGCACCAAAATGAGGGCTGGAATCAGATTTTTTTTTTTTTTTTCAAAAATAACCTCCCAAAAACTAATATATAGTAGTTATAGACAGTTCTGAAGTCAATCTGCCTAAAAAAAATTTTAAGATTTTATCCAGCTTTTTTTTTCTTTTAGAGAGAGGAATGGAGCGGGAGAGAGAGAAAAAGAGAAACATCGATGTCAGAGTGAACATCGATTGGCTGCCTCCTACACAACCCTACCGGGGATTAAGCCCAAAAACCCAAAGTATGCCCTGACCGGAAATCAAACTGGCAACCTTTTGGTGCACAGGATGACCCCCAACCAACTGAGCCACACCGGCCAGGGCTATCCATCTTTTAATTGACATAAAACATTATAGTTTAAGATGTATGACATAATGATTTGACATGTGTATGTGTTGTGAAATGATCACCACAATAAGTTTAGTTAATATTTAATATCTATCACCTCTCATGGTTCTTTTTTTTTCTTGTGATGAGAACTTTTAAGATCTAAGCTCTTGGCAACTAATCTGCCTAAATTTATATCTCAACTCCAAGCTTTGTGACCGTGGACAAGCTTTGTGATCTTAACTTCTGTGAGCCTCAGTTTCCCCAGCTAAGAAATTGGGAAACTAGCCTCCACCTCACAGGATTGATAAGGCGGATTTAGTGGCTAGCATTCATAATGTTCTCAGCTCAATGCCTGGTTGGTTGCAAGTACCCTGTGGGCTGAAAGCTGCCGCCCGCCCTCTGAAGCCCAGCTAAGTAAAGAGGAAGGGAGTATACTATCTTGCTCCATCTGCCCAAGTCCCTGTCAGCCAGCCTGGGATGGGGGTTGGAGCCTGGCCATCCATCAGTCACTGACTTTCTCTCTCCTCCGTCCACTCCCTCCATAGTTGTGGCCATGCTTGGGATGCTGTCGCCCTCCAGCCGGGGAGCTCTCATGACCACTGCCTGCTTCCTCTTCATGTTCATGGGGTAGGTGTGTCTGAGCGGGCTCCGGGGGCTGGCACACGCCAGCTGCGCTCCAGCTAATAGGTCCCTTGGTGTGGATCCCTGCTGTTTCCCACAGAGTTTTCGGTGGATTTTCCGCCGGCCGTCTGTACCGCACTCTAAAAGGCCATCGGTGGAAGAAAGGAGCCTTCTGTGTAAGTGTCCTCAACCTCCTCCTGGTGTTGGTGGATAACTAAGAAGTTTCATCCTGGTTTCCTCAGGAGCAGTGTCAGCAGGCCCTGGGAAGGTTTTAGGGCCAGAGGCTGAGCAGCAGCATGATGGAGCAGGAAGAGTATATCCTGAGGGTCAGGAATGTTGGGCTCGTACCCACAGGTGCAGCAGAACCTAGAACCTTAGTTGCCATATAAAATGAGAGGATTGAATTTAGGTGATTTTTAGCCTACTTAGTCTGATGTCTCAAGCAAGAGGATTCAGAATAATTTAATTTAGCCATCAAGCGTAAGTGTAAAAGTTTAAGGGCAAACACTGGTCAGGGCTGCGGGGAGTAGTACACCCTGCCCACTGGTGCAGAGAGGCAGAAGAAGCCAGGCCCCTTGTCACCATTAGTCTGTTTTCCAGACTTTGGTCCTTTGTTCCCCTTCAGTGAGGACAGCTTCTGTCCTCCACCAGGACATAGAAATTGAAGGATGCCTAGGAGCCAACTCTACCTCCAAGGGAGCCCTGAGCCCTTCTTCCAGAGCTAATGAGGTCTTTAGGGGACCAGGAAGAGCCTTGGTGTCAAACTCGGAGAAGCCTTTAATCCCAGCATTCTGAAATCACACAGAAAGCCAGGGGGGAGGGGAACTCAGATTGTCTCAGAGCTCTGGCTGCCACACCCTGGCACACAGTAAACCTGAGTATAGAAGAGCTGTGATGATTATTCTAGAAGGATCAGAAAAGGTCCAGAATTCTTAGTAACATCAAGTGTTTTTCTTAAGATACTGTGTGATCTACAGAAGCGTAAAACCCTGCCCTCTTGTCCCCTGGTGAGGTCTCCCACCAGATACCCTCCAGGATCTCCCTCAGTGGGTCTCACACCAAACCCAGTCTGTCTTCCCCCAAACCCATTCCTTGCATCTGGTGGCAACACCATTCACCCTGGTGACCACCTTCTCCTCAAATATCAAGTGTTGAGGGTTTTCCTGCCAAATAGTCCATGAGTTCCCTCCTATCTCCATCTCCAGGTTTCTTGCCCAAGTTTAGGCATCTTTGCCTCTGGCCTCCACCCTTGACTATCTGTGAGGCCTCCCTGGTCTCCCTGTGACTTTCTGAGCCTTCCCTGATGTTCTAACGTGTTTGCAGATGAGCAGTGCGGGTATATGATTGCTTATTTCTCCTCCAGCTTCTGCCATCACCTCTGCCTAGGTACACCACCCTCTCACTCACCTCATCCTTTAAATTTTTTTTAAAGAATAGTTTGTTGACTTTTTTTTTTTAGAGAGAGAGGGGAAGGGAGAAAGAAACATTGATGTGAGCGCAACATTGATTGCGCTCCTGCACGCCCCCTTACTGGGGATCGAGCCTGAAACCATGACCTCCTGGTCCATAGGTCAGCACTCAATCACTGAACCACACTGGTTGAGCTAGACATATACATTTTGTAAAAGTTTTATTCATTTATTTAAAAAAATTTTTTTATTGATTTCAGAGAGAAAGAGGGAGGGACGGAGGGAGGGAGAGAAAGAAAGAGAGAGAGAGAGCGTACAAATCATTGATCAGCTGCCTCCTGCACACCCCCTACTGGGGATTGAGCCCGCTACCTGGCATGTGCCCTTGAATGGGATCTAACTTGGGACCCTTCAGTCTGCAGACCAACACTCTATCCACTGAGCCAAACCAGCCAGGGCTATTCATTCTTTATTCAACAAATGTTTATTGAGCAGCTGCTGTGTTCTAAGTGCTAGGATTACATCAGTGAACAGGAGGGCACACTCCTCCTCAGCCTATGGTATAGGCAGACACTGATTAGGTTACAACAATATGGAATTACAAACTGGTATGAGGACAAGGAAGGGGCTGTTCAGGAATCTAAGAGGACAAAGAACATGAGTCCTGCCTAGTCTGGGAATCAGGAAGTGCTTTCTGGGGGGAATGATTCTTGAGTCCTAGAGGACATGGAGGGGCTGAGAACCTATAGTCTGGGGGTCCCACTGGGACAGGTAGGAGCTCCCTAGATGAAGCTCCCCAACCTGGCTCCTCTTGCTTCCAGACAGCGACACTGTACCCTGGCGTGGTTTTCGGCATTTGTTTCGTATTGAATTGCTTCATCTGGGGAAAGCACTCATCAGGAGCGGTAAGTGCCCTCCCCAGCAAGGGGGGGTTGGGCAGCTGTGCTCAGCTCTACTCCCGTAAGTCACTTCCTGCTCTTCCCTTCCCTTTTCTGAGTCTTCACAAAGTTCTATTTCCAGCTCTAGGGGCTGAGGGCTAGCTGGGGTTTCCCCAGCCCTGCCCATGTTTTTGCCTGGGCCCTGGCCTTCCTGTGGGCTTTTTCAGATAGCTGACCAAAACTTACTTCTCTATAGGGAGGTGTCCATAGTCCAGGGGCCAACAGGGGAGTTCCCCTTTGTCTCAACCAAGGGAAAGCTGCTTTGTGTGAGTTTATTAGGTCAGTGTCCCAAAACAAGGCTTTCCTCCCCTGCAGGTTGTTCTATCCTCAGAGGGGGATCCTGCCAGCCCCCGTTGTTTCTAGCAGCTGCCCAGGACTCATTGAGTAGGATTGTGAACTCAGTTGAGGGTTGGGAGATGGGGTCTTGATCCACTAGCAGGACTGTGGTAGAGGTAGGCAGGCATTTGCACTCTCAGCCACAGCAGGTAGAGCCACCTCCCCTCCTCCTGCAGGTGCTCACTAAAGGTCCTTGGGTGAGGCTTCCAGTCCAGGGTGCCGGAGGACTGGTTTCTTTCCAGTAGTCCAGGAAGCTGCCCAGGAAGAACAGTGGTGCTCTTCCTCAAACTTCCTCTTTTTTATACCTGTGTTCCTTCTCTCTCTCTCAACATTTTTTCTCCCAATAACCAACTGCTCATTACAAACACTCATTGTAGAAAATTTGGAAAGTACAGAGAAGTTAAAGAAGTCAGAAATAACCCAGAATCCAACCACCCAGAGATAAATACTATGTAGATCTTTACTATGTATTTTTTCAGTCTTTTCCCTCTTTTTAGATTTATTTAAAATCGAAGAATATAATTTAAAAATTATAAAATAATAATAGCAAACATTTCTAAGATGCTTACTTTGGAATAAGTTCTGTTTTAAATAGTTGACATATATTACTTTCTTTTTGCATGATTCTTTTTTTAATTGATTTTTAAAAATACCTTTTATTAATTTTTAAAGAGAGAGGAATGGAGAGGGAGAGAAAGAGAGAGAGAGAGAGACATCCGTGAGAACAAGGCATCAATCGGCTGCCTCCAGCACACCCTCCCTCAACCTGGGATCAACCGCGCAACCCGATCAATGGTGCATGGGACAACACCCAACCAACTGAGCCACAACAGCCAGGGCTCTTTTTGCATAATTCTTATCAAAACATAATACTTTGGAGAAGAGGATAAAGAAGAAAGTGAAAAATCCGTTTTCATCCTCCATATCCCAGCTGAGGAAGTACTAATAACTTTTTGATATAGGTCTTTCTAGGCACTTACACATATAAATATTGGGTATTTTTAGTAAAATGGAGTGCTAGACATACAGTTTTATAACCTGCCTCATTTAATTAGTAGTATATTGTAGGGTTCTATTTTGACAAAATAGGGAACACACTATTTGTGCAGTGTCCTTCCCCGCCCCCCTTTTTTTCCTTCACTTAACATACCAAACACATAATGTCCCTTCATTCTGGCCTCTTCATCTTTCATTCATGTCCTCAGTTTCCTCCGTCCCTGTTCTTTCCCCACTTCCTCCCTGAATGACAAGCTCTGGGATGCTGTGGTTCCGTCTTCATAGCCCAAGTGGGTTTACCATGTGCACTCCACTTTTCCCTAGGGCTGGGGTCAGCTCCAGAGCTTCTGGCCAGGAGCCCTCTGGGATGTGTCTGTAGGACCTTCCCCATGATGGTGGCCCTGCTGTACACACCCTCTTTCCCTGAGACCCCAGAAGGTCCCCTTCCCTTTGCACAGTCTCCAGCCTGGGCATCAGGGCCTTATGGGGCCTCATGGTGGTGTGTCCTCAGGTGCCCTTCCCCACTATGGTGGCCCTGCTGTGCATGTGGTTCGGGATCTCCCTGCCCCTCGTCTACCTGGGCTACTACTTCGGCTTCAGAAAGCAGCCATATGACAACCCTGTGCGCACCAATCAGATTCCCCGGCAGATCCCTGAACAGCGGTGGTACATGAACCGATTTGTGGGGTGAGTCTCCAGCAGGGCCTTCTGGAATGGGTGAGGTTAACACTGCTCTTCTTAGGAGAACATGGAAGAAGGTGCCTCCCCCCAAGGATACTGTGACTGGTGTTTTGCAGCTCAGCTGGGCCTAGTAGACTTCATGAAAACTTAGCTTCGCTCTAAGATAAAGAGGACCGAATTATAGCCAGATTTGGTGTTGGCCTAGGAACCAGGTTGGGGGAGGGGTGGAAAGGTGCGGTGACACAGGTTAAAACCATTGCTTAGACCTTAAGCAAGTCAGCCCGCCTCTCTGTACTTCAGTTTCCCCATCTATAAAACAAGAGAGAATGATGCCCACCGGCTTACCTCTCAAAAGGGTATAATGGTACAGAAGCATGCTGAAAGAATTAAAATCACCACACCGTGTAAGCTTTCTCAGTCAGGTTGGCTAGGGAGGGAGCCTGGGCTTCCAATGGCTGGGTCTCCTCCCAGTGTTAACCCTCCTGTTCTGCTGCAGCATTCTTATGGCTGGGATCCTGCCCTTTGGTGCCATGTTCATCGAGCTTTTCTTCATCTTCAGTGTGAGTAGTGCTGTCTGCTCCCCTTCCCTCCACACCACACAGCCTTTATCGCCGCTAGCCTGGTCCCTTCCCCTTCACTTAGGTGCTCTGCCTCTTACTGCCTCTGAAATTTCAGATGGGCCATTGAACCTCTTGGAGCCCGCATTTTTCACCCTGACAGGATAACAGTCCTTCCTATTAGGATGGCTTGGAAGGTCAAATGAGATACGGCATGTGTGCAGGGTCTAGTGTGGGAGGACTCAGTGAATAGAAGCTGCTTCAAGAATAACTGCAGGCCGAAACCGGTTTGGCTCAGTGGATAGAGCGTCGGCCTGCGGACTGAAGGTCCCGGGTTCGATTCCGGTCAAGGGCATGTACCTTGGTTGCGGGCACATCCTCAGTGGGAGGTGTGCAGGAGGCAGCTGATCGATGTTTCTCTCTCATCGATGTTTCTAGCTCTCTATCGCTCTCCCTTCCTCTCTGTAAAAAAATATCAATAAAATATATTTAAAAAAAAAAAAAAAGAATAACTGCAGTCAGTCACCACTATTTTTAATATTGTTGCATCTGCTTTGATTTCTGGGTTCCTATACATATTTACCTAAGTTACTCAAAAGACTCAGGAAGTGGAGGGAATGAGGCCTGTTTTCAGGATCATTGTGAAGCTGGAATATGATGTCTGTAAAAGGCAGGATGCTTGACAGAAACGCTTGTTAAATCGTAGCTGTGGCTGTGATGACGATTGCTCTTGTCCCAGGCATGCGAAAATGAAAATTGGCAGTAGAACTCTTCACAGCCATTGAAATCTGTCTCACCTAACTTGATGCCCAGCACAGAGGGTGCCTTGCACCAAGTCAGTGCTGGACAAGTATTCGCTGCTCTGGAGTGGCCCAGCCCCTCCCTGCTGAGATCCCCTTGCTCACCCAGCCCTACCTAGGAAAAGGGTCAGAGAATGGGTTCCCTGCCAGCGCAGCCACCTCAATTCTCTTTGTGTGACCTTGGGCCAATCACCAGCCTCACTGAGCCTTGACTTCTTTAACTGTAAAAGTCCACACTTTCATAGGTTCATATGTGAAGATGTCCATGAAGCTTGTAGCTTCCCTGCCATTTGGTTAGCTACCCCTGAGTTGTGGTGGCTGCTATGTAATTTTTCAAAAAATATATTTTTATTGATTTCAGAGAGGAAGGGGGAGAGAGAGAGAGACAGAAACATCAATGATGAGAAAGAATCATTGATTGCTGCCTTCTGCACGCCCCACATTGGGATTGAGCCCACAACCCGGGCATGTACCCTGGACTGCTGGTTCATAGGTTGACACTCAACCACTGAGCCATGTTGGCCGGGCTGCTGTATACTTTTGACAAGTGTGTGATGCAGCTTTCTACAAGCTGCAGTGTTCAGGGTAAAGCTCACCCATCGTAGGGTCAGCCATGCCCCAGCCACTCCCCAAGAATAGGCTGGCTCACCCTCTGCTCCAGGGAGGAGGGCCAGTGAGAGCCATATGCCAGGCACATAGGCCCTGATGGCATTGTGATGATATCTCCATTCCTGCCCTGGTGACAAGTGGTATGCCAGTCCTAACTGAGAGCTAGTGTCCTGAAAGCAGGCAGGGTAAGCCAGGGGAAAGGGCCATTGGGTGGAGGCAGGCTAGCTGAAGGCTGGCTGTGATATGTCTGCAGGCAATCTGGGAGAATCAGTTCTATTACCTCTTTGGCTTCCTATTCCTCGTCTTCATCATCCTGGTGGTGTCCTGCTCACAAATCAGCATCGTCATGGTGTACTTTCAGCTGTGTGCAGAGGTAAGGGGCATGGGGCCAGGAGTTGGGGGTGGGGAACCTGGGTCCAACATTGAATGGGTCACTGAGGCTGTCTGGGTTTCCCATGTTCCCCCTTCTGGCCATGAGGTTTTGGGCAGATATATCACTTCCTCTCTCTGAGCCTCCATTTATTCAGTGGGCTCCTTCATTAGTAGCTCTGGTTGCAGTTGCTTAACCTCTCTGTGCTTTCCTAATGTAACAAGGATCGCAGTAGGACCTGACTCAGAGTGCCGCTACAATGATTAAACTGGGCTGGTTCACATGTATCACTTAGAATTGTACCTGGCACATGGGGAGCATTTGTTCATGACATGTTAGTTGTTATTACTATTCTTTTGTTGTTGTTGATTTTTTAAAATTAAGGTATATTTTATAAACAAGGAAGTTCACCCTTTTCAATGTGCCTTTGAAAATGCATACAGTTGTGAAACCACCATTTCAGTCAAGATATAAAACATTCCCATCGCCCCAAATATTACTGTTCTTACCCAGAATCTTTAGCTCCTTGGGCAACTATGAAACTTGGGTAAGAGTTCTGACCCTTCTGTTTCCTCCTCAGGATTACCGCTGGTGGTGGAGGAATTTCCTAGTCTCCGGGGGATCTGCATTCTACGTCCTGGTCTATGCCATCTTTTATTTTGTTAACAAGGTACCACCCTTATTTTGTTAACAAGTTCCCTTAGCCCTTTTAGGGCAGGATAGTGGAGAAGAGGGTGCTGGGGAAAACTCAAGTGTCTGAATCTTACTTTCCCATCAACAGTGGGACCAATGCCAATATAGAACTGTCTCTGCTCTAGAACATGTATCTTTTTAAGAAAGAGAATCTATGTTCTGTATTTTTGGAAGACAAAAGCTTTCAGAATATATAACCATGAGACTATTGCATGAAAAACCTGTGACATATAGCCAAAGGGGTACTTAAAAGAAATATATCACCTTACAATGCTTTTAATAGTAAAAAGAGACACTGATGATAACAGTATTCACCTCAAGAAGCTAGAGAAAAAAAGAACGTGAAAGGATAAAGAGGATAAATGAAAAGAGTTAGTAAAGATAAAAACAGAAAATGATGAAATAGCCTTGAGCACCCAAATTTAGGACCTCAGGTGTCCTGTCTCTGGATGCTTCCTTCCCTTCTTCATTCAAGTACAGTTCAGTCCTTCACAATAAGGTCAGGACGGGCCACGGCTTCGTCTGCATCTCAGATCGTCTATGCTGTGTGAGCCACATAGGTAAAGTGTGGGCGAATGAAAGGGAGCCTGGCTCACCTGACTCGGGTACATTGTGTTTGCTTGGCTTCAATCTGCTGGCAGGATCTTTCCACAAAGTAGAAAGTTGACCCTTGGCAGCCCTAGAGGCTCCTTTTTTTCAGCTTTGCAGCCCTATAGCTAAAAGAAAGTCTGTCTTCTACCATCATATTATCAATCTCTAAGGGAAAACTGTTATTGGCCCAGGTTACATGCCATCCCTTATTGTTCCTCAGGTCCAATAGGATGGCTTACACTGACTAGCTTAGGTTTTATACTAGGAATGACAGGCCCAACAGGACCACAGAGTGAGGAGTGGGTACTCCAAAACACTGGGCAGAAGGAAGACAGGAGACAGTGTTGGGCAAGCAAATCATAACTATCATAGCCTCCTACCAGGCCCCCTGGAGTCACATCATAGTCTCCTGTCCTTCCTTCCTCTGCCTCGTTCTTTCTTCTCTGTTCTAAAAACCTCCTCCTCCATCCCCAGAGCCTTCCTTGTCTGTAAAATGATGGCCTTGGCCTGTCTGAATTTCAAAGGACCCTTCCAGTACTGCCTTTTTGCCTCGTCCCTTTCCTGGTTTTACCCCTGGATTTACCCCTGCCCTGTCCCCTGCCTCCACCTCCCATCACCCTCATCCTTTCTCCAGCCACAAGAAAGGCTATAAAAGGAGAGGTGTGGGTGGAGCCTAAGAACATGGACTTCACCTTCAGTTTGAGAATGTTTGACCTCAGGAAGGTCTCAAAACAGTGACTTTATGCCCAGCCAGAGAGGCTCAGTTGGTTTAGCATAGACCTAAACACGGAAAGGTTGCCAGTTCAACTCCTGGTCAGGGCACATACCTGGGTTGCCAATTCCATCCCCAGTTGGGGCACATATAGAAGGCAACTGATGAATGTTTCTTTCTCTTTCTCTCTCTCTCTCTCTCTCTCTCCTCTCTCCCTTCCTCCCTCCCTTCCTTTCTCTCTCTCCAAACATGTCGGTAGATGATTAAAAATTTTTAAAAAATAGTCCTTGGCTGGTGTGGCTCAGTTGGTTGAGTGTTGTCCCGTGCACTTCAATGCATCAGAATTGAAGGTCATCCATTCAATTCTGATGGATGTTTCTCTCACACCAATCTTTCTCTTTCTCTCTCCCTCTCCCTTCCTCTTTCTCTTAAAATAAATAAATAAATAAATAAAAACATCTTTAAAAAACAGAAAAACAAAAGCAAAATAGTGACTTTATTGTTTTCTTCTGGGCTCCTGGCATTTTGTGACCATGTGTCTATCCATGAGCCCTAGAGCAGGCCCCATGCACGTCCTACCTAGTATCTGGGCAGATCTTGATACCAAGGTTCCAGATTAGATCCACTTGGCCTAGCACATACCAGCAAAACACAGATCCTTGGCCTCCCTGCTCAAGCCTCAAAACTCTACAGAGGAGTCCAAAATGCTCCAAGATAAAATCTCTGTGAGGTGTTAAAAAAGTGACAGTAGCCCTAGCTGGTTTGGCTCAGTAGATAGAGCATCGGCCTGGGACTAAAGAGTCCCAGGTTCAATTCCGGTCAAGGGCATATGCCCAGGTTTTGGGCTCGATCCCTAGTAGGGGGCATGCAGGAGGCAGCTGATGGATGATTCTCTCTCATCATTGATGATTCTATCGCTCCCTCTCCTTTCTTCTCTGAAATCAATAAATATATATATATATATTTTAAAAAGTGACAGAAGCATTCTGAGGAAGAGAGGGCTGGAGGCTGGGGCAGGCATATGGTGGCTCTCTGGTCCTTAAGCTGGGACTCTGAAACACCTCTCTTCCCCCATTCCCTGTCTGCTACTCCGGCCATTCAGGAGTCTCACTGTACTGTTCTGGGAACTGTGGAGGGTAAAGAAGCGACAGAGCTGTATCTGTTTGTACTGCATCTGGTCCTCGCCCCTGGTCACACCTGTCTTCCAGTGAGCTCCTAGGCCTTTCCCTGAGAGACTCCTGGCCCCTCTTACCCCAGCCAGAAATGGCCTGGGTCGATAGAGTTGGGCCTTTGACTCCTAGCACTCTAGCCCCAGGTTCAAATCCCAGTTCCTTCTACTTCTTGGCTGTGTAACTGTGGGTGTTGTTTAACCCCTCAGTGTCCCATCTGTAACATGGGCTAATAACCTACCATGGTGGTCGTGAGAATCCAAGGCAATGCACGGGCCCTAGCATGGAAGAAGGTTCACTGTGGCTGTGGGCCCTGTCTGCCCCTTGCTGCCTATCTGGAGCAAGCCCCTTTTCCTGCCAGGCTTTGCCATGAAATCATGGGGCGGGGGGGCGGGTGGGGGACAGTTGGCCATGGCAGGCTGGCACTAAGCGTCCACCCCTCTTTTTTCTCCCCTGCTAATGCCCCAGCTGGACATCGTCGAGTTCATCCCCTCTCTCCTCTACTTTGGCTACACGGCCCTCATGGTCCTGTCCTTCTGGCTCCTCACGGGCACCATCGGCTTCTATGCAGCCTACATGTTTGTCCGCAAGATCTACGCTGCTGTGAAGATAGACTGATGGGGGTGGACCATAGCCATGCCCACTCCGTCCATGGACAGGAAGCACCCTGCATGGGGAACTGCAGGCACCCAAAATAAAGTAACTCCTGCTTGTTTGGAATGTAACTCCTGGCACAGTGTTCCTGGATCCCAGGGCTGCGTGGGGGGCAGGAGGACCTGTAGATAAATCTTGCATTTTTCTCCATCATCTTATTCCAATTCTGTGGGGGATGAGGTTTTTTGTGGGTCATTTTTTCTTCAGTACCAAGAAAGTTCCCTTCAGTAGGAACTCTGGAACCCGTTCAGGTTTATTTTTGGTTAGGGGTTTTTTCCTTTTTTTTTTTTTTAAACAATGGATCCAGCATGGATAAATCCACCAAGACACTGGGTTTTGGTCACTGTCTCCACCTCAGTTCCTCAGGGCTGTTGGCCACCCCACGACTAACTGGAAAAGGAAACACCAGGCCTTCTGGGACTTCAGTGAGGTTTCCAAGCCTCTCACCATCCATCCTCGCTATTGATGCCGTGACAAGCACAGCTCTAGCCCGGACATGCATCCTCAGTGCCAACCTGCCTCTACCAGCCACTTTCCCTCCCTCTTCTCACCTCTCCAGCCTTCTCCTGGGGCTGCCCAAGGCAGGGCTTCTAGCCAGGCCTCTGGGTCGTCTTGTCACCAGGAGCAAGTCCAGTCTTGGTTGCTACAAGGAACTCCCTGGAAGTACTAGTGAGCAGTGGGAATTTGCTGGAGCAGAGAAGAGACTTGCAGCGAACTATTTCTGTGCCAAGAAATCCTGGATCCAGGGCCAGGTATTTCCAAAGCCAAACCAAGTATATCCATGTCTGTGCCTGGGCTGAGGGTCTTCACCCTTTGGGATTTCTCCCAGTCCCTTCCTCAGGGGGTTGCTCTTCTTGCAAAGTGTGCTGGTGGTGGGGTCTCTCTTCCCCCACTTCGAGCACAAGAAGGCCTGGAGACTTCAGATCTCTTCCTTTAGGTGGCTGGGGAGAGGCATTCCCTCCCTGACATCCCCCAGCCTTAGTGCCCATGCACAGCTCTTTTAGTCAAACCCATTCCCCTCCCCCTCCCATTTGAGTTCTCACCTCCTTTGAGGGACACCCAGAAAACTGATGGTGAAAAGGAAATGGAAGGTAAGTTCTGTCATTTCTTCCCCAATTCCCAGGAATAGGCAAGGAGCCAGTTACCCCAAGTTAGAGGTAACTAACATGGCAGGTCTGCTCCTTTATCAACACCCACTCTTGGGGCCAAGTCTTCCCTCCACCCCCACTGCCCACCCACTCTGTGCATGTCACTTTCTCTTAAATTGCAAGAGACCACACCCACCCTGGGATTAGGGTCTAAGTAACAGCCACTCACCCTTGCTCCAGCCCCTTTAGGACTCCCACCACAAGACAAAGCTCAGAATGCTGGTTAAGCTAGGAACACACTCTACCCCCTTCCCCTCCCAGGTTATTCTCAGAACGGCCCCTACCAGCTCCACCAATCAAACCAGTGAACTTCTCAGCCTTGCCTCACAGTGACTCCACAGTGCCAAGTGGCAGCCACCAAGAATCAGGTTGAAGAAAAGGGAACTCAAGCAGTAGAGAATGATAATGGAATCTTGTTTATTCAAATCTTGGATTTCTTTTTCCCTAAGCGATTCTCTTTTTGGGGGGAGTAGGGAAATGGACTCCTCATAAAGGATTTAAACATCATCAATTTTTCTGACTTTTTTAATCATCATCATTATTATTTTTAATTAAAAATGCCTGTATGCCTTTTTTTTGGTCCAATTGTAAATAAATATGCCATTGTCCTGTTGTCATGCCTCTTGAATCTCTTGCAAGCATTAGGGGTCTGAGGTGAGGCAACTTCTCCAAGTGGGTTGAGCTGAGTGGTTTCCCTCAAAGCTCAGTCTCATGTCAGGCTTTCTAGAGTTAAGGCCACTGTTGTTCCCCTACTTGGTACAAGTCCATAGCTTCTCCCATCTGCTCATCCCCTCCATTCTGAATCACAAGTATTTGCCCCTCTGATCCCACAAGTAGGAAATGGTATTTAACTGTGAGCTTTGGTAGCAGTGAGACCTGATTTTAGATTCCCCGCTCCAATATTTTACTGTCAACTCACTTCACCTGTCTGTCATGTAAGACTCCTTCAATTGCAAACAGTAGAAACAAGTCAAATTGGCTTAAGCCCAAGGGGAATACATTGGCTCATAAGTCACCAAGTAAAAGGATGATTTGGCTTCAGGTTTGGATAGATCCAAGGACTCAAAGTATAGCCTTAGGATTCTCCCTTTTCCACTCAGATTCTCTCTGGTCCATTCGGTCCCATTGTCAAGAGTCTTCTTCCCTATGGGAAAGGTATGGAGGACATGGCACAGATGGCTCTAGGCCAGTGGTCAGCAAACTCATTAGTCAACAGAGCCAAATATCAACAGTACAATGATTGAAATTTCTTTTGAGAGCCAAATTTTTTAAACTTAAACTTCTTCTAACACCACTTCTTCAAAATAGACTCACCCAGGCTGTGGTATTTTGTGGAAGAGCCACACTCAAGGGGCCAAAGAGCCGCATGTGGCTTGCAAGCCGCAGTTTGCCGACCACAGCTCTAGGCTTACATTAGCCAGTTTGGAAAGCCTAGAAAAAACATATCCTTCCCTACTTAAGTATCTATAATAATAAAAGCGTAATATGCTAATTAGACCAGACAGCCAAACGACCTTCCACACAAAGCCGTGGTAGCGGGGGCTGAGTCAGAGGCAGCTGGGAGCTATCAAGCAGGCAGAGTGGTTGGGGGCGATCAGGCAGGCAGGCGTGCAGTTAGAAACCAGTGGTCCTGGATTGCAAGAGGGATGTCTGCAGGAATAGGGCCTAAATTGGCAGTCAGACATCCCCTGAGGTGTCCCAGATTGCAAGCAGGTGCAGGCCGGGCTGGGGGGACCCCCGCCCCCCATGCATGAATTTTGTGCACTGGACCTCTAGTATTTAATACAAATAAATCCCAGGAAAGGTCTCTGGTGGGCCCAGCTTGGATTACTGCTTGCACATATTGGACCACTCACTAAACCCAGGGGAAGAGTATTATTATGGGCTGCATACTCCAAGGGTATTGGCTGTTGTGAATTTCAGCCTCACCGGAATCACTTGGAATGGGTGATAAGGGAAGAATGACTTCCCAAGGTAAGGAATGTAGAGCAACAAAAACAATAGTTGCCTATTATACCCCATCCCTTCCAACTCAATTTGCACTATTCTAATATCTTAAGGTGGAAGCTGAGGTAATTTATTTGTGGCCTCTTTTTTTCTCTAATATAGATGTTCAATGCTATAAATTGCTTCCTAAGTTCTGCTTTAGCAGCATCCTAGAAATTCTGATATGTTGTTTTTCATTGTCATTCAATTCAAGATACTTTCTAATATTTGATTTCTTTTTTGATTCATGTGTTATTTAGTTTCCAAATATTGGGGGATTTTATTTTTTTTCAGGGATCTTTCTGTTATTAATTCTGTTTGGGGCAGAGACCATATGGGCAGAGACTTTGTAAGACTTGAACCTTTTGAATTTATTGAGACTTCTTTTATGGCCCAAAATATGGTCTATCTTGGTAAATGTACAGTGTACACATAAACAGGTATTCTGCTGTTTGGGGGTGGAGTATTCTATAAATATCAATCAGGTTAAGTTGGTTGATAGTATTGTTCAAGTCTATTATATCCTCACTAATTTTTATGCCTGCTTGTTATATCAATTAAAAGAAGGGTGTTGAAATCTTTGACTATAATTATAGATTTGTATATTTCTCCTTGCAATTTTGTTTTTGCTATATGTATTTTGGAACTCTGTTAGATACATATTGCCCTTTGGATCAATTTATCACTGGTAATAGTCTTAGCTCTGAAATCTACTTTGATGTTAATATAGTCAGTCCCACTTTCCTTTGACCAATGTTAGCACAATATATCTTTTTCCATCCTTTTACTTTTAGTCTATTTGCATTTTTATTTTTTAAGTGTATTTTTTATAGGCAGTGTATAGTTTGGTTTTGCTTTTTTATCTAATTTTACAATCTCTGCTTTTTAAAAAATATATCTTTATTGATTTCAGAGAAGAAGGGATAGGGAGAGAGATAGAAGCATAAATGATGAGAAAGAATCATAGATTGGCTGCCTCTGGCACACCCACAACCCTCACTGGAAATTGAACCTTGACTTCCTGGTTCATAGGTTGACGCTCAACCACCAAGCAACACAGCCGGACAATCTCTGTTATTTAATTGGAGAGTTTAAGCCATTTATATTTAATGGGAATATTGATTTGGTTAGGTTTAAGTCTATAATCTTACCATTTATTTCCTAGTTGTCTTTCCTGTTGTTTGCTTTTTCCTCTTTTTCTGCCTTCTTTTGGGTAAATTAGGGATGCTTTGCATTTTAATCTCCTTCATTGGTTTATTGTCTAACTTTTTATATTTTAGTTATTATTTTAGGCTTTATAGTATATGTCTTTAACTTGTTACAGTCTACCTTTAATTTTTTTTTTTTTAAGGGAAGAAGGGAGAGGGAGAGAGAGATAGAAACATCAATGATGACAGAGAATCATTGATCAGCTGCCTCCTGCAGGCCCCACACTGGGGATCAAGCCTGAAACCCGGGCATGTGCCCTGACCAGGAATCAGACCGTGACTTCCTGGTTCATAGGTTGACTCTCAACCACTGAGCCATGCTGGCCAGGCCGGTCTACCTTTAAGTGATATTACACAACTTCATGTATAATATAAGAAGCTTAACAATAGTACCAGAGGCCCAGTGCATGAATTCGTGCAGCGGTGGGGTGGCCTGCGAGGATTGGGCCCCAGCTTGCACCCCCAGCCTCACAGCCCCAGCTCATGCCCCCAGCCTCGCAGCCCCACAGTCTCACCTGGCACCCCATTGTGGCCTGGTGCCGCCCCCTCACCTGCTCCACCATCCCACCTGCGGGATGATCAATTGGGGCTGGGCCCCCCTGCCCAACTCCCTCAACACCTGGGAGCCGGGCAGCGGCCCTGCCCCCCACCGCTGCCGCTGGTTGCAGTCTGCGGGGCTATGGTTGGGACGATTGGGCCCCCTGTGCACACCTGCCTTGGCCTGGCATCGCCCGCTCACCTGCTCCACCATCCCACCACAGTCTCATCAGGGCCAGTAGCACCTCCACTACCATCTACTGCCAGCACAGCCATATTCTGTGCCACCCCCTGATGGTCAGCACACATCCCAGTGAGCAGTCGAACTCCCGGTCAAACAATTTGCATATTAGGCTTTTATTATATAGGATACTTCCATGTCTACCTTCCCAGCCTTTATAGTACGGTTGCCATTCCTTTTTACTTTTATATATGTTATAAACCTCATAATATACTTTTGCTCTTTTATTTAAACAATTGTCTTAAAAGAATTTAAATGCTAGGAAAAAAACTTACATATATATCCATGTAGTTACCATTTCCAGTGGTCTTCATTCCTTTGTGTAAATTATTCCCATCTGGTACCAGTTTCCATCTTCCTGAAAGATATCCCTTAACATTTCTTGTAGTAAAGATCTGCTGCTGCTGAATTCTTCCAGTTTTTATATGCCTAAAATGTCTCAATTTTGCCTTTGTTATTAAAAGATATTTTTGTTAGTTATAGAATCCTAGATTGACAAGTTTCTTTTTCTTTCCTAGTACTTTAAAGATGTTACTCTATTATCTTGTCATTTACGTTGCTTCCAACAACAGATCTGATGTCCTGTGTCCTCTCTATATGTAACAAGTCTTTTTCTGTGTCACTGTTTCTGAGCTATTTTTTGGTTATGTATGCCTTGGTATAGTTTTCTACATATTTTTTATGCTTAAAGTCATTGAGCTTCTTGGAACTGTATGTTTATTGTTTTCAGTAAGTTTGGTAAGTTTTAGATCATTATATCTTCAAATATTTTTTCTCTTCCTCCATCTCTCCTTTCATTCAGCCATTCTGATTAATCATATATTAGGCTGCTTGAAGTTGTCCTAGCACTGATGTCCCACCCACTAATGCTCTTTTCATTTTCTTTTTTCTATGTTTCATTTTGAACAATTTCTATTGCTATGCCTTTAAATTTACTAATCTTCTGCCATATGTACTCTGCCATTAATCACATCTAGTGTGGTTTTCATCTCAGACATTATCTTTTTCATCTCTAGAAATTTGATTTAGGTCTTTTTTGTATATCTTTCCTATCAACTTTATATTGAGTAAAATATGCATAACATAAAATTTACCATTTTACCATTTTAAATGTACAATTTAATGGCATTAAGTACATTTGCAATGTTGTGCAACCATCTCCAGAACTTTCCATCAACCTAAAACTCTATACTCATTAAATACTAATTCCTCTACTCCCACCAGCTCCTAGCAACCACTGTTTTCTCCTTTCTGTCTCTATGAATTTGACTACTCTAGTGGAATCACACAATACTTGTCCTTTTGTGTCTTATTTTAGTTAGCATAATGTCTTCAAGATTTACCCACATTGTAACGTATCCAAATTTTACTCCTTTTTAAGGCTTAATATTCCATTGTGTGTGTGTGTATATATATATATATATATTCATCCATCAGTGGACATTCAGGTTGTTTTCACCTTTTGGCTATTGGGGATAATGCTGCTGTGAACATTGGTGTACAAATATCTGTTCAAGTTTCTGCTTTCAGTTATTTTGGGTATATATCTGGGAGTGAAATTGCAGGATCCTGTGGTAATTCTATGTTTACTTTTTTGAGGAACCACCATATTGTTTACTACAGTGGCTATACCATTTTACATTCCCACCAGCAATGCATAAAAATTTCAGTTTCTCTATATCCTTGTCAATACTTGTTTTCTGCTTTTTATAATATCATCCTAGTGAATGTTCTTATGGGTTTGATTTGCATTAGTGATTAGTGATGTTGAGCATCTTTTCATATGCCTGTTGGCCATTTGTATATCTTCTTTGGAGTAATGTTTATTCAAGTCCTTTGCCCAATTTTTAATTGAGTATTTTTTATTATTGAGTTGTAGAAGTTCTTTATATATCCTGAATATTAATCCTTTATCAGATGCATGATTTACAATATATTTTGTCCATTTGTGGGTTGCCTGTTCATTCTGTTAGTAGTGTCCTTTGATGTAATTTTGATGAAGCCCATTTCTATTCTTTTGTTGCCTGTGCTTTTGGTGTCATATCTGATAAATCATTGCCAAGCCAATGTCATGAAGCTTTTTCCCTGTTTTCTTCTAAGAATTTCATATTTTTAGGTATTACACTTAAGTCTTTGATCTATTTTGAGTTCATTTTTGTATGTGGTATAAGGTAAGAGTCTGACTTTTTTAAATATATTTTTTATTTAATTTCAGAGAGGAAGGGAGAGGGAGAGAGAGGTAGAAACATCAATGATGAGAATAATTGATTGGCTGCCTCCGGTACACCCCCTACTGGGGATCAAGCCCACCACTTGGGCATGTGCCCCAATCGGGAATCAAATCGTGACCTCCTGGTTCATAGGTCAACACTCAACCACTGAGCCACACCGGCCAGGCCCAACTTTATTCTTTTCTATGTAGAAATCCAGTTTTCCCAGCACTATTTGTTGAAAAGATTGTCCTTTTCCCCACTGAATGGTTTTGGCACATTTGCCAAAAATCATTTGAGCATATATGTGAGGCTCGATTTAACTTTTTAAAGCTGTGGAATACAGTAGTAACTTTTAATGTTTTTATCTGCTCATTTTAACCTCTGTTTCAGTTGTGGGTTGGTGTTTATTGCTTATTTCCTCATTGTGGATTATGTTGCTTGGAACTTTATAGGACTCACAATCTTTTATTGCATGCCAGATGTTGTGAGTTTTACCTTGTTAGGTGCTGAATGTTTTTGTAATCCTATAAATCCCCTTGAGCTTTGTTCTGGGACAGTTAAGTTACTGGAAATAGTTTGATCTTTTTGAGTCTTGCTCATAAGATTTTTTAAGGCAATTTCAGAACAGTGGTCATTCTAGGGCTAGTTATTGACCAATACTGAGACTTTTCTAAGTATTCTCCTCAATGCCCCCATGACATTGTCCCCAGTGCCATGACTGGTGGGAATAGAGACTATTCTATTCCCTTTCATCTTTCCTGATGGTTCTTTACCTGGCCTCAGATAGTTTCCCCACAGGCTTGTGCCGATCAGTTTTCCGCTGAATATTCAAGGAGACCCTCTGCAGATCTCCAGGAGTTTCTCTCTGCAGCTCTCGTTCATTCTCTGGTGTTTTGTCCTAGGAACTCATTGCTTTGGTCTGCCTGAACTCTCTGCATTGTCTCCTCAACTCAGTGCACTGGCTTCACTTCAGTCACCCGTCCTTATGCTACAGCCTAAAAATTCTCTTAGGGCAGTAAGCTTGGACAATCATAGGGCTTACCTTGCTTGTTTACCTGCCTGGGATCACTGTCCTTTTTGGTCAATGTCCAGAGCCTGGAAAACCACTGTTTCATGTATTTGATCTGTTTTTTTCTGGTTGTTTCAGGTGGAAGGATAAATATGATCCCTGTAATTCCATCTTGGCTAAAAACAGAAGTCTCTCCTGCCAACTTTTTTACCTGTAAGAACACAGGTTCTCTGTGAAGGACTGTATGAGTTCTGTTAAGTCCAAGGGTCACTCACACTAGGTCCTCAGTCAGTTATTCCCTCTTCACTCACCAAAGGTGAGTCTAAAGGGCCTGACTCCCAAGAATCTTAGCTTGGCAATGACTTGGCTGGACTTAAGGAGCTCTCTAAAACTAGAAACCTTGCCATTGGACCTATGCTAGCCAAAAGTCAGTACCCTCTAACCCTGAGGACCATTACAGCATGAAAGTGCCATCTTGGGGGACCCATAGAAAGGCCAAATTATGACTGTGAGCTTCTAGAGATGATGGTCCTAGTTATCCCACTAGACATTGTGGACACACATCCATTTCACTGATGCTTGGTCCAAGCAAGTCAAGGTATCATGCTCCCTCTCGCTAATAACTAATTCGAGAGTAGACATGTTACCCTGTTCTAGCCAATTACATACAAGATCTTGAAAGTCTAGAG
This sequence comes from Plecotus auritus, assembly GCF_963455305.1. Taxonomy (NCBI): domain Eukaryota; kingdom Metazoa; phylum Chordata; class Mammalia; order Chiroptera; family Vespertilionidae; genus Plecotus; species Plecotus auritus. The sequence goes on along the minus strand of NC_137782.1, from coordinate 64,034,191 downwards.
TGGCTTCTGGGAAAGGTTCCCTCCATTTTAAGGGTGTCATGGAAAGACAAATCAGCCTTCTCTGGAGTTGCCATATCCCAAAGTGCCCCTTGGAGCTATTGCCACCATCTTGGTACCAACCTGAGAGTGGAACCAACAGAAAGGATGGCGGATCAGAGAAGAAGGCCCAAGTCCTTGAAGACATCATTGAGCTGCTGAATCAAACAGCCCCAAAGTCCATCTTACCTCAGGATGTTCAGGTAAGAAAAAAAATGTTTAAGTCAAAGTTAAAGCTTCTGTTAGATGCAACCAAAAGTACTGTAACTGAGCCAGCCACCTGGAGAGCTGGGGATCTTATGCGGAGGGGAAGGCATCTTAAAGGGATTTTTCCTCCCTTTAAAAAATTCCAAGTTCTTGAGAGCTGTCAACAGACATGTCCAAGGCCACACTGCAGAATCAGGAACTCACAGGTCCATCAGCCTTCCAGCTGGTGCCTGCTACACCGCAGCCCCATGCTCTTGAGATCCTTAGTCAGCTCTGATGCTGGGGGCCTCAAAGTTCACTGACCCAAGTCAATATTTAGTTCTCCTATTGAGCCAGGGCAAGCAGATACCAGAGACTTCCTTTAATTTTTGTGCTGAAATCATGTCCATGGAGCAAAATATCAAAGTCCCCCAAGCTGTAATCAGCACAGTTACAGGTAACAACTAGTTGCTATCTATAGTTTCTGGACATAATTTTCTGATTGAAAAGAACTTGTTTAAAGGTCCTTCCCAGGCCAATAGAACAGGGCTGATCTCTTAGAGCAGAGGTGAGCACAACCCTGGTGTCAGAGGCTTGTGTTTGCTCTTCACACCGAAGCAGGAAGCCCCTCCTCACCATCCTGGGAGCATGTGTAAGCCCAGTGGCCGTCTCTCAGTAGAAGGGACTGGGAAGGGGCCCAAAGACATCACTTAAATTCCATAGACTGCCTGGAAAAGAGTTGCCTTGGGCCATAGAGTTTTTATCTCTAAAGATAGTTTTCTCCTTGCCCACCTGGAAGACCCTCCTGAACCTTGAGGATGTGAAGCATTCATTCATTCCACAGAGTTTCTGAGCCCCCCACTGTGCTGGACGATATTCTAGGTGAACACCCCTCACAGAGAATAGTGTCCAGCAGTGAATAAAAACAAAGTCCCCACGAGTGTAGAGGAAAAGGTAGATAGATAAATAAATATACAATATAATGTCAGATGGTCGTAAGTCTTATAATAAAACCCAAATCAGAGAAAGAGGAAGGAGAGTGATGGTGTTTTTTTAGAAAGGGTAGTCAGGAAAGGCTTCCCTAAAGAGATGAAATTGCAATAGATGAGCTTAGACCTTAATGAATCGAGAAGACTGCCATGCAAATATCTAGAGAAGGTTCCAAGTGGAGGGAAGAGCAAGCAAGGTCTTAAGACAGGTTTGAAGACTAGCAGAAGGCTGGTGTCGCTGGAAGGAGGAAAAGCATGGGGAATGAAATTAGAGAGATGGTGAGGTCAGATCATGAGGGTCTTACAGACCATGAAAAGCATGTTGTCTTTTCCTCCTGCGTCCAATCAGACCCCTTGGAGGTTTGGAGCAGAAGAAGGACATGGCCAACACATGGTTTAGAGAGCCACTCTGGCTGCTATACCTTTGTAAGCACCTGGTACATAGTAGGTGCTCATTAAATGTCAGCAGTTATCACTGTTTTCAGCCTCAATGGACTCTTGAACTCACTGAGGGCCGAGACCTGAATAGAGTCATCTTGTGTCCCCAGTGCCCAGTACAGAGGCGGTGCTACAATGTATGGATAAACAAATGAGTGGCTCTGGACCTGAATGAGTGAGCAAGCAGGATTGGGTTCTGAGAATGAGACTCATGCTCCAGAAGTGCGGCTGGGACACACACTTGTCGAGGTCAGGCTCAGTGTGAAGGCAGCATGCCACTGGTCATGCCGCAGAAAGATCAGGTAAGCACTTGTTTTGGTAAGCACCATTGTCTTGGGCCTAAGGACATACAGGATTCAGCTTGGCCTAAATTTGGGCTGCAGGAACCAAAGTGCATCTACCCACCAGGTAGGTTCAGGGCAGACAACCAGCTTCCAGGATTGCCAGGACACTTTGAGGCTCATCCTAGGAGCATCAAGGACAGGTATTTGGCACAAGAGAAACCCAGAGGGTGCCGCCCACACAGGCACTGGTGTCCAAAATTAAGGTACTAGGCTGTACTTGGGAGGCGGCAGAGATTGTTGTGGGCTAGGGCAGTCATGGAGAGCTTCAGTAAGATTCAAACTGAAGATACTACAGAGCTGGTATCTTCTCTTGTCTCCAGCTGCCCTGTGAGCTCTCCCACCTCTGAACCACATTTGATCCTCTGTCCATGAGATAATACCTTAGTTTTTGCATTCAGTTTCTATTTCCAGAAAATGGCCTTAACCTACTCATCTAGCCTGCCTCTCCCAAACAGCCACACTCAGGGCCCTGAACACATCATGCATTTTTCTATCTCAGTGCCTTCGGTCATGCTGCTTACTGTCAGGAATTCCCTTCTCCTGCCCCACTTTCTAAACTACTGCCCATTCTTAAAAGCCCAGCTTTAGTGTCTGACTTCAGAGGAGTCTCCACCCTCTGACCACACACATCACACACAGTTGGGGTGAGCTGTATGCCAAGCTGGACTTAAGTTGGGTTCTATCTCTCTGAGATGACCATTGTGTGCCAGTTAGGCCTCTTGTCCCAGGGTAATTATTAGTAGTGTCCCTTTCACTCCCAGATGTGTTCCAGCTAAATGACAAATTACATGGTCACCCTTCATTGCCCCCATATTTCTCTGTCCTACTGAAATCCTTGGGTAGGAACCATGTTGACAGAGCCCAGCATAACACTCTGACACATCTGAATAGTCATTCACTCACAGTAATTTTTGAGGTGCACGTGCGGCAAAGCAGCAGACAGATAGGGATGGGGAGAAGAGATGAGAAAGGGGTAGAGGATGACTTCAGACAGCCTGGACAGCTAAGGCCTCTAAAGAAGGGTTTGAGGCCTAAAAGAATTGAGGGAGCCAGAAAAGAGAACATCTGCAGAAAGGAAGTTCCAGAGAGAGAGGCAAGTGCAAAAACCTTGAGGATGGAGCGTGCTTAGTATATTTAAGGAGCGGGAAAGCGAGTGTTAGGGAAGTGTAGAGGCAACTGATGGACGATGTCAGCAGGGAACAGAAAATGCTGGGCTTTTTCAGCCACAATAAGGAATTAGGATTTTTTTTCTCCCAATGGAGGGTTTTGGACAGGGCAAGAATATGATCCAAGTTAATTTTTCCCCCAGACTGAAAGGTTTTTATTTTTTCATCATGCACACAGAAGATGAAAGTGCCATGAATCCTATTCTAATTGGACAAAGCCACCTCATGAATATTTGTTTAGAATCAGAGATATCAGTTAGAGTGATGTGTATTACAACATGGCCACTGGGACACAGAATCATAACCATCAGAGTTACAGATTTCTTTTTGGAGGCTATCCTCACAAAACACAGTAACAGTTTCCATTCTGAAGTCCTACAAAACCACCATTATTCAAACTACTTCTAAGTACAGGGTTATAATTAACAGGCCATAAAAATTTGATAACAATCAGGAATAGCCACATAAGTTCCCAATAGCATAAAATAATTACAATGACATTCTTGTAAATGTTCTCAACTAAAAGCAACAAGAAGGCCTCGACAACTCAATTACCCCAGTGGATGGAAATGGAGAAGGGGATGCATGCGATCTTACTTAAAAGCAGTGAAATGGAAAACATACAGCATTTACTTTCTATACAAGAATTTCACCTGGACCAAGAGAACCCCTAAAGTTGCCGTGTTCTGGTAATAGTTTTTCTAATTTAAAAAAAAATGTATGCCGAAACTGGTTTGGCTCAGTGGATAGAGCGTCGGCCTGTGGACTGAAAGGTCCCGGGTTCGATTCCGGTCAAGGGCATGTACCTTGGTTGCGGGCACATCCTCAGTGGGAAGTGTGCAGGAGGCAGCTGATCGATGTTTCTCTCTCATCGATGTTTCTAGCTCTCTATCCCTCTCCCTTCCTCTCTGTGAAATATCAATAAAATATATTTTTTAAAAAAAATAATAAAAAAATTAAAAAATAAAATAAAAATAAATGTATTAGTGAACCAAAAAAGTTAAGTCAGAGGGCTCTTTCCCTTTCACTCCATAGGTTCTCAGGTGTCCCTGCTTTCCCAGCTGGCTTTGGCTTCTGAGAGCACCTCTTCCCCCCGCCCTCCCACCAGCCCCCCTCATTATTTTGTGTCAAGACCTCCCCAAGTCCTGGGGAGCAGAAGACATAGCCTTCCATGGGAAGGGGCCGGGGTATTATGACCCCCAAAATAAGATGGAAACAGCCATGAAAGCCTGGGGAGGGGAACTTGGGGCGGGAGGATCCCACAAGGGGGATTGGACCTGGTAGAAGAAAGAGTTGGGCTAAAGTTAGTCTAAAAGAACATAGCATAAACAAAACAATGAGCTACCCCTAACTCCTGGAGGCTCAGACCTCCTGGTCTCTGTTCAGCAGCCCTGCCCTCCCCCTTTGAAGACTCTAGACCTTGGTGAAGAGGGAGGGCATGGTACCAGCCGGGACAAAGCCCAGCAGTCTATGAGCCAGCCCATCCTCTCTGGAGACAAAGAGGCAAATTAAACCACAAAGCCTGCTCCTCTTTATTAAAAAAAAACTTGCTCCTTCAGTTGTTTATTTTCTGTTTCTGAGCTGTCACTTTAAAGAAAATAAATAGCTCTGGGCAGGTGTAGGCCCCATGACCAGAAACACCTCTTCCCCAGAACCCTCAACCTGGAAGCTAAAAACAGGTAGAGGCAAGGGAAGCGGGGTTCTATGGGAGTCCAGTGACGAGGGCTCAGGAAGGGAGGCTTCTGGAAGAGACCAGTCATTGCCCCTGCCTTGAGCTCATACCCAGATGTGCCAGAAGCAAAGTTCCTGGGGGTTTGGGAGATTTCTTGTGCATTTGCAGGTGGCCCACCTGAGTCGAAAGGCAGTTCTTGAGGTCCTTACAGACCTGGGAGCAGGCAAAAGGATTGGTGGCAACCTGGGCAAAGCTCATGAGACAGGTGAGGCCAGACATGGTAAGGTACAGCAGAGAATATTGGTAAGGTACTTCACAGACAGCAGGCTGTGAGATAGCACCAACATGGATAAGAGCAGCATGATCACAAAGAATGTGTTACCCACTGCTTCATGTCCTTGACCTCACCCATGCCCAACAGCAGTCTGCTGTCGGTGTGCCCATTCTGCCAGATGCTGAACAGTCCAGCAGTGTGGGGTAGCCTGGCCTGTGCTGCTGAAGCTCTGAAGCCCTGGAATGTCCAAGTCTGGTTGACAGCCAGCACAATGCACCCACTTCATTGTGGATAAGATTCAGCTTGCCACAGCCAATGTGCATGGCCAGCATAAATATGAAGCCCAGCATATTATGGCCTTGAAGAGGCATTGGTCCTCCTAACTATGACTTGTGGGTACCCATCTCAGAAATGGGTAGTAAGGCTAGGATCAAAGATAGGCCATGAAGGTGATGGCAGTACATGTCTACAGCATTGGGTCTATAGACACTGTGGCATATGAGTCCCATGATGCATGAAGGCCACATGGAAACAAAAGAACTTGGCCATGAAGGTTACAGTCTTGGAGCTGCATCCACTAAATGTCTAGAGAGGCCAGAGTGTGTGGAGGAGAAAGCAGATGACAGAGTGCCATTGTTGGCATAAGCAGAGGTCCATAGGAGGCAGGAGGAAGTCTTATGTAGGTAGGGGCCAGGTCCCAGAGTGGGACTTAGCCACAATGGAACCCAGAGGACCTAGGAGGGGGCTCTGTGGGCCACCTTACTAGGCCTCACCTGGCTGTGTGGGGCCTGTTCCCCAGTAAGTAGTACTGCAATGGGTTGGGCCACAGATCCTCTTTAATAATCTGGGCAACCCTGTCAGCTTCTGGGAGGCTGTGCTGAGAGAACCTGATAAAGAAGCTTCGGACAGTCTCCTGGTTCCTGTGCACCAGAGCAGGTGGTTCCTGGCCCGGGTGCCATGGAATGCGAGTTGCAATTGACACCTCCGGCCTGAGGATCTGCATTCATACTCCTTCACTATCACCTGGTTCCGGAAGTAGGGGTTGCTCCAAAAGCAGAACTTGAACTTGCAGCCTATCCTGGCATTCCTAAGGTGCCTCATCTCCAAGTTGATCAGGTAGCAGAGCATATCTTCATCTCAACGGGTGCCAGGAAGAACTGGCCCCAGATTAGTAGGGCGCTGGCAGTGAAGTGCAGGGTTAATCATGGCTGACAGCTGCGGGTGGTTCAGGAAGGTGGTGACCCAGAAGCCAGGAATATTCTGGATGATGAAGCTAAGGACTAGGTTCATGCGCCCATACCTGCGCTCAAGCTGCAGATAGGCCCAGTCGGCCTGGGCACTCATGGCCTCCAGCTCCCACTGGATGGCCTCCAGTGGGTCCATAACTGGGCCATCAAGGTTTAGGGGTACCTGTCCTTCCTGCGCCTCCGTCCTTACCTCCAGCTTCTCTGCCGCCTGCTGCTCTTGCACCTCCCAATCGGCCTCCTCCAAGAAGATGGCGCCCTCCTCAATAATCACTTCTTCCGCCTTCCCGCCCCGCTTCAGCACGAGTCCCCCCACCCCTCTACGCCACGGGTTTTTGGGGACTCGCCCCCAACAAGGGCGTTTTCCAGGTTATGCTCTGTCGCTGCGGAGGCCGCTTCCCAGCTCCCAGGACCTGGCGAGGTGGTCCCGGGGCGGGCTGCGAGTCTGGGTACCCGCATTCCCCGGCTTCTCGGGTCCAAGCCGCCAAGGCCAGGCGTAAGCCCCTGCTCTTGTGCGGGGCCGGGCGGCAGGCGCGCGGTGGTTGCCAGGACTTAAGCACCCTCCTCCGCCATCACCTGCGGAAGCCTCTGGCCTGAAGGGGCTCGGGGGCTCTGGCAACTAGGGGACTCCGCGAGAGTGGCAGCTGGCGGAACGTATGGTCTCCAACACTTGGCGCGCTCCGCCACCTCGCGCCCTCTTATCGGGATGTGATTCGCTAGGGTCGCCCGGGAGGGGGGGCGGGGCAGAGAGGGGGAGGCGGGGGTCGTGAGGCGCCAGGCCTGGCCCAGGAGCAGGAAACTTCCCGGTGGGGATGAAACATCCGGTGCCAGACAGAACTGGCCCAATATTAGTAGGGCGCTGGTGGTGAAGTGCGGGGGTGTACCAAGCAAGGAGCAGCTCTGAGTAAGCATCAGGGGCCAAGCCCAACCCCTGGTTATAGACAGAATTTTCCATCACAGCTACCACGCCAGGCGATTACCGTTCCCCCCATCTGCGGTGGGCAGGTGGGAGTCTCCAGGTGCCCCCAGTCCTCTGCGGCTTTGGGGTAGCTGTAGGACACCTGCAGCTTTGCACTGGATAAATTACTCAGGCATATGTAGAGGTTCTCAAGAGGTATCCCTTGCAACCAAACTGCGTGCTGCAGTTGACAGTAATTGACAATTGACCAGCACATGGAGATGCTCAAACTATGTGAAGAAAGGAGAAACAAGGTCAGAGTAAAAGGATCTGGGGCAAGGGAGTATCTCAAGTACTGCCAACCAGGGAACAAGTGGCATCTGCCTGGTTTCATCCCTGCCAGCTGGGCCCTTCTGGCCCATAGGCTGAAAGGTAGACAATTTGACTTAGACTCTGGGGCTACCCCTTGGCTCTGTACCAAACATTTCACAAATGTGAACTCGAGTCTGAAGTGCAAGGTCTGTGTGCTTGAATAGGTAAGAGATTGGATGGACCAGTCCCTGCAGCCCTGATCCTACAAATGCATGTGTTCCTGTGGTCTTGGCTTCGAAATTTGTAGCCTGTGGAGGTCAATATACCTATGTCCCTGTTCTGCCTTGAAGTTCTCGCCACCACCTCCAGAAAGCCTTCATCCTCCCCTGGCACAATGGATACGATAGTCTGAGCCCGCAGGCCCATCCTGGGGCACAAATCCCCTAGAGGGCAAGGTGGATTTCATTGGGGCCCTAGCCAGAGATCTGACACATTGAGATGGACAGTGAACATTTGTCAAGTGGAAGGCCAAAGAGATGAAGGGCCAGCCCACTGCCCTTTTTACACAAAACACCTGTTACACACATTAATTCTTGTTAATGCCCCTTGGACTCCTGGGTTGGACTCCAGAGTTGCACTGCTTGGCTAAAGACACTGGCTCCAGACCACAGAAAAGCAAGCTCAGTCTGAGCCCTGGATGGGAGGATTTCAGCACAAGTGATGGGACCCAGGAGAGTGATAACTACCTTTATTAGCGACTGGCCAAGCCATGTCAGCCTCTCAAGTTTGTCTGAACCTAATGGATCGGCACAAGTGAGCAAGGTCAGGTCCTAGCTCTGTTACTTACCAGTTGTGCACTGTGAGCAGTGGATAACATTTTTCTTGGACAACCAGTATCCATTCATTCTTCATAATAGTACCCCAAATTTCCTTTGAGAAACAAAATTTTCCCGTCTCAACCTTGTCATCACTGGCTTTTGGTGACTGGTTTGGGGATAGCACAGAATCCCCTCAAGGCCAATGAGACAGGAGATGCTTACTGGGGCTTTTGTGAATAAAAGGACTCCCCTTCTCTTCCTGGTCAGCACTGTGTGAGACTAACAGGTCTGGAATCATAGCAGCATTCTATTCCTACACAAAGGGACAAGCCACTTTGTAGGCCCTGAGGATGCAGTCACAACTGTGCAAGATAGGGCAGAAAGAAAATCAGAATGCTCAGACCAACCTTTTGAATTGCTGGATCAATCCTAAAGACTAATCTACATCTGGCATTTTCAGTTTCATTAAATCATTAAGCCAATTTGACTTTCCTGACCTTTGCATCCAAGATTAAGTAATGATATGATGCCACTTTCCTCAAAGGCATCCTAGATCTTTTATTTCAAATTAGTGGCCCGGTGTACGAAATTCGTGCACATTAAAAGGGTAATTAGAGGAAATAATTTAATATTGCTATTTGCCTTTTCTCTATAATAGAAGTGTCAGAGATGAAAGAAAATCAGTAAAATGTATATGAAAACCTTCCTCCTGTCGGAGTCTGGGTCACACCACGGGACCCAGAGTCAAGTCCCCGCCCACCCACATGCGCCTCAAAATCACGTGAAACCCAGACCCGGCCACCCCCCACCCTCATTGGGATAGATCCAGACCTGGCTAGTCCCACCCTTGTCAAGACCCACAGGGCAGGGAACATAGCCTCAGGTCCCCTGACCCGGCACCAGGACAAAGGGGCATGGCCTGAGGTCCCCCAGCCCAGACTGGGGTCGGGGGGCATGCCTTGAGGTCCCCCGTTAAGCCCCACCAGGTGTGGGACATGGCCTGAGATCCCCTGTCAAGCCCCGCTGGGTGTGGGACATGGCCTGAGGTCCCCTGTCAAGACCCCCAGGCGGGGGAGCGGGCGCAGCCTCAGGTCCCCCGGCCTGGCACTGAGAGGGGGAACAGCCTCAGGTCCCCTGTCAAGCCCCATCGGCAGGGGGGTGCAGCCTCAGGTCCCCCCTGGGCGGGGGGCTCGGCCTGAGTTCCCCCAACCCAGCACTGGGGGTGCACCTTGAAGTCCCCTGTCAAGCCCTGCCAGGCAGGGGGGCACAGCCTCAGGTCCCCTGGCTCAGTGCTGGGGCGGGGGGTGTGGTCTGAGGTCCCTCGGCCTGGTGCCAGGGTGGGGGGCATGGCCTGAAGTCCCCTGTCAAGCCCCACCTGCTGGGGGGCATGGCCTGAGGTCCCCTGGCCTGGCGCTGGGGCCAGGGGAGCAGCCTGAGGTCCCCTAGCCCAGCACCAGGACGGGAAGCACACCTTGAGGTCCCCTGTCAAGCCCTGCCAGGTGGAGGGAGCGGCCTGAGGTCTCCCGGCCTGGCACTGGGGCGGGGGGAGCAGCCTGAGGTCCCCTAGCCCAACACCAGGATGGGAAGCGCACCTTGAGGTCCCCTGTCAAGCCCTGCCGGGTGTGGAAGGTGGCCTGAGGTCCCCTGTCAAGCCCCATGGGGGTGGGGAGAGCGTAGCGCCTCAGGTCCCTGCTGATTGCTTGTTAAGGCTCCTTATGGGAACTTGGCCTCAGCTGTGGGTGCAGCCATCTTTGTGACGGAGTGATGGTTAATTAGCATATTCCCTCTTTATTAGATAGGATTGCAGTTTCTAGGTGCCAAAGTGTAGGTCGTTCCTGTCTGTTCTTTTTTTTTTTTTTTTTTTTTTTTTTAATATATTTTATTGATATTTCACAGAAAGGAAGGGAGAGGGATAGAAAGCTAGAAACATCGATGAGAGAGAAACATCGATCAGCTGCCTCCTGCACACCTCCCACCGAGGATGTGCCCGCAGCCAAGGTACATGCCCTTGACCGGAATCGAACCCGGGACCCCTCAGTCCGCAGGCCGACGCTCTATCCATTGAGCCAAACCGGTTTCGGCCGTTCCTGTCTGTTCTATACTCATCATCTCCTTAGATGCTAAAGATGTTTGGAGGTTCCAATTCTTCCCCAGACTCTCTCCAACCCTTTCCCAATCAGATAGGTTCACAATTTCCAAACACATCATTCAGAAGTTTTTAATAAACAACTTCATTATAAAAACTTTTTTTTGAAAATGTAATTCTGTAAAACATTGAAAATCTACTTTAACAAAGATATGCCCTGTGCATTTTCTAATGGCACTTATATTTTACAATTAAAAACCTTGTTTTATATAAAGCCAAAAATACTCCAAGAGGTTATTCACTGTTTACAAAGTGCTAGAAGGTTTTTGTCTTGTATCTTTCTCTTTAAATAATCTGGCATTACGAAAGAGAGGCTCCAAAGCCTTGACCACTGGGAGGGAGGGGGGTGTATGAGAAGAAGTGGTATTTCAGGAGCTCTAGTGCCGAATATTCAGAGGTGGAGATGTGCATATGGGGAGAATCCGCTAAGAAAATCAGCTTATATCTGAAGAAATCGGAATAGAATACTTCTTCCAAACACCTCAACAGAGGCACTAGATTATCATGGTGAATCCTTCTCCTGTCAGAACCACAACACCCTCCTCCCTAGCCACAGCCCCTACTTTCCAGTGGTAAAGGTCACAGCCAATTCCTTCCACAGCAGGTTCAGAGCTCCAGGAGAGGCCAGGGTGGGGTCCCAGAGGAATCTGGATTTTTCTGGCCAACACCTGCCTAAGGCAAAGTTTATTACATAAATATCCTTGTTAAAAGCAAAATATTGATCCTGTACAATATAAATTGTTTTTTTTTTTTTAAATCGTGTTTACAAACAGCTCCTAGATAAAGAGGGGAGGTGGACAGAGGGGTGGAAAAAACAACTACCAAAAAGAAGGGGGGGTGGATTTAAAGGGCTACTAGGGGAAAGTTTAGGGTAGTGGGAGAATTTCAACTTCGGACAATATCTACGAGCAAAAAAGTAATCACACCTGCTTCCCAGATTTCCATTAACAAAATGCCATTTGCAAAAGGTTGGGGAGAAAAATCTCATTGGTGCTCCTTTCCCTACCTCTCACCCCTTTACGATGCACACAGATCCTTGGTGCTGACAGAGCTGGGCATGCTGTCCTCTGGCCCCCAGGACTGCACTCAACTGTGACCAGCTACTGTGCAGGGTGGGAGGTGTCTGCCCCATTCAGGGCAGCTCATCGCTGACAGAAGTTAGAGGAGATGGTGGGGAAAGGGGACATTACCCCTTTTTCCTGGTCCCTGTTTGGTCTCTGCCACATGCCCCTCAGGCTCACATGGCCTCAGTAAGGGTACTGAAGTGGGTTTGGTACTGAGTGTAGGATAAAGCTATTCTTATCCTTTGAACAACCAGGTCAATAAGGTGTGTGTTTTTTTGTGTTTTGTTTTTTTTTTTAAATTATGGAAAGGGAGGTTTAAGGAACAGCTAAGTGGCTATGATAAAAAAAAAAAGTAAAGGCAGATGTTCCTCTGCATTTGCAAAGTTCACAGTGATAGGGAAATTCCTTGTGGGTGGTGAGGGCACTGAAGGAAGAGGAAAGGGAGCAGGAGGGAAAGAAGGGGAGGAGGCAAGGCTCCAATTACAAGGTTTTAAATAGTTGCTCTGCCTGTCCTATGAGTTTCCCAGCATCACTAATGGCGGAGAGGATTCAAGGAAGGAACAGGAAAGAGCAGGCAGAAAGGAGGGGTCTCCCCTAACAGCCTGAGACTATATTCTGTGGCCAGAGGCCCATTTGCCTCTGTTAACAATGGGTGCAGGGAAGGTGTAAAGGGTTACTGGGTCTAGTGATGAAGACCAGAGACAAGGAGAATGGCAGCACTGAGTCCTGCTTGGATCCTCACATACCATTTCCTATAATACGAGTCCCAATAACATGCACAGCATGCAGGAGGTGGCTGCGTACCAAGGTGGACGCTTTTTTTAAAATAAACCTTAATCAGTCCCTGGGACTCACTGAAACTAATTTTTAGAAGCAAATTACCTAGTCTGATTTCAACCTTGCCAGATATTTATATCTGGTTTTATTTTTTAAAGGTATCCCAAGATACCCTGCCTAAATCAAAACATGCTTAGTCACTCCACATTGCTTCCAATCAAGGGCTAGAGAGCTACATTTTAAGGCTTTCACCTCAAACAAAGAGTACTGGCCTGGGCTAAAGCAGAAGCCTGGGTCTCGGACCTGCTCAGTTTCTGATGATAGACCAAAGTTATTTCTAGATGGAAGGGGAATAGTGGGGGACTGGGATGAGGCTGAGGCAGTTCCTTGGTAGTTTGTCCTGAAATCCTAGTGGAGAAGCCAGCATGAGGCGCCTTCTATGAGAAGTGCCCAGAAACTGCTGGCTGCATCTGTAGGAGTTAACAGTAAAGAGGTAGAAGTGTGTTTCTGAATCAGAGAGGAGGTATCTCAGGAGGGTCCCACATTGGTGGTCCCTGAGCTATCTCCCTTCCTTGAGTGGGAAGAGTGCCCATGCAGAACTGAGATGAAGCAGGGATGGGGTTCGGCTGGGCAAGGGCTGTGCTGTCTGTGGCAGAGAGTCCCACAAGTCAGAAGAACTAATCATTTGTTGCAAGTAATCTTGCTGAGTATTGGGGACAAAACGGAGGGGGGTCACAAGAGGAAGGTGGAAGTTCTTTGATGGAGAGCAGAAAAGCCTATGTACAGTGGCCCTGAGTCCAAGGGAACTGCAAAGTAGAGGAGAGAGGAGGGACACTGTGGGTAAAAGTTTGGTGTGGGAAGCAACAATGCACCCATAGATTAGGACTCAACTATCTGCCCAGTCCTTTCTGAAAACTCCTCTTCCTACAGTTCCACAACTTCCTGGAAAAGGGACAGGTAAGAGACAAGTGAGAGGTTCACACCCTCTCCTTTGCTATTCACACCAGCCTAGAACCGAAGCCCCTCCTTCTAAGACTCATGATAATAGCTCATGATGCTCATGGTAGGGGTTAGGGAATGGGGAGGTGATGGAAGTGGGCATGCCTTTTATTTCTTCCCCTCCCCAGTTCAAGAGGAGAATGAGGGGGTCATGATGTATACTTGGAGAAAAGTAGAATTGCAGACCTGTGAGAAAACTGCTCCAATCTTCTTGCCTGTCTCCTGCAGACACTGCTGAGGAAGCCAGGAACAGACACAGTCATGGAAGATGGCAGAGACTGAAGCAGTCCAAAGTCAGTTTATTTCCCCACAGGGGAAAAATATGACCTCAAGTGAAGAGAAGTCAGTGAGACCCGACTCCGCCTTGTAAACAGGGCTCCGGTTAACACCAGGTACCAAAAGGTTCCAGCTGGTGCCAACTGGAATGGACTGGTGGGAATGAATTCACGGTGTGTAAACAATGTTCACTGCAATCATTCTAAGGCTAACAGCTCGGCAAGGGAGGTGAAATGGTGTGTCTGAAGCGACTGTGTAAACAGTACTGTTGCTGGACAACACTGACTGAAAATGGAGGTGCTGGTACAGGAGGGATGGGATGATGGGGAAGAATAGAGGCCTTCTCTCCTGCCCGCTGGTTGGAAGCAGGTGATGGAGCCAAGTGACCCTCTGCCATCAGGGCCTGACCAACTGTGTGGGTCTGCAGGTTGGGACCAGAAGGCGGGCTTCTTCGGCTATTTTTCTCGAGGTCATCCAAAGTGAAACCCTCTGTGTCTCCGACAGGTCACCCCTTCTCCAAAGAGAATGAGGTTCTGACACTTTGGAGAAAGAGAGGACTAAGTGTAGCTCCCGATTCAGATAAAAAAAGTAAAAATACCTGAAGTCCTATAGTATGTGATCTTTTCAGGGGGTTGGGGCTCAAAGCTCCTCTTGGAACTGATCCTGGAGCCTGAGCCCCTGAACCAAGTGCTCCATACAGATACTGGATTTTTTTCTGTTTGAACCCAGCTCTGAAAGCTCAGCTGCCGTTATGGGGGATGCAGATAGGATGGGTACTGAAGCACCCTGACAGAGTTCAAGACTGAACTGAGGGCCTCCTTGGGGGCTACTGGAATGCCTGGTGGAAACGAGGCAGGGTGGTGGTGCTCAGGCCAGAGGTGAAAACAGGAGGCAAGGAGTGCAGAGGCCCAAAGTTCAGAGGTCCCCCAGCTCCTGGGGAATCTTGAGGCTGAGCTTGCAATGTGGTGAGCAGGGGCTGTGCCTCAGCCTGGGAGTAGCCCATGACCAGGCCTCCTGTGGCCCCAGGAGGGTTACATGAGGGCAGGTTGAGTGGAAGAAAGCCCAGTAAGTGGGAGAAGTCCACATTAGCAGCGCAGAGGGCCTCAGAGAGGTTGGCGGGGCTCTTGGTGAGCAGTGCTTCATCTAGGAGGGCCGCAGCTGCCGCCGGCTGAGGTGAGGCGGGCTGGGGTTCTGCAGATGAAAGAGACAAGCTTCCAGGAAGTTCCGCCATAAAACTATCCACCTCCACTTTGGGCAATTTGTCGGGCAAGTATGAGGTAGATCCAAGCTGGTATTTTGGAGGAAGCTGAGCTGGAGAAGAGATAGGTGAAGATTCCAGAGGATAGCTCATACCCATGGGCAGCGTGTTGTGCACCAGGGAGTGTGGCATGCCTGCACTGGGCATGGTAGGGATGTGGGCGCCATACATGCCCATGGGTAACATACTAGGGAAGGCCTTGGCCCCCATCATGTCCCGAGAGGCCATGCACAGCACAGGGCTCAGCTCTTCCTTCACACTGACTGTGGAGCTGCAGCTGAGTAGGCCTAACATGTCCACTGGCTCTGTCTTAATTTTGAGCAGCTCTTGCGAGTGGCTCTTCTTGACATGCCGTGTCAGGTGGTCCTTGCGGCCAAACCGCTGGGCACAGTACTGGCATAGGAAGTCCTTTCGGCCTGTGTGCACCACTAGGTGCCTCCGCACATCCTTACGAGTATAGAAGCGCCGGTCACAGTGGTCACAGGGGTGCTTCTTTTCCTTGGCACCCCCTGCTACCCGGCGTGAGTGGGCCTTCAGGTGCTCTAGCAGGGCCTGGGTACTCTCAAAGGTCTGCAGGCACACCTTACAGCTGAGGTCACCGTTGCTAGCGGCATGCATGGCCAGATGGCGCCGGTAGCCCAGCTTTGTATTGTAATTCTTACCGCACTCGGAACAGTGAAGAGCCTCTTTGTTGGGGTCATGGGTCTGCAGGTGGTTCCGGAGATGGTCCTTGCGGTGAAACATCTTATCACAGTACATGCACTGGTGTGGTTTTTGGGCTGAGTGGGTAGCCATGTGCCTGGGATAGGGATGGAGGAAAAGAAAGACAAGATCACAAGGGCTGGCCAGACAACTGAGATGCCCATTATCAGGGAACTAGATATAAAAATTATGGTAGGGCCATGCAATGGAATAGATGGAATACCATGCCAACTATACACTAAGTGGCCAGATTATTATGATCTCTGAACGCATAATAATCTGGCCACTCAGTATATATCCTATATAATAAAAGGCTACTATACAAATTGCCCCCTCGACCAGGAATTCGACCAGCAGGCAGGCAGGCCAATCGCCCATGTCCCCTCCCCCTGGCCAGGCTGGCTGGATCCCACCCATGCATGAATTCATGCACTGGGCCTCTAATACACACACACACACACACACACACACACACACACACACACACACACACACACACAGAGTGGCCAGATTATTATGCGTTCAGAGATCATAATAATCTGGCCACTCAGTGTATTCTAGATATCCTTGCCCACCTGAAGAATCATATATAGTGTGGGGGGCAAAGTAGGGTTACAGTTGTCTGTATGAAAAACAATAATAAATAATAATACAAAAAACTATTTCATGTCCTCACACTGTAAACCTACTTTTGCCCCACCCTGTACATACTATTTTCTTTCAGCCTTGTGTATTTAGTAGCAAAACATCAGGAACAACCTAAATATTCATCAATAGGGGACTGGTTAAATAAATTATGATAAATTCATAAAATAACTCAACTTTTAAAAATAAGGCAGCTTTCCATGTACCCACAGGGAAAAGCTCCTAAAATACAGTAAACAGGGAAAAGCAATGAGACAGAAGAGTGCATACATACTGGCACTATGCATACAAAAAGAGGAAAATATGTGTAAGTTTGCTTATATGTGCTTAAAATATTTCTGGAAGGGTATAAAAGAAACTGACAACATTGGTTGCCTTTGGGGAGAAGACACATGCGGCTTATGGGTGTGATGGAGCATTTTCATTGTACCTTTTAGTACCTTTCGAATTATGTGAATGTATTTCCTTTTTAATAAATTATATTTAAAATTTTTTAAGTGACACAATAAAGGGAAAATGAAGTTTAGATAAACTTCCTGATCTGGGGCTGAGTCAAAAAAGGAAGTTCAATATAATGTATGCAATACAATCCCTTGTGAAAATGAAAAAGAAATACATGTTTGAAGGCCTCAGCAAGGACACATAAGAAACTGACCCTCCCCATCACCTCTCTGGGTGCCTTTGGGGAGGAGAATAGTGACTTCAAATGTGAAGACCATTCATTTTTCACTGCATGTCCATTTGTACCACTTAAATTGCTTGCCATGTAAACCAGCAACGTATTTTAAATGTTTCATGGTACAGCAGTGTCCGTTGGTTTACCTGCTCCCTGCTGGCTGGAAAACAGCTCAGAGTCTAGGAATTACAATCCAGAGCTCCATAATACATTCAGAATCAACTCAGCAAGACTTTTAGGACCCACCATTTGCTAGACCCAGTGTGAGCTGAGTCATTAACCTTGTTCCCCATAAGAGGCTAGAAGCATAGAGCAGTCTCACCCACCAGTAAGTAAGTGGCAGAAACTAAATTTAAACACAGACCTGCCTGAGAACTGGGTTCACTTAGGTATGCCACTACTGTTTCTAGTATGGCACCCAGTGATCTTTTCTACCTAAAGAGCATCAAACCTCCCCATTCCTCTCATGCTACTCTCATGCTCACGCGTATGAGGGTTACTATTGACCTCCTATGACATAACTGACATGATAATGTATGAGAAGTGCTGAGTGACCACAGCCTACTTTCCTCATTTAGCAAGTGAAGAAACTGAAGCTCAAAGAGGTTCAGTAACTAACCTAAGATCACACAATAGGTGGAGTCAGTGCCTCCTGGACTAGGACCTTTCTTACAGCCTCCCATTGTCACCTAGACTGTCACTATGACAGTTTAAGAGGGGAGCATTTGAGATCATGCTCCCCAGCATATATCATCACTTTGGTTCAAATAAACACATAAAAATTCTCAAAAAAAAAAAAAAGATGGTCTAACAGGACAGCTCCAACAGGCATCTACCTAAGACATAGGAGCACACAGAATCAAAGCATTCCTGAGGCCCACAGAACTGTCATGAGGGCAATTCTGGGCCCCTACTACCCTGTTACCTGTTTTAGTTCCTTCCTATCAACTGTTTTCCAGAGAAGGAACTGAGGCTTTCTGTGGTCATCTTGTTCATATATTTACCTATTTGCTCTCTGTCTACATTAAGACAGTAAACTCAAGGAGGGCCAGCACTCCCATCTATCTGTGCCTGGTATGTAGCAGGAGCTCAATAAACCATGATAGATGAATAGATAAAAGACTGCATCAGGCAGCTTATCTCATTTGTAAAGAGCATGTTCATGTTCCTTTAATAGAAAAGCAAGGATAAAATCAAAATTGCTTTTAGTTGGCCCCTTTCTCTTCAAAGCTGCTCTGCTTACATTCAATTTCACTTTAGCAAGGGTTCTTGGGCTTACAAGTTTCAGGAAAGCCACCGACCCAGAGGACACCAGGGACTGTACAGACACAGAAGTAATCATCTGAATGACAGGCTGGTTCAGTAGAAGAGGCACTGTAGTACCTAAGAAGCTATGTGACCTTGGGTAAGTTACTTTCCTACTCTGAGCCTCCACTTTAAAATTTATAGATTGGATCACAGCATCTCCTTTTCCTTCTAAAGTTCTAAGATGGATTCCTAATTTCTGGCCAAGATTTTCACTGTTACCTTACAGGAGTGGGGAAACTGGTATAGAAAAAAATGTTCAATCTAGTTTGTTCATGGCTATCTGATATTGTACTCACACATTCTAGTGTTTGAATAAAAAAACACCACCATTATTTTTAGTGAGTGACCCCAAATGGTTGGAATTCAGGGTACATTTATGAGACAAATTAACCTCTACGCTTCTGTCACACTCAGTGGAGTCTCTCTGGCTTTGTCCTCTGGGAACCCCAGGACAGGAAGAGGTTATGGGAGTGTCACCTACCTATACAGCTTATACTTGGAGGCAAAAGACTTGCCACAGTGCAGCTGAGGGCAGCTATATGGTCTCTGCTCTGGATGGGGAAGGCTGTGAGGCCTCAGCTTCTCCCCATTTGAGAAGGGTGTCCCCGAGATTTCACATTGGCACTTCACTTGACTCTCCGCCTCCCGGCCCCGAGGCCTGGGAACTATTTTCCAGCCCACTTCCTCCTCCTGCTTTGCATCTTGAATCCAGGGGGGGACGCTGGTGAAAAATGTGGTCATGGCAAGGCTAATGGCGAAGGGCCATGTTACTCAGAAAGCCTCCCCATCGGCTTCACACGGGCTCTCTGCTCTGTCACAGCTTCCAACGCAGCCTTCAGAAAACAATCTCTTCACCTGAAATATTAGAACACCTGGTGTTAGGGAGCCCAATACCATGAAAATATGGGTTCTGGAGGCAAACAGAGCCCCGTCCCAATCCCAGCCCTTCCAATTCCCTGAATGGTTTCCTCACATACAAAATAAGCTTAATAATCTCTTAAACCATAAGAATGTTTTGAAGATTAAATGAGATAATATAAAACACTCAGCAAAGGCTGGGAACCTACTAAGTGCTTAGTGGTAACCATTATTCACTAGTACCACCTAGGCTACTGGAAACAAGATAATCTGAGGAAATAAAAGCCCTAAACTCCAAACTTTCTCTTCTACATCCTTCCCACTAAACTTAGAGATAGCAGCATATTCTCTTCCTCCTCGTTACCCTAACTCCCCCTCACCCACTATTTTCCACAATTCTCCTCCTCATGGAGGTGCTAAGGAGCAATAAAATGCCCAAAAGGCAACAGAGAAGAAGGAAAAGCCTTTACTTAGGAAATTTACACCCTGGAAAGTCAGCCCCTGTGCCAGATGTTTTTAGTTTGTTTTAAATATGCCTCCTGGCCGAAACCGGTTTGGCTCAGTGGATAGAGCATCGGCCTGCGGACTGAAAGGTCCCAGGTTCGATTCCGGTCAAGGGCACGTACCTGGGTTGCGGGCACATCCCCAGTAGGAGGTGTGCAGGAGGCAGCTGATCGATGTTTCTCTCTCATCGATGTTTCTAACTCTCTATCCCTCTCCCTTCCTCTCTGTAAAAATATCAATAAAATATATTTAAAAATATATATATGCCTCCTGCATGCCCCCTACTGGGGATCAAGCCCACAACCTGAGCATGTGCTCTGACTGGGAATCGAACTGGGGACCTCTTGGTCCATGGGACGAAGCTCAATCCACTGAGCCACACCAGCCAGGCCAAATATGTTTCTTAGCAGCACATCAACATCGAGAGATTCTATCTGAGGAGGCAACAGCACACTCAGCATTTCCACTAAACCAGTGCTGGTCCCATCCTGCCCTCTACTGCTTCTCTGAGTCTTTTTGTCTCAGGCCCAGACCATTCTTCTTTAGCAAAGCCTGTCCAATACCCAAGCTGCTGAGTGGCCCCTCGTATAGAACTTCACAGTGCACATTCATTTCTCCATTACAAGCAGGTTAACAACATACTTGCATTAGAACTTAGTCTCCTCCACCAAACTCTGATTCTTTGAGGGCTCAGAACATCTCTTTCATCTCCATACACCTAGCATCTAGAAAAGGACCCTCAACTTTCTTTCAGGTGAGTAAATTAATCGTTGAATATAAGTTGATTCTCATAGGCTTAACTTAGACTCAGGAAGTTCTGGTTTAAACTGGGTTACAGCACTTCCAAAGTGTGAAGCCATTACCCTGAAGTATGATCCTTTCTTTTATTGAGTAGAAGAGGTAGGGATTGGGGAGGAGTGAGGCTGGAGCAAGTGTCAGTACTTCTTTCCTGACATCAGCTCAGACGAAGAGGATAGGAGTTACCAAACTGACTCTCAAAAGGGGGACAACAGATCCACAATCACACTCACAAGCTCATCACAGAGTACCAATTGCAATGCAACTTGCTACAACAGGGATTCCCTTTGAAGAGGTCATGCCAAAATATGGTCATGAGACCTTTCCATGTGAAGGGAGCAGAGAGGGTATCTGGGGGTTGTCCACGAGAATCTGGGGAGGGCGCCAACCATACAAACTAGCTGTGAGCCACAGAATGCTTGCTCAGCTCATTAGCAACTGCTGCTTACAGTGACCATTCATCCAACAGACTGGCCTTGAACGAGATGATAGGATCAGCGGGTTCATGCCCTAGAGAGCTTTGCTCTTCATTAACATGAGCTATGTCCTGTTCAGGAACCATTCCACTTGTTGAAGAAACGTTGCAATGTAACATGATAAACATTTCCCCATCATGAGTGAAGATTTGCCTAGAATGATCTGCACAAAGGTGGCTGCACTTTGCATGAATCACATGCTGGTGAGGTATAGGTAGCACCAAAAACTAGTCCCACTTGAGCCTTCAAGTCAAGGCATATTTACCTACTTCATTATAAACCTCAAAGGTCCTTGACGTCTTGCTTTCAATGTTTAAGTATCTTCCTTCTTCACAAGGGTAGAATTACCTGTTTATAATACCAGCAATTACTATCCACCTTGGAATTGGGTAGATAGGAAGCTCAAGTCTGAATGTCTAATTTGGAGGGGATTTCCTTTACCTTCAAAGTCAAATCTGCTTCCTCTTGATATCTGAAATCATGCACCTCAACCTCTGGAAAGTTGGGAATGGCAGCCAGAGGGAAGCAAGTTGTACCACTCTGGCTAATGTGAGAGGGGAGCCTAGCCCTGGAAATTCCGCACAAACTCAGAAAGAGAACAGTACATCCTCCACCTCCCACACGTCCACCTCATCTGTCCTCCTGAACAAGCACAAACAAGACATAGCAATCTAGTATGAGTAATGGGCTTCTAGGAAACAGGTTCATGAGGTTGTACTCATAGAACCAAAGGAGGAAGCCAGCAGCCATGTGCTTGCCTTGATCTGCATTTAATGGGGCTATGGCTTTAAAAAGAAAACAGCCAACACCCTGATCCTTCTTACCCTAGCTTTTAAAAAGGCACAGCGGAAGTCCTTACCTACAGTCATTGAAAAGCTGTTGGATAACCAAAGCTGCTAGTGTTACCTTAAGGAGTCCTTTTGGGAATCTAGTCTCTCTCCCTCTGTCCTTTGTCTGCAAACTCCACTCCTCCAGAAAGAATCCTGAGCTTTTCTCACATCATCAGGCCTATTCCTTCAGTTCTTCCTTGGCAAAACTGTCAAAGAATTCTTTGCTTCTCTTTCAAAGCTGCTCTTCTGGTCTCACATGCTAACTTTAACTACAGAGAAGCTGACAGAACCTGTTCCCATAAAACAAACACAATCACTCCCAGTTACTGGTATAACTCAGTATATTTTCATCCTAAGATTCCTTCTGGCACCTGATCTGAAGAAGGAGGTAGCGTGGAAAGAACCTTGGACTTGCTATCAGAAGAGCTGCCACTCACTGGCTGTGAAACTATGGGCAGGTTATTTTGTTTCTCTGAACCTCCGTTTCCTCAATTTCTAAGATAGAGATTTATTAAGAACATTTGAGATCTTGCTTTCTGACCTCAGTCTGGCTGAAATAAATGGTTATAAAAATTCTAAAAATAAAATTGAGATTTATTATCCTTAACTATAATATTCTCATGGAGGATTAAGTGAAATAATACTCCTGAAAGCATTTGACATATAAAATGTGTGAATACACAGTGTCATCTCTGACATCTAATTTGTGTCTGCCTCTTTTCCACATGGGGCCTGAGTAGGACTACTTTTTTCCCTCCCCTTTAATGTTACTTTTCAGACCTCAGCTTCCTTCCCTTCCCAACATCTCCCCAGAATGCAACCTTCCCCTTTTCCCCTCACAATTAACCCTCAGTCATCCCCTCTAACCAGTCCCTCTTTACTTTACCTTCCTGGGCCAGAGTTCTCTCACTTTAGGCATCTCTTCTATTATTAAGTCTCTGTACCACAAATACAAGTGCCTGCTAAAAACTCTGTATGGCCCTCTTTGGAAGTTGAAAGGAGACCAGTTGCTCCCTAGTCTGTCTGTCCTCTGTTGTGAGCCATCATAGCCGCTGCCTTCTGATGAAACTAGTTTTTATGATGTTACATCATCTCTATAGAAACTGTGTTCTTTCTCCATTATTAGCCTGTTTCCTCATCTGTAAAGCTAAAAATACTAACCTCACAGGCTTGTTGTAAGGATTATGTTAGTCAGGTATGCAAAGAGCTCAGCATAGGGCCTCTCTTGCAGTAAGTACCCAACAAAAGGCAGCTATTATCTTTGCCTTTGTATTGAGTTGCCTGTTCCCACCTTCTGCTGCCACACTAGAATTCTCCCAACTCTCTCAAAACGCTGTTGAGAAACAGCCCTCCTACAGCAAGGAAAGGGTTAATCTCTAAGTGTTCTTAACTAGAGAGACCCACAGAGGATTAACAGCTCCACTTCAGTGACTACCCTAAAATAGCTTTTATCCCTCCTGCCTAAGAGCTACTTGGGGATCTGAAGAACTCAATTCAACACCTGCCGAGGAGGAAACACACCCTGGAACCCATTCCTTGGGGTGGATAGAATCTTCCCTTAAGCAGAACCCAAAATAGCAACTGGGAAATTATAAATAGACTTAAAGAGAAGAAAAAAAACAAAAAAACACAAACAGATCCTGACCTGGGCACCAGAAATGAATCCAAAAGACACACTGACTGGCTGGAAAACAGTGGGAAGCAAGAATGAGACTAGCTGCCCCCCTCACTCACTCTCTCACACACACTGGGGAGTGGTGGGAGAATTAAATTACAGAGACTGGAGAGTCTCGGTGACTTGCATCATTCATTCCAGGAGACATCAAACTGGATTAACAGGGGCTGGATCTACTCTGGGGCTGCTAGTTCTGTCAGTTTAGATGGGCCCTCTCTTGAATCCCTTTGACTCGCTATTTCCTCTCATTCCCGCTGCCTCCCACTCCTGAGGAAGCCTTGAGAAAAGAGCTGTAACTCACTACAGCCCCATTTTCACTAAGAGGAAAGCTGATTAGATACCCACCCCCACCCCTGTCCCAATCTGGTGACCTTACCTGGGGGTGGGGGATTAGAAACCCAAGGCCAGCCTCTATCACAGTCCTAAACTGACAGATGGAAAAACACACAAGCCAGAAGACAAGCTGCACTGGCAGGTGAAAGCACCAACAACTCCCCCACACCAGTTGTCCCCATATCGTCCACCTTACAGGTCCCTTCCCCCACCAAGCTGGGGCCATAGTGTGGGGCTGGAATTGCAGGAACAACTTGGCTCCTCCAGCAGCTTCTAGACTAGAATCTAGATTCGGTTTGATTCTTCTGGGGCTGGGAGAGATGGGAGTGGACGGGACGGCTGCCGGGGAAGGAACAAATTCAGGGCTGGGTTTGGAGATCTCAGGAATGGGAAGAAAGGGCAAGTATGGCAAGGAATCATGAGCAAGCTAACTGGATCTCTAAGGGACCCCCCCCAAAAAAGACATTGGGGAATTATGAGGACTGGAAGGTTCCAGATAGTCACAAGTGAATTCCCCGAATTTCAAGAGTCTGGAAATGGGTGTTCGGATAGAAGTTACCTAAATTTAGGGAATATGGTCACTGCGGAGGGAACTGTAGTAGGTCCTATCTGGGTTTCTAAAACCAAAACCAAGTATTTGAGGGAAGCCTCGAAAAGGGTTGTGAGGTTCTGGAAAATGAAACAGAGGGTAAAGAGCGGGCTCTTTGGAGCAGGGAGGGGGGTCTGTAGGTCTGAGTAGGCGTGTCCGCAGGGAGGGAGCAGGTGCAGCTTATCTGGGTCTCCAGGGACCCTGGGGGTCGGGGGTAGTGGACCCTTCGGGCTGCGTCTCCAAGTCTCGGGAGGGGGGGAGGGGGCAGTGGAGTTTCTTCGCGTCCCCCACACCCAGGTATCTGGTCCGGGGAGAGTTTTCGTCACCATGGGGCCTATCTGGGCCCGGGCTGCCGCAGAGGGGGCCCCGGTCGGGGGTGTGGACGACCGCGCTGAGGGGCCCAAGAAGAGGGGCGCCGTCGCTCCGGGTGCCGGGCGCGCGGGCGCAACGAGACGGCCTCCCGCCCCGCTCCCCGCCGTCCCCTGGGGCCCTCGCCGGCACTCACCGCGCTCGGGGCCCCGCACTGCGGGCCGGGCCGCGCTCGGGCTCCGCCAGGCCCGCTCAGGCCCCGGTAGTGGCGGCGGTCGGGCCATTGTACGGTGCATTGTGGGAGCCGCGCGAGCGGGCGCTCGGGCAGTGGAGGGGGCGGTGCCGCGGGATCTCTATGGTCCCGCCCGCCCGCCTGCTAGAGCGGCCGGGGCGGTGCGCGGGCGACGCGCGGGGACCGCCGGGAGCGGGGCGGACGCTCACGCCCCTCCTCTCTCCGCCTCTGCGCCTCGCGCGCTGGGGCTAGGGAGCCGACCTGGGCGCCGCCGCAATGGCGTGGCGGGCCTTGCTGCTGCGTGTGTCTCTCCTGCTGCTCCTTCTGCCGCTCCCGGGGCTGCCCGCGGGCTCCTGGGATCCGGCCGGCTACCTGCTCTACTGCCCATGCATGGGTAAGGCCTCCCGAGCCCTCTGCTCAAATGAGGAAACTGAGCCCCGAGAGGCGAAGCCACTCCTCGGAAGCGCCCAGCGCCTCCTTGACAGGTCCAGGAGAGAACCCAGTCGTGGGCACCGAGGGGCCTCCGTGTCCAACTTTCTATTTGTCAGCAGATGAGAAAACTGAGGCCAGGAGAGGTTACATGTCTTGCGCTAGCCTGGAGTCCAGTAAATGGAGTTAGTGGACCAGAACTTGATGCCACTGACTCAACAAGGACTCTGGGCGATTCTTCCATTCATTCGACAAATATTTACCCGGCGCTTACTCTGTGCCCAGCCCTGTGCTCTGCTCTAGGGATATGGCAATAAGACAGAAAACCCCATGGCCTTGTAGAGCTTCCATTTTAGTTGGGAAAGACAGTCAATAAAAGATAAACATTTAAAATAATAAGTAATTGCATATTACTTAGGGAAAATAATGTAGAGAAAGGTAAGGAAGAATCTAATGGCCAGCTGAGGGATGCAATTTAAATGGAATGGTGGACCATCACTGTAAAAGTCATGTCTTAATCCTCCAGACCCCTAACCATGATAATTTGGACCTCTGCCCATCTTCACCACACCCTTCTCCTTTCCCAGATCCTCCAACTGCACACTCACCCCTTTCTATTCCTCACACATACTCAGGTCTTGCAGCCTGTGCTGTTCCCTACACCTGGAACACCCTCCTCTTCACTTCTGCCAGACCAACTCTTTCCCATCCTCAGATCACAGTTTAAATGTCACCAGAAAGGACTTCACTGACTTCAACCGAAATAATCTACTTCTTACTGTTCATCACCAAAATTTTTTCCATTCCTTCTTGAAATTATAAAAGTTTATCACTATATATTTATT
Source organism: Plecotus auritus (assembly GCF_963455305.1). Taxonomy (NCBI): domain Eukaryota; kingdom Metazoa; phylum Chordata; class Mammalia; order Chiroptera; family Vespertilionidae; genus Plecotus; species Plecotus auritus. The sequence goes on along the minus strand of NC_137782.1, from coordinate 64,008,085 downwards.
TACACATCTAATGTCTCCCTACCTGGACTGTGAGTACCTTAAGGGCAGAGACCTTGCCCTTCTTGCTCACTCCTGTATTCTATCACCTAGCAGACAGCCTGGCACATTGTAGCTTCTCAATAATATTTGTGGGATGGATGAATGGATGCCATGCTAGGGATAACAAAAAAAAATCAGAGAGGCTCCTTGCCCCAAGGCATTCACAGGCTGAGGAAACAGCCACTGTAAAGGTCAGAAAATAGGAAAGGACCTTCTAGGATAAGTGAAGAACTGGTAACTCAAATCCAAGATGGGAAGCAGAGGAGGGGGCTGAGTAATGGCATCAGGTAGGTGAAAGGATCCCAGTGAATGAAGCATTGGAGTTGCCCCTTTCGTAGGTGAGTAAAGATAGAGGTAAAAAGGCACTCTTGAAGGGAACAGCAAAAAACAAAGGCTTGGGTTGAGGATGTGTAGAGTAGAGGTGTAGAGCATGTTTGGGAAACAGAAGGGAACTTGGAGTGGCTGAGGCAGAAGGGACAGGGCCTGAAGGGCCTTAACTGTTAGGCATCTAGACTTGACCCCACACTCCCAGCTCCCCTGGCCTTCTCCAACCCTGGCTCTGCATCCTTTATGAGCCCTGCATTCCCCATGCCCTTGATGCCCCAGGCCTCACCTCTCACAATATACCATGCAGGGCGCTTCGGGAACCAGGCTGATCACTTCTTGGGCTCCCTGGCATTTGCAAAGCTATTGAACCGCACCCTGGCTGTACCCCCTTGGATTGAGTACCAACATCACAAGCCTCCATTTACCAATGTGAGTACCTCCCGCTGACCTTGGCCCTTGTCCACCCTTTCCCAATCCCGTTCACCTCTGCTCAGTCCCCAAGTCCTCTGGGCTTTACCTCCCACCCCTCTGTGCTTGCCCCACCGCCACCCAGAACTGTCTTCCCTGGAATACAATAATATTGATCCTGCACCTGCTGTCTGCCAGGTACTGTTCTGAGCACTGCATGAAGATTAGCTCTTTTCTCCTTCATCACATCACTATGAGGAAACTGACTTAGAGAGATTAGGTGAATTGCCCGAGGTGACACAAGTGAATAGTAGAGCTGGAATTCTCAGGTGTTTGATTCTAGAGCCTGTGACCTGAACCTAAAGCCCCATTCATTTCCAGACCTTGTTGAGTTGATCCCACCCTTTGTGCATCCATTAGTCAAAGATGATGGGTGCTATTATCCGTTTAGAAAGATAAACTGAAGCACAGGTTAGTTAAATAACGTGTGCAAGGCCACAAACCCAGACTCCAACACCCCCTTTCATCCCATCAGGGATCCCTGAGCTTAGTGATGCTCAGCATCTTCTAATTCCTTGCTTATTCTTTGTGTCTTCCACTTGTCCTGTGTCTGTCTTTGTTCACACTGTATTCCCAAGGGTCTGGCAGTGGTAACTGAATTAATATTTAATGAATTGACTTTACAAGTTTTCAATAAACTTTAAAAATTATATTTAGTATGTATAAAACATTGTATTTCATTTTTATAGTCTTTTCTTTACATAGGACTTATTTTTTTTCCTTTGCATGCCTGTAGTTAGAGAGACTTTTTTTTTAACAAAGGTTAAAAGCCAGAGTACCGGAGATCATAACCTGGCGTGGCCACTTACTGGCTGTGTAGACTGGGCAGGGTACTTGATCTCTTTGTGTCTTGGCTTCCTCATCTTTAAAATAGGCTGGTAATAATGGTTGCTACCTTCCTAATTTGAGTTAGTGATTGTGGCATGCCTTGAACATTGTATTTCTCTCTTAGAATCAACTGAACTCAACAATATAAAGTGCTTAGAACACAAGAAGTCCTCAGTATCCAGGAGTCATTGATGTTCTGATTTTTTTTGCACCCACTTTTGTAATTTAGACATTGCCCATTCATCGCCCTCTTTTTCTCACCTTGTCTTCTCAGCCAAGTCTTGTGGAGTCTTCACTTCTTGCTTTCTACAGATTACTTACCCTGCCCCAGTTAGGCTCCCCTTACCTACTGGGACCGTTCTCACAGAAGTCCCAGGATCCCAGAATTGCCAAATCCAGTCTTTATCTCAACTGACCTCCTGGTGGCACGTGGCCTTGTGAGCCTCTCTCCTTCCTGAACCTTACTCCCCTGGCTTGCAAGACACAGCTTGTTCTTGCTTCAATCCTGACCTCTCAGCATTTTTCTCTTTGCACTATATGGGGGGCTGCTGTATCTCTGCCCACTGTTTAAATGTTGGTGAGTCTTCTCTTTCCGTTTTCTTATTAACCATGTGACCGCAGATGAGTTCACCTGGGTTTCTTCATAAGTGAACTGGAGATGGTTGTATTCCTCCTCTTAGAATTAGATGGGCAAATCCATGAAATTGTAATGAGTCAGCACTCAATAAATCTTAGTTGCTATTATTACTATTATTTGCTTTGCTATAAATTTCTGTTGACTCTTGTGGCTTTCACTATTTTCCACATACCTTCCAAGTTTATCTGTGGCCCAGACACTCCTCTGACCATTGGCCTCTGTTTCCAATTCCTAGGCCTTTGAGTCTACTTGAATGTTCCACCGATATCTCAAATTTTCAAAGCCAGAACTTGGCATCTTTCCCCTTAAACTTGTGTTACCTCCTATATTCCAAGCCTTAATGTATGTCACCTTCATTCATCTGGATACCAAGCCAGGAACCTGCAAGTTATCCTAAATGCTTTGCTCTCTACTTCACTTTCTTTTACAATTTCTAGAATTTCCATGCCTCTCCACCTTCACTTGGACTTATGTGTGATGCTCAGAAATATATGTTGAATGAATACTTGAACAAACAAAAGGACCATTTTAGTAGCCTCTTAACTCCCCCCTTTAATTTTACCATAGATACGTTCTCTCCTCCGCCACCAGAGTGATCTTTCAAAAAGGCAAATCTCATATTATTTCTGCTTAAAATCGTCCAGCAAGATCTTGTTGCTAATAGTCAGGGTTCCCAAAAATCTGTTCCTTGGAACGCCAATGACTCATACAAGAAGTGTGCAGTGGTTAAATCACTTTGGGAAATTTTATTATCAAGTTCCCATCTCCCCAAAATTGGGGATTCAGAATGTACACTAGCATATTTAAGGCCCTGAAAAGTCCTATAGTAAGGAAACCAGCTTAATACAGTATTTCCCAAGCCTGTTTAATTCTGGTGTCTTTTTATTGCAGAATCTTTACCCACCTAAACTAGTGGAACATGCTTGGGAACTCTGACCTATAGGATAAAGTCTAAATTTTATTCTCTGGTGTTTTAAGAAATTCTTTTTAATCCATAAAAAAAACCACAGATTAATATCACCATCTATGTATCCACCACTAGAAGTGAAAATCGTTAACAGTTTCTCATCTTTGCTACAGATACAGTTGTTAAAAGATAAAATCTCTCTTGGCTCTTGAGGCTAATCCCAACCCCTCCCTCCACCCCTAAGGCAACCACTATCTTGGATTTAGTGTCTTTGGTGTGACTCTTCCAAGTTCTTTCCTATATTGGAGAGTCCTTGTACCCATCTCCTGGTGCAAAGTGTGAGAATTTCTGTAGGGCAAATACCTCGAGGTGGTGGAAGGAGCAATTTAAACTCTGTTAGATGCTTCAAGATTACATTCCAAAGTGGTTGTTCCAAAACGTACACTGCTACTCCAGCCAAGTGCGAAAATGCTCCTTTGCTCACATCTCTTCCAATAATGAGAGTTAAGCTTTTACATTTTTCTAATCTCATGGGTGAGAAGTAATGCCTTATTGTTGTAATTTGCTTTTCCCTAATTACTAGTGAAGTTGCACATCTTTTGAGTGTATTGGCTAATTGGGTTTTCTTTGCTGTGAGTTGTTCACTCCTGTCCTCTGCCCATGTTTTCTCTTGCATCATTTCTCTTTTTCCTTAGAGATCAGTAGGCATTTTCTAACCCAAGGGAAATTACTCTTTGTTCTTTACAGATATCTTGTCCCTGCCCTTCTGTTTCCCCCTTTTTCTATAGATCCATGTGTCCTTCCAGAAGTACTTCAAACTGGCGCCCCTCCAGGCCTACCATCGGGTCATCAGCCTGGAGGACTTCATGGAGAAGCTGGCCCCCACCTATTGGCCCCCTGAGAAGCGGGTAGCATACTGCTTTGAAGTGGCGGCCCAGAGAAGCCCTGATAAGAAGACATGCCCCATGAAGGTGAGTCCTAGGGACCTGGGGGCCCTTTCTGCCTGATCGGTGTTCTCTAGGAATCACGAGACACTGCGTGATGGCTCTTGTTGGGGAAGGCACCAGAAGGGCATAAAATAGAAAGATGGAAATTTAAGTCTCATTTCTGGCATATGTCAGTGGTGTCACTTTGGGCAGCGGACTTTGCTTCCTCTGAGCCTTTATTTCTACCTATAAAACAAAGATGACAGTCGTTTCTCTCTCTCACTCATACAGTATCATGAGAGCCAGGGTGTAAGAGCGCTTGTAAATTGTAAAGTGACATCATCAGTAATAACAACTAATGCTCACATAGCACTAATATATGCCGTGCCATGCTAAGAGCTTTACACATATTAACCCACTTAATCTTCAAACTGCTCCATGAGGAGTTTACATCCCCATTTTATAGAGAGGACACTGAGTGCTGCATCCCCATTTTATAGAGAGGACACTGAGTTCTACAGAGAGATTCAATATTTTGACCAAGGTCACATAGCAAACAAGTGGTGGAGCTACAATTCAACCCTAGGTAATTTGACCCCATTGTCCACTCTCCTAAGTTGTATCCTTTCCTGTCTTCAGCAGGTTAATGAGAAGCTGTTATATTCTATCAGTACAAATTGTAAACCTGTAAATTCCTGGCACTTTGGGAATAAGACAATCCTCAATATGTCTTTCAGTGCTTAAGCTAAAGTCTGGGGAGGGTGGTTAGCGGAGCCTTGAAATGAGAGAAAGACGGATTATAGTCCTAACACTGCCCTCACTTGCTGTATGAGTTTGGGCAAGTGTCTTTTCCTGTCTGGGCCATAGTTTCCATATTAAAAGTAGCAGCATTGGATTAGCTGATCTTAAAAGTCTCTTGAAGCTCTAATTCATGGTCCCATATCCACGGTCCACTTCCCCCCCAGATCCACATCAATGCTACAGGGTCAATGGATGTGGCATGTGAGCAGGAAAGACTCCTTCAGACACTGGTGAATGTCTCCTGCTAGAAACCAGACTGAAGGTGGAACTGCCCTCCTCGGGCCCCAGGCCAGGAATTACAAACTGACATTCCTATGGGCCATCCTACGAGGGTGTTTCAGCTTGAGTAAAATCTCCTAGAGTTCCCCAGCCACAATTCCTTGGCCCCATCCCCAGTTGGCTTTCCTTCCCCTTCAGTAAGCCTTTGACCACTCTCTTTCTGCAGGAAGGAAACCCCTTTGGCCCATTTTGGGATCAGTTTCATGTGAGTTTCAACAAGTCGGAGCTTTTTTCGGGCATTTCCTACAGCGCCTCCTACAAAGACCAGTGGATCCAGAGGTACTTGGAGGGGGCAGCATTGCTGGGTTTGGGGAGAGGTATGGAGCCCCTGGGCATTCAGCACCTTCCTGGCCCTCTTCCCCTCTACCACACCCTGATATATGAGACCAAAGGTGCAGCTGTTCTGTCTGCTGAACTCAGGATCCTGTGTGATCTGTTCCCATTTCAATGCCTGACACAGTGGAACATTGACCTGCCATGAGGTTGAGCAAGAGTTTATCAGCCGATAAAGAATGTCATAAAAAGAATATTGTGCAATCACATGAGTCTTGATTTCCTCCTCTAGGCGTGAGAATCACTCCCCTGTTACCTTCTTCTTAACAAGGTGAAAATTGGAAGCAGCTTCTAGAGAAGAAGAACAACTTTAGGTGCAGACTGAGGAATGATGTCATCCTGATAATAATTGGATGTGTTTTATTAGTTGCCCTCCAGTAGGCCCTATTTTAAAAAAAATAGGTTAGCAGGGCATAGGCACAGGCCGTGAGGTATTTATAGAGTGTCTGTCATGTATGAGACATAGTACTCAAGGGCCAGAGGTGACATATAAAAATGAGGAAGACCCAGCCTCAGCCTTCAGCTAGCTACTGTCTAGTTATAATGATAACTAACATAGTGTACTTGCCCTTGATGCTATGGTGTGGCAAGAAAGAGCATGGGCTTAGAAGTCAGACTTGGGTTAGGAGCTATAAGAAGCTTATGAATTCATGCGTGGTCACAGCACTTGGCATTTAGTGGGCTAAAGGTAGACTGACATAGAGAAATAAGCATAGGCTCAGGATAAGACAGGCTTGAGCTCCGACCCAGCCCTGCCTCTTAAGTGATTGAGCAAATCACTCTAACTGTCTCGCCTGCGTTTCCTCCTTGGTTTATTGGAAGGAGCACAATGGTATTTGCCTTATAGTGTATAAAGTGTATGGCACATTGTAGAGGGCCAACCAGTTTTAGCTATTACAATTATTATTCACAAATTTTATTTTATTTAAGCCTTTGAGAAATTTCATGAAGTGGTATTATGGTCAATTTTCATTTGGCAGGTGAGAAAACTGAGCCCAGGGAGGTTAAATAACTTGCCCACGGTAATACAGCTGTTGAGTGGACATACAGTCTGTATGTAAGTCTTTAATAGGTAATAAGCACTAATATGTATTTAGTGCCCACTATATGCCAGATACTGTTCTAAGACTTCTAAGGTAATAATTCACTTAATCCTTCCACAAGCCTCTTGGGACAGGTGTTATTGTCATGTGTGCTTTGCAGGTAAGGAAATTGAAGAAGAGAGGAGTCAAGTCACTTGCCCACGATCACACAGCCTGAAGTGACAGTCTGGGATTTGAATCCAGGCAGCCTGACTCCGTGGGGAAAACAGCTATGCCTTTAACAACTGTCAATTCCTATTTGGAACTTACCTTCAGAGCTAGTTCATGAGCTACTCAGTTATGGCAAATTCGAATCCCCCTCATTGTTAATCCAGGTAGTGCAGTCCCATGTAATCACCTACTTGGTTCTCCCCATTCAGCTCTGAAGAAGTTGAAGCTATTACCAGAAGGCAAACCTGCCCTGAATGGATAGAGATTTGCCCCTTATCACAAAATGCCAGGAAAAAAGAAAATATGACACCAGCTCTAAAAGCATCTCCAAAAGCAAATTCCAGAAAGCCAGAAAAAGCACACAATCCTAGTTGGAAAAGAAGGGACAGTGCTGCATGAATGCATTAGTCAAGGAATGTTGCTGAAACACCTTTTTATTGCCCCACAGTCTTGTTGTAGTTCACTGAGTTGTAGGAATTGTGTGACGGCTTGAGGAAGCCAAATTTTTAGGAAAATGAGACTAATAGAGAAGATGAGGTCCCTGGAGGCAATTTGAGAAGCACATTTAAGAAGCACCTCCTGAGTGTCAAGCACTGGTATGGATGCTGGGCATTCAGTCAAGAATAGGCCCTTGCCCTGATGGAGTTGAGTCTAATGGGGGAGACAGTGAATACTTTTACATAAGATCATTCCAAAAGACGTAAGAGGGTGTGTGATTGGCAAGGCTGAGACCTTGTCTTTATCAGCTCGGGCTGCTCTAACAAACTACCACAAACTGCGGGGTCTTAAACAGCAGACATTTATTTCTCATAGATCTGGAGGCTGGGAAGTCAGATCAGGGTGCCAATATGGTTAAGTTCTGGTGAGGACTTCGTGGCTTGCAGGCACTGCCTTCCTGCTGTATCCAAACATGTTGGAGAGAGAGCAAGCTCTCTGTCTCTTATAAGAGCACAGATCCCATCACGAGGACTCCACCCTCATGAGCTCATCTAAACCTAACCACCTCCCAAAGGCTGGAGCAGTCAGCTGGCATTCATACACTTGACCTCGCCATGTGGCTTGGACTCTGAGAGCATGGCATGGTAGCCGGCTTCTGAGAGGGTGCACCCCAGGAGTGAGTGTCCCAAGGAACAAAAGATGGAAGCTGCCTGGCCAGAATGGCTGTTAGTTAAGTGTCATTCCCAAGAACCAAAAGGTTGCCAGTTCGATTCCCAATCAAGGGCACATACCTGAATTGCAGTTTTGATTCCCCAGTCAGAGAGCCTACAGAAGGCAGCCAAATGATGTTTCTCACATTGGTCCCCCCCCTCCCCGCATCCTTCCTTTTCTCCCTTCCTGTCTCTAAAAATGTCAAAGTTTTTTTTAAATAAAATAGTGGACACTTGCTCGCTGTAGAAAATTGTCCTTTGGGGGTAAGAATATGGGTTCCCTGACTCACTGTGTGACTCAGCAGATTGTTTCCCTTCTCTGGCTGCAGTCCTCCATCTGTAAAATGAAGGGGTGAGCAAGGTCAGTGGTTTTTCAAACTGTTCCTTGGAGTTCTTGAGAAGTGCCCCTAGTGCCATGGGAGCGGCAATGGGGGCCTAGTTGGAGGGGCTCAGTTCTTCCCCCTGATCTCCTTCAACCAGAAACCCTCTTGTATATCACCCGAAAGTTTGGATGGCCACAGGTCTATCTTTCAGGCTACATGTAACAAAATCCAAAATAACAGCAACTTTAAAGGATAGTTTATTTTCTCTTTTTTTAAATTTACTGATTGAAGAGAGAGAAAACATCAATTTGTTGTTCCACTTATTTATGCATTCATTGGTTGACTTTATATGCCCTGGCCCAGGATTGAACCCACAACCTTTGCATATCAGAACGACGCTCTAACCAACTGAGCTTTCCAGCCAGGGCAAAGTTTATTATTTTCTTTGGTAAAAAAAGTACTGGGATAGTCTTGGCAAGTGTGGCTCAGTTGGTTGGGTGTCATCCCATGGCACCAGGAGGTTGCCAGTTCGATTCCTGGCCAGGACGCGTGCCAGGTTTGTGGGCTCAATTCCCCAGTGGGGGTATGTAGGAGGCAGCTGATCAATGTTTCTCTTTCATCAGTGTTTCTCTCCCTTCCTCTCTAAAATCTATAGAAACATTATTTTTAAGTGCTGGGGTATGCAACCCTGGCTGGATGGCAGCGCCATTGTGTCATCAGGAATTAGGCTCCATTTCCCTACTCAGCCATCCCAGCACTGGCTTTTATCCTTAGTGTCACCTCTTGGGCTAAGATGACCGACAAAGCTTTAGCCATCACATCCTTTTGCCCTAGTTAGCTGGAAGGACAAAAGGAGCAGAAGATGGCCACATCTTCACCTTGAGTACAACTTGCTTACAACTCATTGGCCAGTAGTTAGGCACATGGCCATACCTAGTTACAGAAAGTACTGTGAAGTGTCTTTGTTTTGGGCCGCCGTGTGTCCAGGCACAGTTGGGTGCAAACTTTTGGGTAACATACAAGAGGGTTACTGGTTGAAGTTGGGTTCTGGAAGAAGAGGGTAAGAGGTATTTCTTCCCCACTACTTGGTTTCTGTGCTCTGCTGGTTCTGAGTCTGTGAATACCCTGGTGTAGATTTAATTCCACTGACATTTTGCACATTTGCTGTTTGTTGTTGGAAGGCTATGTTCCATCATGCTGGCCCATTCTTGTGGCATGAAGATAACAGGTATTTGAGCATGTAGCTTATTCTCTCCAGCCACAGCCTCCCTGAGAGAAGATAAACAGGTGATATATAATTATCAGGGCTGAGACCTAAAAAATGGGAAGGAGCCAGCCATACTAATAGCTGGAAGAAAAGGTCATTCTTCACAGCAGGGACATTGAGAGCAAGGCTCTGCCTTGTTCGTATCCCTGCATCCTCTGCACTCAGCATGGTGAACATCTATTGGTGTACACACACAGATGTACACTGGGCACATGAGTGGATGCTGTGCATAAGAGAAACCCCAGCTTTTTGGGGCTCTCAGTAGAGTAGGCGTGGTAGTGAAGAACCCCAGAGGTTCACTGCACCCAGCCAGCAGGAAAGCAAACCTCCTTTAGCTGGACAGTGGCCAGGCTAAAGGCCTGACCTAGGGTGAACAGTCAGGGGCCAGATGGAGCTGGTGAAGCTCTTTCCTAGCAACACTCTCCTCCCTCACTGGGAGCAAATGAGCACATCAGTCTTGGTCTCTTGCTGCTTGTCAGGTCAGAGGTGACATCCCACTGGGACAGCTGGGAGCTATTGAGGGGATGGAATTCACCAAGGGTCAGCAGCAGGGTCTTTCCAAGAGGGCAGGGAGGGTGCAGATCCTGATTTAATCCTCACGTTTCAGCTCTCTGGGAGATCACAAACTTTTGCTTTCCTTTTGAAATCCTTTGAGGTGGCATCTGAAAGGAGATTAGCTGAGAACTTGGCCCAGAGTAGGTGCTCAGTTCTTATTCACTTCTAACAACGTGATCTGGTCTTTCTGGTGAGATCCCTGAATTCTTCTCATTCATTCATTCATTCATTCACTCATTCTAAAAATATTTATTGTACCTACTGTGTGTTGAGGCCTGTACTAGGGGCTGGGAATCAAAAGAATATGCCATAGCCCTAGCCAGTTTTCTCAATGGTTAGAGCATTGGGCCTTGAACTGACGGGTCTCGGGTTTGATCCCTGGCCCCAGTTGGGGCATGTGTGGGAGGCAACCAATCAATGTGTCTCTCTCACATTGATGTTTCTTTCTGTCTTTCCCTCTCCCTTCCACTCTCTCTAAAAGTCAATGGAAAAAATATCCTCGGGTTAGGATTAACAACAACAAAAGAATATGCCACAAACTCAGCTTTTTTAAATTTTCATATTTTTGAATGATTTTTAGAGAGAGAGGAAGGGAAAGGAAGAAGGGAGAGAGAGAAAAACACCACTGAGAGAGAAACTAATCGGCTGCCTCCTGCACGTTCCCTACTGGGGATGGAGCCTACAATCCAGGCATATGCCCTGATTAGGAATGGAACCAGCGACCTCTTGGGTCCAGCTCAACCACTGAGCCACGCTGGCTGGGCCAGACTCAGCTTTTGAGGTTCTCGTTGACCAGGGTGGGGATGAGTTGTAGTAGTTAAGAGTATAGTTTCTAGAGCAGACTGCCTGCATTTAAATTCCAGCTGTGTGACCATGGGCATGTTATTTAACCTTTCTGTGCCTCAATTTTCTCATCTGTAAAATAAGAACAATACTGCTTACCTCATAGGGCTCATATGAGAATCAAATGAATTAACATACACAAAGCAGTTGGAATATTGTCAGATAATAAGGCTTAATAAAGGATTTACATGTATGTATGGTCTCCAGTTAAAATGGTTTGACTTAGGATTTTTTTCTTTACAATGGTGTGAAAGTGATATGCATAATAAATTACATGAGATATTCAATATTTATTTGACAAGACGAGTATTATATAGCACCAGGCTGTTGATGAACACTTGTGTGTTACTTCCTCAGCACTGGCCCTGGAGGAGAGTGTGTGGGAATCATGGTGAATAAGACTGCTTGTGCCTCTGCCCTCATGGGCTGATGGTAGAGCAGGTAAAATGGTTGTTGAGCACATCAGTGTGCAGAAGGCATCAAAGGAGAAGAGGGAACAAGGAGCCCTCCTGAGGAGCTGAAGCTTGGGAGTGGCGACAAGTCTTGGAAGTTTGGTATTTGAGGTGTTTGGGTTGGGCATGAAGAAAGTAGCATGTTCATTGCAGCACGATGGGAGCAACCTCCCTGTCCAGCAGGAGGGGACTAGATGGGTACCTCACAGTTTATTCGTGTAAAATAGAAAACTTCAAGAGAAGCTAACAGGATCACATGATCTACATGATCAATATGGCCAAATCTCTAAAACATAAAGTTGAAATTTGAAAAAGTTGAAATAGGTTACCTGCAATGTGGTGATATGATGATGATGATGATGATGATGATGATGATAGTCACAACTTGCTTGCAACTTTCTATGTGCCAAGCACTGTTCTAAATGTTTCGCTTGTATTAATCCATTTAATCGTCTGAACAGCCCTATGAGGTAGGCACTATTATCAGCTCTAACTTGGTTAAGTCTCCTGCTCAAGTGACATAGTCCGCATTCTAGAAGAAGGCCGTCAGGCTCAACAGCTCATGCTTTTACCATTACACTTCATAAAAAGCACACAATATAACACCTTTATATATCAGTAGTAAAAGTGTAATCATGCATAAAACCACATTATCTTCTGGGAAGAATGAGAAGGGAAAGACATGATAAAATAGAGCTTTTATTTAGGTGTATGTATATTCTTAATCTGAAGCAAAGTATTAATAACTGCTAATTTGGGTTCTAGGTATATGGATTATTTTCTGTTTTTTCCTGTATTGTTTGAAATATTTTGTAATTTTTAAGTGAAATTTTTATTGAGGTAATTGTAGATTCATATGTAGTTATAAGAAATATAGAGGGATCCCATGTACCCTTTGCCCAGTTTCCTCCAATGATAACTTTTGGCAGAACTATATATAGTACAGTATTATAACCAGGATGTTGACATTGACACAATCCATCCATCTTATTCAGATTTCTCATTTTGTACTCACTTCTGTGTGTGTGTGTGTGTGTGTGTGTGTTTAGTTCTATTCAATTTTATCATGAATGTAAGCTCATGTATCCACCACCACAATCAAGATATCAAACAGTTCTACATAAGATCATTGTGTGGCCAGTTTATAACAATATCTACCTCCCTAAATATTCATAAACACATGCGCACACACCCTAACCCCCGGCAACCACTAATCTAGTCTTTATTTCTGTTCTCTTCTCCATTTTGTCATTTTAAAAATGTTATATAAATTGAGTCATACAGTATGTATTCTTTTGGGATTGGCTTTTTTCACTCAGCATAATTCCCTTGAGATCCGTCCAAGTTGTTGCCTGAATCAGTAATTTGTTCCTTTTTATCACTATAGTGTTCCTTTGGTTGGATGCAGCACAGTGTGTTTAAGCATTCACTTACTGAACAACAGTTTTTGGCTTTTATGAATAAAGCTGCTCTGAACATTCATCTGCTGGTTCCTGTGTGAACATAGGTTTTCATTTCTGGGTTGTATAGTAGTTGCATGTCTAGTTTTATAAGAAACTGCCAAACCCTTTTCCAGAGTGCTGTGCCTATTTCATAATTTTAAGAACAGGATTTTGGCTAGTGAAGGAAGGCATTACAAGCAGAGGGAAGAAGTCTGCAGAGATCTGGCATTTGACAGTTTATGGGATAGCAGAGTGTTTCATGTTGCTGGGATAGGTCTGGGCTTAGCTCAAGAGGGGAACACAGGTTTGCTCCTCATCCATTCAGTCAGCAAGTCTTAGTAGAGCTCTTAAGTGTTCCAGACACTGCTCTGAACACATGGAGGCATTCCCTTCAGAAGCATGAGTCCAGCAGAAAAGACAGGTTGAAGTAATTACAAGGTGCGTCATGTATAGCGGGGAGAAGAGCCTTTGAGGGAGTCTGATGTTGGGCATCTGTAGAACTCTGGTGCTTTCCATGAGGGCAAGGACCATGCCTGTCTTGTTCTCCCCTGGGCTCCAGCACATAGTAGGCAATCAGTAAATATGTGTGAAGTGTTGAGTGAATGAGCTTATTCAGGGTACATATTCCCTGTGAGTGTGGCCTGTGCGTTGCCCTCTGGAAGCAGCTGCACATCCCAATCCCGCCATGTGGGTAAAAGGGCAAGGCTCCATCCAGACACCACACCCTGGAGTGAATTACCACATCACAGATTGGAAGCCAGCATGATATACAAAAGATTGGAATGCTCTACTGGAAAATTTTAATTGTTAAACAAGCAAAGAAGGTTGTAAATTCCAGGCGGCGGGACAGTATTGCATTTTATGCCTGTTGCCGCCGCCGCCGCAGTTTCTTATCAGCCCGTTGGGGTTTCACAACCTCTCATGCTTCTTGCATGTTAAAGGGGCCTCTGAACAGAGTCTCTAGGACATGGTGCAACACCATCCTTTTTCCCGTGGGGGTGATAGCCAGGCTCTCTGTGCATTCTGTCTGACTTCCCTTCGTTGTGTCTTGGGTCTTAGATTTTCTCCAAAGGAACATCCAGTGCTGGCCCTGCCAGGGGCCCCAGCCCAGTTCCCCGTCCGGGAAGAGCATAGGCCACTGCAGAAGTACGTGGTATGGTCAAATGAGATGGTGAAGACAGGAGAGGCCCTGATCCGCACCCACCTCATCCGGCCCTATGTCGCTATTCACCTACGCATTGGCTCCGACTGGGTAACTTTCTCCTTCCTTTCCTGGATGGGTTGGACATGTCCCTGAGCAGGACCCATGCCTTGGGGTTTGAACGCTGAACCCATTGCACCAAGTCCCAGCCAAGACCATAGAGTCCCCACATGAGAGTTCCCACTGTATCTCATGATCCTGCCATAGACACGTCCAACATGTGGCTCCAAAGAGCTTGCTTGCCAGCTCTTGTTTTTTTTTTTTTTTTTTTTTTAATATATTTTATTGATTTTTTACAGAGAGGAAGGGAGAGGGATAGAGAGTTAGAAACATCGATGAGAGAGAAACATCCATCAGCTGCCTCTTGCACACCTCCTACTGGGGATGTGCCCGCAACCAAGGTACATGCCCTCGACCGGAATCGAACCTGGGACCCTTGAGTCCACAGGCTGACGCTCTATCCACTGAGCCAAACCGGTTTTGGCTCCAGCTCTTGTTCTAAGTTGCCATTTTTATCCTGGTTTTGCAGATGGACAAACTGAAGTATCAAGCGAGACTCTGGGTCAGGCAGCAAGCCAGAGAGCTCAGACTCATAGTCCAGTAGTCCTCTGTCCCAGCTCAGTTTTAGTCAATAGTTTACTTGTTAAAAAACAAGTTCTGGAGATTGGGTGGGGCTCCCAAGAAATGAAGATGTCATCCTCTGAATTCGGAGGCTGCTTAAACGTGCAGAAGCCTCATCAGATTATCCTCTGTGTGAAAATAACAGGAGTAATATAGTCCCCTTAATTTATGTAAGCAGATAAATATATGTATATGTGTTAGAAATACTCATTATTGAAGACTTGAAAAACATAGAAATTAGATCAAAATTCATTCAGAGTCAATTGAGAAGGTAATCACACATTCACCCACTAGACGCCCTTCCTGCCCCGCTTCCACAAAGAAAAGAAGCCAGACCCAGAATACGTTATGAGTAGTTTCAGCCAAACCTTCAAGAACAGATAGTTCTCATCTGTACTTTCTTAGAACATAGAAAAATAGAAGATGCTATTTTTTATAAAGCTAGCATAGCACTAACACTAAACTCAGATAAGGTCAACTCAGAAAAGTATATAGCCCATTCTCACTTAGGAACATAGATGCACAGATCCTAAGTAAGAGATCAGCAAGTAAAATCCATGGAACACAAGTAAAATTTATCCTAGGAATGCAATTCTATATTAACTATATTAACACCCAAAGAAGAAAGATCATATAATCATCTCAACAGAGGCCAAGAAAGCATTTGAGAAAAGTCAACACTCATTTATGATTTAAAAAAACTCTTAACCAAGCAGGAGTAGAAGAGACCCACCTTAACTTGATAAAGGTTATCTCTCTGAAACCCACAGCAAACACATACTTCATGGAAGCTATCAGAACTGTTCCCACTGAAGTCAGAAATCAGATAAGGCTGCCCATTATCACCACCCTGGTTCAGAATTCAACTGGAAGTCCCAGATAATGCAGTAAAACCAGTAAAAAAAAGAAAAACCAGCTTTATAAAAAGCCAATATCCCACAACCCAGAAACAACTGTTACTGTTTTGATGCATTTCCCTCTTCCCTCGATGCTTTAAAAAAATATAGTTGAGCCTGCCTTTTTCTACTTATCACCTTTGGCTTCTGGGGTTTCAGGCCGGTTGCTGTTTCTAACTCTGTCCCCCTGACCCCACCCCGTAGAAGAATGCCTGTGCCATGCTGAAGGATGGGACTGCGGACTCCCACTTCATGGCCTCTCCGCAGTGTGTGGGCTATAGCCGCAACTCAGCGACCCCTCTCACCATGACTATGTGCCTCCCAGACCTGAAGGAAATCAAACGGGCCGTGGAGCTCTGGGTGTGGGCTCAAAACGCCCGGTCTGTCTACATCGCCACGGATTCTGAGAGTTATGTGCCAGAGATCCAGCAGCTCCTCAAAGGAAAGGTATGTGTGGGCCCTGTGGGAGTGCATCAGGAAGGGAATCTGGGAAAGTGCCCGGTGTTCCCACTGCTCCCCATACATGCTTTGTGTCCTCCTGCCACCAGACTTTTGCTTGGACATCCAGGCTCCTTGAAGGCAGGATCCAGGACTGTCCTATTCCTTGGCGACTAGGAGGTGCTTTGACCTCCTCCAGGGCTGAGACCCTGCCTTGCCATCACCAGTGTCTAGGAGAGTGCCTAACACATAGTAGACAGTTGATAAATGTTTGCTGAATAAGGATGTAAAGAATGGGCCCCAGTAGAGGTCTGGTGTAGCAGAGGAACCAAGAGCATGGACTTGCCTTGGCCAGTGTGGCTCAATTGGTTGGCTGTCATCTCATGCACCAAAAGGTTGCTGGTTCGATTGCCAGTCAGGGCACATGCCCGGGTAGTGGGCTCAATCCTTGGTTGGGGGCATGCAGGAGGCAGCTGAATTATGTTTTGCTCTCACATTGATGTTTGTCTCTCTGAAAATCTTTAAAAAAAAAAAAAAAGAGCATGGACTCTGGAGCCAGAGAACTTGGGCTCTACTCACTGTGCAGCCTTACACAAGGCACTGCCTTTCTGTGCTTCTGTTTCCTTGTCTATAAATGGGGACTAAGAGTAGTACCTGTCTCATCAGTGAAGATCAGATATAAAGAAATGAAACCTGTCTGGTACCAAGTAAGCACTCAGTTAAGTTAGCTGTCATTGGTAGAAGTTAGGGGTTGATGCATAAAGAGAAGGTCTTTTGTGCTTAATTGATACTTTAAAAGCTGTGAATAGTAGGTATTCAGTATATGAATAAGCAGTAGAACGTATGTGCTTGGTACTGTATGCGTGAAGAGCGTGTATCATTAAATGACTGAATTAATAGTAAGCATTCAATAAGACTACGCTGAATGAATGAAATCCCTAAATGCTTGAGCAGATCTTAAAAGGCAATGAACCCCCTCACTTTCTTTTATATATATACTAGAGGCCTGGTGCACAAAATTCGTGGATGGGGGAGGGGGTGTCCCTCAGCCCGGCCTGTACCATCTCCAATCTGGGACTCCTCGGGGGATGTCCCACAGGGATCAGGCCTAAACTGGCAGTCGGACATCCCTCTCACAATCCAGGACTGCTGGCTCCTAACCGCTCACTTGCCTGATTGCCCCTAACTGCTTCTGCCTGCCAGCCTGATTGCCCCCTAACCGCTCCCCTGATGGCCTGATTGACACCTAACTGCTCCCCTGCCGACCTGACCACCCCCAACTGCCCACCCCTGCCAGCCTGATTGCCCACAATTGCCCTCCCCTGCCAGCCATCTTGTGGCGGCTATCTTGTGATGATGTGAGGGCAGCCATCTTGTGATGACATGAGGGCGTAGCACGAGGGCGCAAGGACCACCTAGGCTTTTATTAGTATAGATATATATTTTTCAATTGATTTCAGAGAGGAAGGGAGAGGGAGAGGGAGAGAGAGATAGAAACATCAATGATGAGAGAGAATCATTGATTGGCTGCCTCTGCATGCCCCCTACTGGGGACTGAGCCCAAAACCCAGGCATATACTAATACCCTTGACTGGAATCCAACCTGAGCCAGTGTTCTATCCACTGAGCCAAACCAGCTAGGCTGCCCTCACTTTCTAGCAATAAGTGCCCTCACTCCCTTTCTCTCTTTTACCCCAGACACAGACTTTTACTCAGACACAAAAGTGCTGAGTCAGCCCTGGCTGGTTTGGCTCAGTGGATAAAGTGTCAGCCTATGGACCAACGGGTCCTGGGTTCAATTCCAGTTAAGGGCACCTACCTTGGTTGCAGGCTCCTCCCCGGCCTGGGCCCTGGTTGGGTGCATGCAGGAGGCAACCAGTCCATGTGTTTCTCTCACATCCATGTTTCTCTCTGTCTTTCCCTCTCCCACTCTCTCTAAAAATCAATGGAAAAATATCCTCGGGTGAGGATTAACAAAACAAACAAAAAAAGTGCTGAGCCAGTGCATTCTGGTCTCCCACCCACCCACTTTATAGAAGAATATCAGAGCTGGGAGACCTCGGAGCACCTCTAACCCAACCCCTGTGCTTTATCGCTGAGGAAACCGAAGTCCCAGGAAGGGATAGAATTTACCCAAGAGGTGCCGGAGCTAATTATGGGTGTGACACAGAGGAGATAAGTTTCAGGGTGTGGATGGAATTGTTTGGGTGTTTTTGAGCCATGATTAAACTCATATTATTTCTTTGCTACCATTCAAATAGCAAGATGATGATTTTTGTTACATCAGAAATCTCTTTGTGACAGCAAAGCACTTTCCGCCCAGCTCTGCCCACACTGCCATCTCAGTACTAAGTTGAAGCATGTGGAGAGTCCCAGGGAGTTTTTTGTGAGTTTTTAGTTAATGTACTTTTTATGCCTTGAGCCTTTTGCCATTTTCTATTTCCTGTTTCTGCACCATTGTTCTTGCCCTTCCCTACTCCTCAGCTCCCCTTTCTCCTGGACTGTCTTGCTTCTCCGTTAAGCCTGGCCAGTGCTGAGCTGGAGATACTGATAAATAAGAAGTGATGTGACCCTCCAGGGCTCACAGACTCAAGAAAAGAAACTTTGCAGAGAACTATAATATATGCCATGGGGTGGCGGGGGATTCTCATTCATTCACTTGCCCAGTCAACAGATGCTTCTTGAGGAGGGCTTCAGCCAGCAGTGACAAGCAAACTGACACAGCCCAGCCCCCATCAGGTGCAGGAGGCTGACATTAGTCAGAGAATCACTAAGGAGTAAAAACTGCAAACAGACATGCACTCCAAAGTAAAGGAACATGGTTCTGTCAGAGTGTAGAACAGAGGACCCTTGCCTAGACTGGGGCGTGAGGGAGGACTTTCCCAGGGAGGCGAGACTTGTGCTGCAGAGTAAAGGTTAAGTAGGAGTTAACCAAGCAAAGAGAAGCACCCCAAATGGGAGGAAGAGCATATGTAAAGGTCCTGAGGAAGGTGGGCGCCTGGATTGTAGTGGCTGGAGGTATGAGAGGAAGTGGAAAGGGAGCCTAAACAAGGCTTTATTGGCCACAATCAAGATATGCCATCTTGCCTGGCCGACATGGCTCAGTGGTTGAGCATTGACCTAGAAGGTCATGGTTTGATTTCCAGTGAGGGCATGTGCCCGGGTTGCAGGCTCGATCCCCATGTGGGGTGTGCAAGAGACAGCCAATCAATGATTCTCTCTCATCATTGATGTTTCTATCTCTCTCTCCTTCTCCCTTCCTCTCTGAAATCAATAAAAACATATTTTAAAAAAAGATTTGCCACCTTTACCTGAAGAACAATAGGGCACCATTTGAGGTGGACATGATGGGGTTAGAGGTATCTAAAAAGATTTTCTCTGGCTGCACTGTGGTGAGGAGGCCAGGAGGAGACCAGTGAAGAGGTAAGAGAGGATGGTGGCTGGCCAGGAAGTGGTATTCCATCAAAAGAAGGGTTCACCTTTGGGGAATATCTTGGGAATAAATTGGATAAGATTTTAGGCTCTAGAGCAGGGGTGGGCAAACTTTTTGACTCGAGGGCCACAATGGGTTCTTAAACTGGACTGGAGGGCCGGAACAAAAGCATGGATGGAGTGTTTGTGTGAACTAATATAAATTCAAAGTAAAGGAGCGGAGGGGAGAGCAAGAGAACCGGATAGAACAGCTGGATCCGGCCCGCGGGCCGTAGTTTGCCCACGGCTGCTCTAGAGGCATCGGGCAACATAAGTGGATGGGTGGAGCACTCTTTGGTCAGATCACAGTTTGGTGAGGGAAGCCAAGCCTGTCAGTCTAGGGCTTCATGAGAAAGGTAGAACTTGAACTGAGACTTGAGAGTATGGTAGGGATTTCAATGGGCAGAGAAAAGGTATTCCAGGCAAAGGAAACTAGCAAGCGGAGGTGGGTGTGAATGAGTGGTGTGTTTGGAGCTAAGGCTGGCAGTGGGAAAAAGAGTGCTGGGGCTGGTATTCCATGTGGGGACAGGCCAGGGCAGCTGCTGGGCAACACTTCTCTTAGATGCCGGCCCTACCTCTTAATCCTCTCTGCACCTCCTGTTGTGTCTGTAACTTCAACACAGGGGAAGAATACTGGGAATATGGCTGCAGGCCTTGACTGAGCTGGCCACCTTGGCCTTCACCCTGGCTAAAATGCCCTACCCTTCCTCCTGCAGGTGAAGGTGGTGAGCCTGCAGCCTGAGGTGGCCCAGATCGACCTGTACATCCTTGGCCAAGCTGACCACTTTATTGGCAACTGTGTCTCCTCCTTCTCCGCGTTCGTGAAACGGGAACGAGACCTCATGGGGAGGCCATCCTCTTTTTTTGGCATGGACTGGCCCCCACAGTTTCGGGACGAGTTCTGATCTAGGCTGGAGTACATCACCAGCCCAGCTGGTCCCTCCAGCCAGGCCTGGCACCCAGAGCTGCTCCCAGGATTGATACCCAAAGGAGCAGGCCAAAAAGAGAAGCAGCTGCCAAGGATAGAGAAAAGTACCAGGGACTTCCTGGGGCGGAAGATGGTCCATTTCCCAGGGTACAGGACTTCCAAGTTCCTAGGAGCCAGACCATCTTCCCTGCTCCTGTGTTTCTGGGAGTTTCTCACACCAGCAAAACAGTCCAACCGCTGTCTTTTGGTCTACTCTGCTCTTATTAGGGGCAGAAATAGAATATTGCAGACCAGCTATAATTATAAGAAATACTAGAGGCCTGGTGCATGGATTCGTGCACCGATGGAGTCCCTCAGCCTGGCCTTCTCCCTCTCAAAGCGGCAGGCGGCCAGGGAGGAGCCTGAGCCCGGGCTGGTCCCCTGAGCAGCTCCTGCTCATCCCAGCCCCGCTGTGCCTGCTGCCGCCGTTGCTCGGCAGCACACTGCCGCAGCAGCTGCAATCACCAGCCTTGAGCCCGGCATCTGGCATCCGTCAGTCAGCTGAGTGGCACTCGCACTTTGGGAGTGCACTGACCACCGGGGGCAGCTCCTGCATTGAGTTTCTGTCCCCTGATGGTCAGTGCACGTCATAGCAACTGGTCAAATGGTCGTTCGGTCACTTAGGCTTTTATATATATTGATTAATCATGCTCTGTTAACTGTCATTGTTTTGTTCTGATTAAAGAAAGTACATTCCCACCTGGCTGGGAGTTGCACGCGGGACCTGGGAGCTCACCTGGAAATTCATCCCATCCTCCACATCTGGGAGCTGCCTCTTATCATGGAAAGATTAACAACCTTGTTACAGAAACCAGAGGTGCCAGCCCTTTACAAGCCCCCAGGTCTTTGCAAACCCCCAACCCACATTACCTGTAAACTGCCCATTTTGCATACCTATTCTTATCCCTTTTGCCTACTTCCCCATGTAACCTTTGTCCTTCTACCCAATATAAGCAGCTGGTTTATGGGGGAGGAAAGGATAGAGAGCAGATTCTTGTGGATGATCTGCTGCTCTCTCATACTGCCGGCATTATTGGAATAAACACTCATATATGATTCAACCCTGTCTCTACTTAATTGGCTCAAGTAGTGACAGGCAGCCCAGACCCATTGATTGTCCGGTTTTACTCTGAGCAGCCTAGTTTTGATACAAGGTCATGACTACCCTACAACTCTCTCTCATTTTAAAAAAATCAATGAAGTTCATTAACATAGGTACTTAAAGTGACCTTAACGGAATGTAGATGAGGCCAGGGGTGGGGTGGGGGTGTTCACCACTTTTCCATATGACCCCCAGAGTGGCCCTCAGACTCATCCCCACTGCCTCACCAGAGCCACTGTCAACCCCACTTCTTGACCCCTTTCCAAGGTTTGGGGTATGAACACTGTCCTCCATTGTAAACACTTTGCAAATACAAGTCATGGTGCCAGACAGAGTTCCACAGACGGCTGAGTGCTGCTCACAGGGCACATTCCCTGCACGGAGCCCACACCATCTCACCAAGCCATCATGGCATTGGTCTCAGTCTCTTGGTAGTTGGTGGCCTGCCACAAACCTGGCACCATCAGGGTCTTATAACACATCACTCGGCTGTCTAGCCTGGTGGGATCCTTCTGAAGCCTGCCATCTCCTCTCCTGCTCTCTTGCCTCAGGGGCCTGGTTGTAGAATTTTGCCATCAAGTTGGTATCCAAGGTCTGTACTCCCAGCCTTTCTCTTGCAGCTGGAGCCCTCAGACCATATTCTCACAAGGGAGTGTTTGCTAAGCCTCTGACCAGACAGAAGATGCCCCAAACCTGGGATGCATTGGAGTCCCTGTTTCAAAGCAACTTTTGTCCCTTCCTATCCAATGTTATCTCTGATCCCATGAGACTTATAGTGTTATATTTGTAAGTTTCTTTGTCTCCCAGATGCTGTGCTCCCATGACTCCTGAGAGTCTGGGCCTTTTGGTTCTAAAATTCATGTCTAATTAATACCTGCAGATCTCTCACCATCTTAGGATTTCTCTGGTCTTTGATCCTGGGAAGATGAAGGATATTCTCATGAGAGCCAGGCCCAGATCTTCAGTCAGGGGCTTTTTCCTCGGGTTACCTTTGGAAGAGTTTTTTTTGTTTGTTTATTTGTTGTTGTTGTTTTGTTTGTTTGTTGTTTTTGTCAGGGCAGACTGGTCAGAGGTTGTAGGGCAGCAAGGGTGTCAAACACCAAAGGTGACATTTATTGCTTGGGGCTGCCACCCAACTCCAAGCAGGAGAGACTATACAGAAAGGGCTTTTGTATTTTTGCTCTTGGGAAAATAGTGAAATGTTTTACATGCTAGATGAACTCAGAGAGGTAGTTTATCTATTCAGACTTGTTCACGAGCCTCATTCAGAGACACAGACCCCATGTGTGTACTCCTGCCTCCATTGGCTAGTTGGGAAGGCTGATTTCATTTGTTGGATTCATTTGTCCATCACTGCCTCACACGAGACACATGTCTGGGCTCTGAAGGGCCATCCAAATCGTGTTGGTTAGCATCGGCTGTGATAATAGCTTATATTTCTCGGGGAGAGGGCACCGGAGTTGTAGTCAGTTGTGTGTTCTTAGGCAAGCACTTTATTTCTCTTTGACCCAGTTTTCTCAGCTATAAAATGGTGATAAAACTGACGGAGTTATTGAAAGGCTCAAATCAGATAAAGGGCTCAAATCAGAGCACATTGTAAATGTGAAAGAGACAAAGGCTCATCTGTGGCTGTTCGTTCATTTGACTGCCTCTTGCCACACGCCTACTCTGTGCCAGGCACTGTGCTTGTTAAGTGATTTATGGGCAGTCTCTGATTTAGTCCCCACACCAGCCCTGGGAAGTAGGAACTGTTATTATCCTCTTCCTGCACAAGGAAAATGAATGCTCAGAAAATGCTCATAATTTTCCCAAGGCCACACAGGTGGTGGCTGTAAGCCAGGATTTGACCTCCCAAAGCCAGTCCTGGTAACCACATGCTCAGCTGCCCCTGGTTCATAGGATGAACTTGACTCCCATTTTGGGCTTCTGCCACGGGCTGGCCACTGCCAGGGGATTTGGGGGAGATCACCCGAGAAACAGAAAGCCACAGGAAGCTTATACTTCCCTTGGGTGGTTATTCAACATCCTTTTAGTAACAGGTATTTATTGATCAACTACTATGTGCCAGGCTCTGTGCTAGGTTCTAGGGATTCAGCAGAGAATCACACATAGAGTCTTTGTTCTTAAGGAATTTTCATTCTAGTAAGAAGACAAAGAAGTATATCGTGCCCTGACCGGGAATCGAACGATGACCTCCTGGTTCATAGGTCTACGCTCAACCACTGAGCCACACCAGCCAGGTTCATCATTGATGTTTCTTTCTCTTTCTCCCTCTCCCTTCCTCTCTGAAATCAATAAAAATATATTGAGGGAAGAGAAACCAAGATGGCGGCATAGGTAAACACCTGAACTGCTGCCTTGCACAACAATTTCAAAACTACAACTAAAAGACAAAACGGACATCATCCAGAACCACAGGAAGGCTGGCTGAGTGGAAATTCTACAACTAGAAGGAAAGAGAAAAGCACACTGAGACTCAGAGTTGCTGCAGAAGGCAGAGGTACGGAGGTGCGCGGAGAGGGTGCAACTGAGTACGCGGCTGGCTTTCTCAATCGGAAGGGAGACAAAAGCTCCCAATTGCTCTGAACTCCAGTTCCAGGTGAGACTCTGGGGACCCAGACTCATACGGGGAGAAACTGGACTGTCTGGCAGTGGGCAAAACTCGAGGGCGGCTTTCTCTCAGAGGTGCTTGCAGCGATTACCGCGGGACACTGAGACCCAGGGGTCTCTTAGGGCAGGGCTTACGGGAAGCCATTGCAGTTTGCTCCGCCCTGAGATCCTGCCCCATGAAGCCATTGCTGCTTGCTCCACCCTGAGACTCCGCCCCATCCAAGCTGAGCGCAGAAGCTTTTGCATATGAATGGCCTGGTCCTTTGAATTCTAAACTTATCTAACAAACTGCAGCTGAGTCAGTGAGACCCAGAACATCCAAAAGAAGGCCCAAGGCCCCACAGCAGCTTGCATTGCTTCACAGCTGGGCCTCATCTGGGCATCTCCAAAACCCAAAGAAGAGGAATCTGCAGATCTCTCTGTAGCTCCTGCTGGGTGGCCTCAGGCAGAGGCTAAATTAGCACCTCCTTGGAGATCCAAGAGCCAGTGTACCCAGGGGTCAGAGTGGCACCATCCAGATTAAAACTCCTCAGATCCATAAGGGACACACTCAGGGGGCAGACTCAGTGAGCACCAAAGCCCCAGTGAAGCAAGTCTTGTCTCATAAGGTTGTCTCCAGCACAGAAGTTCTCCCATTGTAGACACAACTGATCCTCATAGCCAAGTGGCCTGGAGGTCAATTCCTCCCAGTGATACCAACAACAATCAAGGCTTAACTACAACAAGACTGTGCACACAGCCCATAAAGGGGTGCACCAAGAGTGTCCACCTCAGGTAACTGGGGAGGCTGAGCCACTGGGCCCTATAGGACACCTAGCACACAAAGCCACTCTACCAATTCAGGGAAGCATCCAAAATGCAGAGACAAAGAAAGAGGTCACAAATGAAAGAAATGAAGGAAAGTAAACAACTGGATATAGAGTTCAAAACCACGGTTATAAGGTTTTTCAAGAATTTTCTAGAAAAGGCTGATAAATTTAGCGAGACCCTCAAGGATATGAAAAAGGACCAACTAGAAATTAAACATACACTGACTGAAATAAAAAATAATATACAGAGATCCAACAGCAGACTAGAGGATTGCAAGAATCAAGTCAAAGATTTGAAATACAAAGAAGCAAAAAACACCCAACTGGAAAAGAAAAAAGAATCCAAAAATATGAAGATAGTGTAAGGAGTCTCTGGGACAACTTCAAGCGTACCAACATCTGAATTATGGGGGTGCCAGAAGAAGAGAGAGAGCAAGATACTGAAAACCTATTTGAAGAAATAATGACAGAAAACTTCCCCCACCTGGTGAAAGAAATTGACTTACAAGTCCAGGAAGCGCAGAGAACCCCAAACAAAAGGAATCCAAAGAGGACCACACCAAGACACATCATAATTAAATGCCAAGAGCAAAAGACAAAGAATATTAAAAGCAACAAGAGAAAAACAGTTAGTTACCTACAAGGGAGCACCCATACGATTATCAGCTGATTTCTCAACAGAAACTATGCAGGCCAGACGGGAGTGGCAAGAAATATTCAAAGTGATGAATAGCAAGAACCTACAACCAAGATTACTCTACCCAGAAAAGCTATCATTCAGAATTGAAGGTCAGATAAAGAGCTTCACAGATAAGAAAAAGCTAAAGGAGTTCATCACCACCAAACCAGTATTATATGAAATGCTGAAAGGTATTCTTTAAGAAGAGGAAGAAGAAGAAAAAGGTAAAGATAAAAATTATGAACAACAAATACATATCTATCAACAAGTGAATCTAAAAATCAAGTGAATAAAAAATCTGATGAACAGAATAAACTGGTAAATATAATAGAACCAGGGACATAGAAAGGGAGTGGACTGACAATTCTCGGGGGGAAAGGGGTGTGGGGGTGCGGGAAGAGACTGGACAAAAATCGTACACCTATGGATGAGGACAGTAGGGGAGGGAGGGTAAGGGCAGAGGGTGGGGTGGGAACCGGGTGGAGGGGAGCTATGGGGGGCGGGGGAAGAGGAACAATTGTAATAATCTGAACAATAAAGATTTATTAAAGAAGTAAAAATAAATAAGGGGGGAAATCCTTAAGCAGTACCCTTCAAATAATTTAAATCAAAACCAACAGGTACTCAATTCTAATGAAAGCTAACGTTTATTGAGTGTTTACTATGTGAAAGACATGACTTTACAAAGACTATCTCATTTAATCCTCACAACTCTGTAAGGCAGTGCTATTTCAGATGGGGAAATTGAATCCATATTAGGCACCTTGCTATCCAGCTTCCCAGCAACACTTACTCTGTGCCAAGCAAACTAAATCTACCCATGAAGACCTAAGAAGCCATGGCAGCCATCTGTACTGTTCATCAGTACTTCTGGTTCTCCTGAGCATATGGTAGAATTGTATTTTCCTGCCCCTTTGGAGTCAAGCGTAGCCATGTGACTTGCTTTGGCCAATGAAATGTGAGCAAAAGTGATGCGTGTCACTTCCAAGTGAAAACTTTAAGAGTCAGTGTGTGATTCTTTTTTCCTCTGACATGAGCAATGTACAGAGAAAGGTTTGCTCTTTCAGCCTGGGTCCTAGAATAAGGAAAACATGAAGCAGAGCCTCCAGTTGACAGATTAGACACCTAGCTTGGGCCAAAAAGAAACTCTTGTTTTAAGCCAGCGGTTGCCAACCTTTCGGACCTCACAGACCACAGTGGTCCGCAGACCACTGGTTGGCAACCGCTGCTCCAAAGGTTTCCTTAAACCAGCAGTTGCCAACCTTTTGGTGGTCCGCGGACCACAGGTTGATGACCGCTGTTTTAAGCCACTGAAATTTTAGAGTTTATTATAAGCACAAACCAGTCCATCTTTACTCTTACCATGTTTGAATTCTACACTGAGTGGCCAGATTATTATGATCTCTGAATGCAGACTCCCAGCCACCCTACTCCCCCAGCCCTGCTGAATCAGAAGCTCTGGAAATCTTAAGCTTTCTAGGAATCTTAAGCTCTCCAGGAGCTAAAGCTTGAGCAATACTGGTCAAAAGACTGGGTTAACAAGAAAGCACCTATGGAAGGCCTGCTCTGCCCCAAGCCCTGAAGCTTTCCATTACATGTGATCAATGGGATAGGAGGTGTCCCATAGTGCAACATTGACTGATTTATTGTGGACTAGAGGCCCGGTGCATGAAATTCGTGCACGGGGGTGTGTGTCCCTCAGCCCAGCCTGCACCCTCTCTAATCTGGGATCTCTCTCACAATCCAGGACTGCTGGCTCCCAACTGCTCGCTTGCCTGCCTTCCTGATTGCCCCTAACGGCTTCTGCCTGCCAGCCTTATCACCCCCTAACCCAGCCGTGGGCAAACTACGGCCCGCGGGCCGGATCCGGCTGTTCTATCCGGTTCTCTTGCTCTCCCCTCCGCTCCTTTACTTTGAATTTATATTAGTTCACACAAACACTCCATCCATGCTTTTGTTCCGGCCCTCTGGTCCAGTTTAAGAACCCATTGTGGCCCTCAAGTCAAAAAGTTTGCCCACCCCTGCCCTAACCACTCCCCTGCCAGCCTGATTGATGTCTAACTGCTCCCCTGCCAGCCTGTTTGCCCCCAACTTTCCTCTGCCGGCCTGGTCACCCCTAACTGCCCTCCCCTGCAGGCCTGGTCCCTCCCATCTGCCCTCCCCTGCTGGCCTGATCGTCCACAACTGCCCTCCCTTCCAGGCCTGGTCCCTCCCAACTGCCCTCCCTTGCTGGCCATCTTGTGGCAGCCATCTTGTGTCCACATGGGGGCAACCATCTTTGACCACATGGGGGCAGCCATCTTGTGTGTTGGAGTGATGGTCAATTTGCATATTACTCTTTTATTAGATAGGATAGAGGCCTGGTGCACGGGTGGGGGCCAGCTGGTTTGCCCTGAAGGGTGTCCTGGATCAGGGTGGGGGTTCCCTTGGGGTGTGGGGCAGCCTGGGCGAGGGGCCTGTGGTGGTTTGCAGGCTGGCCACGCCCCCCAGCGTCCCAAGCAGAGGCCCTGGTATCTGGGGTTTATTTATCTTCTACAATTGAAACTTTGTAGCCTGGAGTGGAGCCAAGCCTTCTGCTCTCTCCATGGCGGCAGCCATTTCTGTTGGGATTTATGTATCTTCTATAATTGAAACTTTGTAGCCTTAAGCGGAGGCCTGGGCCGGCCAGGGTCTGTGGAAAGCTTGGCTTCCTCCATCGCCGGGGAAACCCAAGCCTCCCTCCTGCTCTCTCTGTGGCTGCAGCCATCTTGGCTGGGGTTAATTTGCATACTTGCTTCTGATTGGCTAGTGGGCGTGGCTTGTGGGTGTAGTGGAGTGGTGGTTAATTTGCATATTACTCTTTTATTAGATAGGATTGGGGGAAGTATACAACCAGATAGTCAAACCCTTGATTTAATTGATTTTATTGTTTTAGGAATGGGTCCACATTTTTATAAGCAAAACAATGGGAATTACATTTTTTTAAAATTAAGTAACTTCCAATAGAGACAGATTGTGGATTAAACAGAAATGTTGTTCACAGGAACCAAGGCTGGGAAACACTGTCCTGATACATCATAGATCCTCCAAAAATATGGAAGAGGGTGGAGAGTAAGGGAATAAGAAAGGAAGGACAGGATAGAGGGGAAAAGAAAGAGTTGAGACCTCATTTCCATGTTCTGTGCACTTCAAAAAAGCTTAGAGAGTAATAATAAAAAAGCATTCCCAGTCCCGGAAATAAAGATTCCTTCTCTTCTCCATTTTTTCTCTATCCTTAGAGGAGTTGATAGGAAAAGCCCCATAGCCTAAAGGCAAATCATATAATATGGATTATATTGTCAGAGTTAATTCAGATTCTTACTTGAAACCTGGCTTATTTCAGGTTTGGGATCTTTCCCTTGAAATAACATTGTTTAAGAGCAAGCAGGTTTGATTTGTTTTTATATCTAATCCTTTATTGAGCATCAGCCTAGGATGCCAAGCCCAACCAAGTAAACAGTGGGAAGGGTAGGGACAAAAGGTATTTTCCAGAAACCACCTCTTTCCCCACATTCAGTGACTCAGCAGAAGTGGGGAACAGTGCCCACCCAAGGGTGGCAGAGGGAAAGCCTGGGAGGAGACCCCCACCCCAGTCTAAAAATCCTCCCCTCTTAAAAAAGATTTGGAGTGGCCAGGGAGAGGTCAATGGGGGGGAAAGGAGACATATGTAATACTTTAAATAATAAAGAATTTTTTAAAAAAAATTTGGTAGCATACCTTCATTCTCTCCAATACGGGAGCTGTTTTCCTTCTCTAACAGTGTCCAAGAGGTACAGGGCACTCGCAGGAGAAGAGAATGAGCTTTCTAGTGTCCTCAGTCCTACTAACAATTCCAAAGAGAAAGTCTCAGTTCTGTGTCAGCATGTCATTAAGGAGAGCAGACATCAGCGTCAAACATCAGTTTTGCTTTCATTATACTTATTTTTGGATACTTTGTATTTGCATATTTTCATTTACAGATGTGGTTTAGAGTTTCCTCTTAATTTAGGTTACAAAAAGTGAGTTGATTTAGAGAACAATGATAAGTAAATAATGGCATGTGAATTATGAAGATTAAGTTAGGGAGACCCTCACTCAGCCTTGTTTTTATGCCAGGCCCTGAAGACCCACAGAACAAGACCATGGGACTATCAAAGGGGAGGGCCAAGTATTGAAATTACTGTAAAAGAGAAACTATTCATATTCTACTCTTCACAGCTCCATGCTATAGTCAAGACTTTCCTCATTAATGTTTCAAGATCTTATTTTAAAAATTTCCTCTTCTCAGCTCCTGCAGCACCTTGACATTTTAATAATAACCAACATGTATTGTTTCCCATGTGCCAAGACTGTTCAAGGCACTTTACATAAGCTAACTCAATGAAGTCACAGTATAACCCTATGAGTTTGCCTTCTTTTTTTTTTTTTTAAATATTTTTTATTGATTTTTTACAGAGAGGAAGGAAGAGGGATAGATAGTCAGAAACATCGATGAGAGAGAAACATCGATCAGTTGCCTCTTGCACACCTCCTACTGGGGACGTGCCCACAACCAAGTTACATGCCCTTGACCGGAATCGAACCTGGGACCTTTTCAGTCCGCAGGCTGACGCTCTATCCACTGAGCCAAACCGGTTTTGGCGAGTTTGCCTTCTTATTAACTCCATTTTATAGATAAGGGCTCTGAGGCACAGAAAGGTGAAGCAACTAACTCAAGGTCATACAGCTTATGAGTGGCTTGAACCCTAAAAGTATAGGACAAGTGTCAGTGTTCTTAGCCCCATGCTGTGTTGCCTCTCATGTTACTAATCAGAAGACATTTGCTTCTTGGTTTCCCCAACTAGATCAGAGCTTCCCAGGAACAAAGACCATGTCTGATACATCTCCCTGTTCCAGCACCTAACCCATTGCTTGGTTTATAAGAATGCCCACTGGCCCAGACCAGGATGGCTTGGTTGGTCGGAGTGTTGTCCCATACACCAAAAGGTCGAGGTTTTTTTTTGTGTGTTTTTTTTTTTAAATATATTTTATTGATTTTTTACAGAGAGGAAAGGAGAGGGAGAGAGAGTTAGAAACATCAATGAGAGAGAAACATCAATCAGCTGCCTCCTGCACACACCCCCTACTGGGGATGTGCCCACAACCAAGGTACATGCCCTTGACCAGAATCGAACCTGGGACCCTTGAGTCCACAGGCCGACGCTCTATCCACTGAGCCAAACCGATTAGGGCAAGGTTGAGGTTTTGATTCCCAGTCAGGGCACATACCTAGGTTGTGGGCTTAATCCCCAGGCCTGGTTGAGGAGCATGTGGGAGACAACCGATCAATGTTTTTCTCTCATATCAATGTTTATTTCTCTTTCTATCCTTTCCTCTCTCTTTAAAATCAATAAAACATATCCTCAGGTGAGGATTAAAAAACAAAAAGACTATGAAAGAGATTGACTGGGGTGGTCAGAGAAGGCCTCTGTGTCCAGGTGACATTTGAGCAGAGGCCTGCAGGAGGTGAGTGAGTAAGCTGTGTGGCTATCTGGGGAAGAGCATTCCAGGCAGAAGGAACAGCAAGTACAGAAGGGCTGGAGTGGAAGTTAGCCTATCACAGTGGTCGGCAAACTCATTAGCCAACAGAGCCAAATATCAACAGTACAACAATTGAAATTTCTTTTGAGAGCCAAATTTTTTAAACTTCTTCTAATGCCACTTCTTCAAAATAGACTCACACAGGCTGTGGTATTTTGTGGAAGAGCCACACTCAAGGGCCAAAGAGCCGCATGTGGCTCGCGAGCCGCAGTTTGCCAACCACGGGCCTATCGTATTTGAGGGGCAGAGAGGAGGGGAAGTGGGTGAAGTATGAGAGGGAGCAGGAGCCAGATCAGAGTGGGCCTTGCCTCTGGCATTTATGAGATTGATGTGAGAAGCCATGGGGAGGTCTTGAGCAGGGGAGTGACATGATCTGACTTAGGTTTTATATTATCTATTTTATATTATCTGTATCTTGGTATTATAGTTACCTATTGCTGCATAACAAGTAACCCCAAAATGTAGATTCTTAAAGCAAGAATAGCCACATATTTCTCAGAGCTACTGTGTGGGTCAGGAATTTGGGAGTAGCTTGCCTGAGCAGTTCTGGTCTCTCACAAGGTTGTAGTCAGTTATTGGTCAGGACTGTAGTCATCTGAAGGCTTGACTGTGGCTGGAGGTTCCATTTCCAAGGTGGCTGGCAAGTTGGGGTTGGCTGTTGGTGAGAGGCCTCAACTCCTCTCACAGGATTGCTTGGGGTGACCTCTCAACGTTATGGCTGGCTTCCCCCAGTGTGAGTGATTCAAGAGACCAAGACAGAAGCTGTGATGCATTTTATGACTTAGCCTCAGGAGTCATACACCCTCACTTCTGCCATTTCTATTGGTCACACAGGCCATTCTTATTCAATGTGCGAGGGGACTACACGAGGGCATAAGTACAAGGAGGTGAGGATCACTGTGGGCCATCTTGGAGAGTGACTACCACAAGCTTTTTGTTTGCTTGGTGGGGTTTTTTGGGGGGAGGAGGGATTGGTGTTTGTTGTTTTTTATTTCAAAGAGGGAGAGAGAGATCGAAACATCAATGATGAGAGAGAATCATTGATCAATGGCCTCCTGCATGCAATCTAGGGATAAAGCCTGCAACCCAGGCCTGTGCCCTGACTGGGAATCAAACTGTGACTTCCTGGTTCATAGGTCTATGCTCAACCACTGAGCCACGCCGGCCAGGCTTTTTTTTTTTTTTTTTAATAAGAGAAATTTTATTTAGAAAGTCACAAAGGCCTTAGCCAGTTTGGCTCAGTGGATAGAGCGTCAGCCTGGAGATGGAAGGGTCTTAGGTTCTATTCCAATCAAGGGCATGTACCTCAGTTGCAGGCTTCATCCCCAGTCCTGGTCAGGGCACATGCAGGAGGCAACTAATCGATGTGTCTCTCTGAAATAGATGTTTCTCTCTGTCGCTCCCTCTCTCTTCCACTCTCCCTAAAAATTAATGGGAAAAAATATCCTCGGATGAAGATTAACAAAGAAGAAAGTCACAGCGATAGAAGTGAGTGGTAGAAGAAATGGACTCAGGAAATAAGTTACAGTGGCAAAAGAAGGGCCCTTGAAGTTCAGGAGAGAGAAGGGTAAAGGTAGTATGAGGCGGGTGGGGAGGAGGAGAGAAGAAGAGGAGGGGAAAGATTGCTTGTTTTAACTTATAGTAAATTTTTTTGTATAGTTGTATGAATTTTAACATGGGTAGATTTGCGTAACCACCACCACAAACAGGATGCAGTACAGTTTCATCACCCCTCCAAAAGCCCTCATGTTTCCCTTTGTAGTGACATTCTCTTCCCACCCTTAACCCGTGGTAGCCACCAATCTGTCACTATAGTTTTGTCTTTTTGAGAATGTCATGGAATCATAGAGTGCGTCGCCTTTTGAAATAGGCTTTTTTCACGCAGAATAATGTCACTGAGACTCATCTAGGTGGTTGCAGGTATCAATAGTCCATTAATTTTTTTTTTTAAAATCCTCACCCAAGGGCTGAAGCCGGTTTGGCTCAGTGGATAGAGCGTCGGCCTGCGGACTGAAGGGTCCCGGGTTCGATTCCGGTCAAGGGCATGTACCTTGGTGGCGGGCACATCCCCAGTGGGAGGTGTGCAGGAGGCAGCTGATGGATGTTTCTCTCTCATCGATGTTTCTAACTCTCTATCCCTCTCCCTTCCTCTCTGTAAAAAATCAATAAAATATATTTAAAAATAAAAAAATAAAAAAAATAAAAAATAAATCCTCACCCAAGGAGTGAGGATATTTTTCTATTGATTTTTTTAAAATATATTTTATTGATATTTCACAGAGAGGAAGGGAGAGGGATAGAGAGTTAGAAACATCGATGAGAGAGAAACATCGATCAGCTGCCTCCTGCACATCTCCCACTGGGGATGTGACCGCAACCCAGGTACATGCCCTTGACCGGAATCGAACCCGGGACCTTTCAGTCCGCAGGCCGACGCTCTATCCACTGAGCCAAACCGGTTTCGGCTCTATTGATTTTTTTAGAGTGTAAGGCAGTGGTCGGCAAACCACGGCTCGCGAACCACATGCGGCTCTTTGGCCCCTTGAGTGTGGCTCTTCCACAAAATACCACGTGAGAGACAAGTCCATCAGTTCCCTCCTGCGAGCATCCTGACTGACGAGGGGTGGGGAACAAACCCACAACCCAGGTACCTGCCCTTGACCCGGAATCAAACCTGAGACTCTCCGGTGTGCAGACCAACACTCTAACCACAGAGCCATGC
This sequence comes from Plecotus auritus, assembly GCF_963455305.1. Classification (NCBI taxonomy): domain Eukaryota; kingdom Metazoa; phylum Chordata; class Mammalia; order Chiroptera; family Vespertilionidae; genus Plecotus; species Plecotus auritus. The sequence goes on along the minus strand of NC_137782.1, from coordinate 63,974,164 downwards.
TAGCCAGAGCTAGTCCATTCCTTTTAAAATCCTGTGTAGATATACATAGTTTGCTTATGGGTTTACCCATTGACGGGGTTAGTTCCTATTTGGGGGAATTATGAATAGAGCTGCTGTAAACATTTGTGCACTGCATTCTTTCTCTTGTAATTTCTGCTACTCTGATGATATATATATCAGATCTTTTGATATTGTGCCACAGGTCCCTTACACCCTGTTTATTTTATTTTATTTTATTTTATTTTATTTTATTTTATTTTATTTTATACTAGTGGCCCAGTGCATGAAATTGGTGCACAGGGTGGGGGGGTGTCCCTCAGCCCGGCCTGCATGCTCTCCAATCTGGGACCCCTCAGGGGATGTCCGACTGCCTGTGGGATCAGGCCTAAACTGGCAGTTGGACATCCCTCTCGCAATCTGGGACCGCTGGCTCCTAACCACTCACCTGCCTGCCTACCTGATCACCCCTAACCACTCTGCCTGCCGGCCTGCTCTCACCCAACTGCCCCCCAGCCTTCTCGCCCCCAACTGCCCCCCCTTGCTGGCCTGATCGCTCCCAACTGCCCCCGCTGCCAGCATGCTTGCCCCCAACTGCCCTCCCCTCTTGGCCTGATCGCCCCTAACCACCTCTGCCTCGGCCCCCGCCACCATGGCTTTGTCCGGAAGGTCTCCCAGTCTAATTAGCATATTACCCTTTTATTAGTATAGATTTCCCTCTGTTGTTCAAATTGGGTAATTTCTATGTATCTTCCTTCAAGTTCACAGATTCTTTCCTGTGACAGTTCCATTTTAATGTTTAGCCCCTCCATTCAGGTTTTTTAAAATTTCAATTACTGTATTTTTCTCTTCTAAAATTTCCATTTGGTATATGTATATTTTCTATTTATGAAGAAGCTGAAGAAAGATCAGGTTCTTCATTCTTACTTGGAGTATTTTTTTAAATTGTGGTAAAACATAATAGCATAAAATCTACCATTTAAAACAATTTTAAGTGTACTAAATACACTAAGTACATTCACATTGTTGTGCAACCATCACCACATCCATCTCCAGAACTTGTTCTTCTTTCCAAACTAAAATTCTGTACCCAGTAAACACTAACTCCCATTGTCTCCTTAGAGTATTTTTAATTTTTTTAAAAAATGCATACATTTTTTATTGATTTCAGAAAGGAAGGGAGAGACAGAAACATCAATGATGAGAGAGAATCATCGATTGGCTGCCTCCTGCACACCCCCTACTGAGGATCAAGCCTGCAACCCAGGCATGTGCCCTTGACTGGAATCGAACCTGGGACCCTTCAGTCCGCAGGCTGACATTCTATCCACTGAGCCAAACCAGCTAGGGCCCTCCTTAGAGTATTTTTATAACAGCTGCTTAAAAGGCCTTATTCAGATCATTCCAACATCTTAGTGTTGGCGTCTTTTCATTGTCTTTTCCTATGCAAGCTGAGATTTTCCTGCTTCTTTGTGTTGTAAGTAATTTGTCCTGGACATTTTTAAAATTATGGTAAGAGCTCGGGTCTCATTTAAATCTATGGAGAAATACTGATGTTTTTCTCTTAGCAGGCCATTGGCAAAGTGGGGTCAGGTAGCAAACTCCGTGTGCTTCTGTGGTTGTGGTTCCAATGTCAATCCTGTTTTCAAATCCTCTGTGATGCCATATGTGTCGGCCCCATGTGCATGTCACTCAGGGGTCAGTCCGGAACTCTCACAGTGGCCTACCTCCTTATTCATTTCTGTGAGACTGGTGAACTGTTTAGGGTCCATCTACTCATATACTGCTCGGGGCTGAGCCCAGGAGTCCGTAAATAACTTTGTGGGGTCGCTTTCCCAAACTCCCCCTCACTGAGATTTCCCTGGGACTTTCCAGTTCCCTGGGGTTTTATTTACCTGACTCTGATGTGCATTTCTCACAAATGCAACCACATCAAGGCCAAAACATTAGGGGTCCATCCCACAGCTCCTCCAGTTAGAGAGGAAGGTTCCCTTTCCTCATAATTTCAGGCTCCTGCAGGCACTTGCCACCACCTCTGCCATGGGATAGCCTGTGGACTAGGACACAAGAGAATGGACAAAAGAAAACAAGTAGGTGAACAACATAAACTGATGAACAAAAACAGATCCAGAGACAGAGAAGTGTCGATCAGACCGTCAAACCTCAGAGGGAAGGTAGGGGAGGGTGGGGGTAAGGGGGAGAGATCAACCAAAGATTGTATGCATGCATATAAGCCTAAGCAATGGACACAGACAGTAGGGAGGTGAGGGCATGTGCTGGGAGGTGGGAGCGGCTAGGGAGAGATCAATGGGGGAAAAAGGAGACTTATGTAATACTTTAAGCAATAAAGAATTTAAATTAAAAAAAAAAAAAGGTGGGCTTTCTAAAGGGACCGCATTCAGGGCACAGCGGTAGCATGAGCAATGTCTTAGAGGGGTATCAGAGCAGATTGGGAAGGCTGGGGTGATGGGTGCAGGGCTGAGTACTATGGAGGGTGAGTACTATGGGAGGGAAGGCCAGGAACTAGGCTGGGACTAGGTGTTAAGAGGCAAGTAGTTGGTTTCTGATTTCTATAGACCAAAGAAAAAGGCCAGGTAATGTTTTCCACTAGTGTGTGAGGAGGGGAAGCCCCCACCCCCAGACCTGTGACAGGATGTGGGGATGCTTGTGGGTGACTGAGGCTTTGGCAAGGAAAGGTAGCATCTAGGTTAAAAAGGCTAGTGGCCCAGGTCCTGAGGAGAGAGATGGGCAGTTTTACAGCTGCTGAAAGGGAACGCCTACTGCTGCAGCCTCTCTTGGGTCTGATGATCTAGGAGAGGGCCAAGGGCTTGGCTGCCTTTGTACCCCAGATAGTCAATCTAACATTTCCCAAGGGCTTTTGTAAATCAGGTGGGGAGGTGGTAGAGGCTGGGGGACCACATGTTTAGAGGTAGGAGTGACAAAGAGCTTTTGCTATATTCTTCTTTGCTTTTTGTTGTTGTAGTTATTGCTTTTGCTGTATTCTTTTAAAAATTTGTTTTTTTCATTTCAAATCATGTGTATTTGAATAAATGACCCCAAAACGCAGAAGGTGAAAACAACAAACATTTATTACTTCATGCAGTTTCTGAGAGTCATGATTCTGAAATCAGCTTCGCTGGGTAATTCAGGCTCAGAGTCTTTCGTGAGGTTACAGTTACAATGTTTGCCAGGGCTGCAGTCATCTGAAGGCTTGACTGGGGCTGGAGGGTCTGCTTTCAAGATGGCTCATTTATATGGCTGTTGGCAGGAGGCTTCAATTATTCCCCATGCAGGCATCTCCACAGGGCAGCTCTTGATATGGCAGCTATTTTCCCCATAACAAGGGATCCAAGAGAGAGAGCAAGAGGCCAAGATGGAAGCTCTAGTGCCTTTTTTGTTGTTGTTAATTCTTACCCGAGGATATTTTCCCATTGATTTTGAGAGAGAATGGAAGGGAGGGAGAGAGACATAGTGAGAGAAATATGGGTGTGAAAGAGACACATCGATTGGTTGCCTCCTGCACGGGCTGAACTAGCCCGGGGATCAAGCCTGCAGCCAAGGTATGTGCCCTTGACCGGAATCGAACCCAGGACCCTTCAGTCCATAGGCCGATGCTCTATCCATTGAGCCTCCAGTGTCTTTTTAAAAAACACATATTTTTTGTTGATTTCAGAGAGGAAGGGAGAGGGAGAGAGAAATAGAAACATCAATGATGAGAGAGAATCATCTATTGGCTGCCTCCTGCATGCCCCCCACTGGGGATTGGCTTGCAACCTGTGCATGTGCCCTGACCAGGAATCGAACCATGACCTCCTGGTTCATAAGTCGACACTCAACCATTGAGCTACACTGACAGGGCTCTAGTACCTTTTATAAAGTAATCTCAAAAGTGACATACCAACATTTCTGCCATATTCTATTGGTCACTGAGATATTGTGATTTACAAAAATATGTAAACTTGGTCATTCAGATAATCAAAAAATATTTTTCAGGTGTATTTGGTCTTCATCTACAGTTCCTGGCTCAGAGTTCCCCAAATCCCTGAAATTTCCTGAGGGATAAGAGCAATGGAAGCATCTTTTTAAAAAGTGCGTTTTCATTGATTTTTTTAGAGAGAGAGGAAGGGAGTAGGGAGGGAGAGATAAAAACAATGATGGGAGAGAAACATCAATTGGTTGCCTCCTGCATGCCCCTACTGGGGATCAAGCCCACAACCCTGGCATGTGCCCTGACCCAGAATCGAACCAGTGACCGCTTGATGCATGGGTGGACACTCAGACAATGGGATCATCTTTTGCTATAATATTTGGTCTCTTGTCCTCAGTTTCTGAAATCCCTTCAGAGCCTTAAAGGTGAAACGGGTGTCTTGATATTCATAACAAGCCGCCTTCCATGTTCATATTAATGCAAGATGGTTTTTGGAAAGTGCCTTAGGATGGGGGCTTGTTGCCAGGGGAACCAATGGTCAGTAGAGGTTTGAAACTTTTGGTCCCACCCCTGATTCCACAGAGGGGAGAAAAGGCTAGAGGTTGAACCAATCACCAATGGCCAATGAGTTAATCAATCATGCCTATGTAATGAAGCCTCCACAATGAACCCAAAAGGAAGGAGTTCAGAGCCCTTCTACTTTGGGGACCCAGAATGGTTTCATGTGCCACCTTGCAGGGCCCCAAGCTCCATGGGGACAAAAGCTCCTTTATTTGGGACCTCAGTTCATCTGGCTGTTGATTCATGCCCTTTAATATCCTTTGTAATAAATCAGTAATCTAATGAGTAAACAGGTTTTCCTGAGTTCTGTGAACTGTCCTAGCAAATTAATTGAACCTAAGGAGAGGATCATTGGAACCTGCCATTAGTAGCTAATCTGAAGTGGAGGGCGATTTTGTGGGACTGGGCCCTTTACCTGAAGAATCTATCTCCGCATAAATTGTGTCAGAATTGAGTTGAACTTTTGGACACCTCCTGATATTTGAGAATTGCTTGTTGGCGTAAAGCAGCGCCCCCCCCCCCCGCCCCCCCCACACAACTTGAAATTGGGTTCAGGAACCCTTTCAGTCACATAAACCATTGCTGATTTAGTGTGAGAGGGGCCTATAAGAGGATTTGAATGCAGTGGGGGTCATTGAGGGTCATTTTGGAAGCTGGCTACCACATCATGGATTACCAATACAAGTTATTTTGTAAATTTAAAGAGATCACAGAGATATATTATTAATAGCAAAAAGTTATTAATACCTTTTTCTAGAAACTCACTTTAATAAAAAAAGAACCACAAAACATATATTTCTATTATACATACAGATGTAAATGTATAGAAAAAGGTCTAAAAGGATAAAATTAAAGCTGTTACCTCTGGGGAGGGAAATGGAATGAAATGTTGTGAAAAGAAACTAACCACTTTTACACTATATTTTCTTTATGGTTTGAATCATTGGGTCACTGTTCTAATTTTCAGGTGCTTGATAGCAAACCACCCCAAACTTAGTAGTGTAAAACAACAGTTACTTTTATTCTGCTCACAGATTTGATGAGCTGGGAATTTGGACAGGACATGGTAGAACTGATTTGTCTTTGCTCCATGATTTCTGGGGCCTAAACTGGGAGACGAAAATAGCTTAGGTGACTACATTCGTGGCACCTGGGCTCAGAGAGGGCCATTGACTGGAACACCTGACTCTCAGTGTGGCTTGGTCTTCCTTACAGCATGGAAGCTGTATTACAAGAGGAAGTGTCCCGGGAGGAAGCATCTGGAGAGAGAATATTCCAAGAGAACCAGGCAAAGCTGCATGGTTTTTTTGACCCAATATCGGAAGTCACATAGCATCACGTCTGCCATATTCTATTGGTTAAATCCTCTACCAGCCTACTCAAATTTAAGGAAAGAGGACATCAATTCTCCCTCCCTTGGCAAGTGTGTCAAGGAGTCTGTGGCCATTAAAAAAGAAACTGCTGCCCTAGCTGGTTTGGCTCAGACTGAAGGGTCCCAGGTTCCGATTCCGGTCAAGGGCACATGCCGGGGTTGCAGACTTGGTCCCCAGAAACGGGCTTGCAGGAGGCAGCCGATCAATGATTCTCATCATTGATGTTTCTATCTCTCTTTCTCTCTCCCTTCCTCTCTGAGATTAATAAAAATATATTTTAAAAATAAATAAAAATGAAAAAGAAATTGCACAGTTAGTTATATGATTTTAAAATCTATTTTAAATAAAACTTTGAGCTGCCTTTCCTGAGACGGTAGATTGGGAGCAGCTAGGCACCTGCTCACAGCTGCTGCCTCCCAGACTCTTAGGTCCTTCTGCTCTTTATCTCCTTGAGCCCGAGCATCGCAGGGACACTGAGATAACTTGGCAGTTACAACTTAGAATTCTTTTTTATTTCTTTTCTTTACCTGGAACCAAGCCCTTTATGTAAATATTTATGGATGGATTTATTTGTTCCTCATGCCTTGTTCCAAAAAGGACTTGAGGAAGCTTATAAGAATTTATACAGCATAATCATGTGATTAAAATACATATAAATAGATCCTAGAAACCAAGGTGAAGGGGAAGGAAAGGCTGAAGTAGTAAGTTGAGACCAGAGGGGAAGTTAATTCTTAACAATATATACTGCAAAGTCTTAAGTAAATATTTGTCACTGCAGGGCTGGAAGGGATTATATATGCCATCTGATCCAGCTCCCCAACTGCCTCTTGAAATCCCCTTCCAACACCCTACCAAGTGTCCAGCTAGCCTCAGTCTGCACATCTCCAGTGATGAGCTCACTACACTGCAAGGCAATTCCAACTATTAGAAAGTATGGATGGACCCAGGAATCATAAACTCAAATGCTTCCAAGGGTCAGGGAGGCAAGGAAAATGAATGAACCAGGTTGGTGTGGAGCTGGGGAGCATATGGCAAAGTGAAACTCACATCCAGTTTAACAGGGGCAACTGCTCTCCCTCCAGGCAATATCTCAGAAGAAGCTGGAAATCCCAATTTATATGGGAAATTTCCGCTTTTTTATTTTAAAAAATATATTTTTATTGATTTTAGAGAGGAAGGGAGTGGGGGAGAGAGATAGAAACATCAATGATGAGAATCATTGATCAGCTGTGTTCTACATGCTCCACACCAGGGACTGAGCCTGCAACCTGGGCATGTGCCCTGACCAGGAATGGAACTGTGACCTCCTGGCTCGTAGGTTGACACTCAACTACTGAGCCATGTTGGCTAGGGTCTTCCTTTTTTAAATGTTGGCAATTCTCTTTTTTGATAAACATAGCAGGCCAAATAGAACACAACTGCCAGTAGATGCTGCTCATGGTCCACCAGTTTGTGAGCTCAGAAGACGCTAAAGTCATGGGCTTTGAAGTTGAGTTAGAACAGACTTTGACTCTGGCTCTGCTACTTACTCACTGAGTAATTGTTTAGAGCCTCAGTTCTCCTCTGTGAAATGGGGATAATAATAGTTTTTATCTCTTAAAGAGGTAGCTATGTGATAGCTAAGGTAGGTTGTCAAGCACTTACCACATTGCCTGGCACATAGGATGTACCAATAAATACAGTGCTATAAATAAAGGAATAATTTATAAATAATAAATAAATAATGGACTAATGTTTATCAATAAATATGCAGTGCTAAATAAATGCAATAAATAAAATCTATCATGAGGGCTTCTGTGGGGCCTCCATGCACTGATTCCAGCTTTGCCTACAAAGGTAACTTTTATTTTATTTTGTATTTTAGAGAGAGAGGAAGAGAGGGAGAGAGAGGGAGAGGGAGAGAGAGAGAGAGAGAAAGAGAGAGAAACAACGATCAGTTGCCTCCCGCATGCACTGCAACTGGGGATGGAATATGCATCCTGGGTATGTGCTCTGACAGGGAATCAAACCTGCCACCTACTGGTGTACAGGATGATGCTTCAACCAACTGAGCCACACTGGCCAGAGCTATGAAGATAACTTTTGATAAGAGTGGTTGAGGTACATTTCAAGGTTTGGGGACCTTGTTTTTAATTGATAGAAGTACAGGTCACATTGTCCACTTAGGTGCCTGAACACACAGCATTTTCCTTAGTTCAGGGCTGAGACAAAACAGCTGACAAAGGAAGTCTGCAGGGTCCTGCTTTTGAGTAGGGAGTAATGAGCAGATATGAACACAGATATGTCGTGCTTGTGAGGAGAGAGGGGTGCAGGGGAGAGAGCATCCCAGGCGGGGAGAACCCATGGAACAAAGGCACAGAGAGGCTGGCAAGCTCATGGAGCCCGGCCAGAGAGAAAAGGGAAATACTGTGCAGCCAACAATGAGGTGGGCCCGTGTTGGCAGGAGGAGCCTCTAGCCTACTCCTCTGGGTGATGGGGGGCTATCAGAGTTGTGGACAGGGACAGGGATAACCAAGAATTTTCAGTTTGCCAGTCACTGAAGTGCTGAACATGCATCCACAGGCCTCAAGTCAGAGTTGTGAGTTTGTGTCCCCTCTTCATGAGTTCGGGAGCCTCCAGAGAGATGGGGAAGAGATGAGGCCTCTTGTTTGTTTGTTTGTTGTGTCTTACTGCTCCAGAGACATACCCAATATTTGCAGAGCACTTGAGAGAGGTGAAGAGACTGTGCTGGGGCACCTGACTGGAGGCAGAGGTAAGAGTGTGGGCTCTGGATTCATGTAATGATGAGACATAATCTTGGCCAGTTTTCCCATCTATAGGATGGGGATGATAATAGTACCTGCATAATCAGTGATTGAATGGATCGATGTGCTTAACTCATTGTAAGTACTCTATAAATGTCCTTTCTGTGACTTCCAATTCTCCCTTGGTCTACTTACCCTAAACCAGTGGTTGGCAAACTCATTAGTCAACAGAGCGGCAAACCGCGGCTCGCGAGCCGCATGTGGCTCGTGAGCCGCAGTTTGCCGACCACTGCCCTAGACCACCACCTTATACAGGTGGAATATCTGTCTCCTTCCTAAATCCATGTGCTCTCTCTCTTTTCATTCCCTAATCATACTTTCCTACTGGTCAAGAATGTGCCTTTGCCCTGGCCAGTGTGGTTCAGTTGGTTGGGCGTGCTGGGTGTCATCCAGTGCACCAATGGTTTGATTCCCGGCACATGATGGGGTTTCAGGTTGATCCTCAGTAGGGGCCGTGCAGGAGGCAGCAGATCGATGTTTCTCTCTCTCATGTTTCTCTCATTGATGTTTCTCTCCCCCTTCCTCTCTCCATAAAAATCAATAAAAACGGCCCTGGCCAGTTTGGCTCAGTGAATAGAGCGTCGGCCTGAGGACTGAAGGGTCCCAGGTTCGATTCCGGTCAAGGGCACATGCCTGGGGTTGCGGGCTCAATCCCCAGTAGGGGGTGTGCAGGAGGCAGCCGATCAATGATTCTCTTTCATCATTGATGTTTCTATCTCTCTCTCTCCCTTTCTCTTCTTCTCTAAAATCAATAAAAATATTTAAAAAAAAAGAAATAAAATACCATTTCAAAGTGATATTTCATTTTAAAAAAATCAATAAAAACGTATTTTTTTAAAAAAGAATGTGCCTTTGAATTTCTTCATTTTTGATGCTCCTTAGAAAAAGCCAAAAGGTCAAAACTGATAAATGGCAAAGTTGGATCTCTCAAGTTCATGAACTTTGAACCCACACTGTGTTCCCTGGGCCCAATACGCACTGGCTGTGTCTTGCCCAAGACCCCACAGCTATTAGTGGCAGAGCTGAGATCTAAATCCAGATCTGCCTGGCTCCCTTACCCCGCACTCCCCAACGCCCCCTATGGAATCTTTAGTTGCCCTTTATTTTTTTAAAATATATTTTACTGATATTTTACAGAGAGGAAGGGAGAGGGATAGAGAGCCAGAAACATCGATGAGAGAGAAACATCGATCAGCTGCCTCCTGCACACCTCCTACTGGGGATGTGCCCGCAACCAAGGTACATGCCCTTGACCGGAATCGAACCTGGGACCTTTCAGTCCGCAGGCCGACGCTCTATCCACTGAGCCAAACCGGTTTCGGCTTTAGTTGCCCTTTAGTATAATCACCGTGCTTCTCCTACACGGCTCTTTCCCTACATTTTACTCTATTTCACTACATTATCAACTCTCCCACAAGAATTGTGAGATCATCCAGCAGGAGTCATGCCAAATTTGTAGATGAAAAACCTGAGGCTCAGAGAGGGAAAGTGACTTGACCAAGGCCATTAGAATTGGTTGATATTGCAGGTAGTCTAGAGATGAGGGGAGCCTGGTCTGGCCTGGTGTGGTGGCACTGAAGATGGAGAAAGATGGATAGACAGGAGTAATATTTGAGAAGTAGACTAAGGGATATGCTGACGATATGCTGACTGACTGGATGTGGGGGTGAAGGAGAGGGAAGGGAAAAGAATGATTCCTAAATTTTTGGCTTGACTGACCAGGTGGACCCTAAATGGGATCTCAGTAGCAGCTTGAGATGCAAGTCAGGTAACTGATGTGAAAGCTCTTTAGGAAAGGTCAACCGGTGGCTCAAGTCGTGCGGAGGGACCAAGGCAATGCGTTCCATTTTTAAGATGGGGAAACTGAGGCACCAGATACCAGCGGGTGGAGTCAGGTCACATTGCTCTCTTTTCACACTCCTTGGTTGGGTGAAAGACCAAGCGTGTTGGGCACCTACTAGGCGCTAATACCCAGCCCCGCCTCGCCCGGCCCGTCAGGCTCTCCCTGTCCGCCGTCAGAATCCCAATAAAGTTATTGAAATTGACACTGGTTGCTAAGGAAGTAGGTCGCGGAGCCGAGTTGCCAAGGAAGTGAGCGGCCGCGGTCTCTCCCCATCCGGGGCAGTAGGGAATGGCTGAGCCCGGGATTTGCCGCCTCCGCTGCCGCCGCCGCTACCGCCCGCTCTCGGCTGCCGCCGCAGGTGAGCCGGGGAGGAGCCCAGAGCCGCGGGACTGGGCGGTCCCGCCGCCGCCCGGGACCTTCGCGGAGGCCGCGCTGGCGCCGCCGCTGGCTCGGCACTCCCCGCGGGAGCATCCTCTGCTCTGCCTCCCGGGCATCCTCCGGCCGTTGGGTGGCCTCGCCCCTCCATCCATGGGTGGAGGTGCGGCCAGACCCCCAGATCCTGCAGCCAGTTGTTGGGGTCCGCTCAGGTGTTTGGCTGTGATCGGGACCCAGCGTCGGAGGGAGGCAGGGAAGCGAACTCCTGGGGTCCGCAATCGGCGCTGCTCCCGCTCACTGTGTGACCTTGGACGAGTCCCCTTCCCCTCTCTGGCCTCAGTTGACCTCTTTGGCCAAGGGGGTCCAAACACTTGCTGCTCAGAGTGGCTAAGATGATGAGGCGTGCATGTTGAAAGTGCCCTAAACGAGGAGAGGGAGAATTCTTAGGGAGCCCTAGCCTGCGGGCCAAGAATCCAGTTTGAAGTTTGAGTGTCTGAGTTTGAGACTGAATCTCCACTTAGTAATTGTGTAGCTTTGACCTTTTCTTTATCTGTAAAATGGGTTAATGAACCACGGTGGGAATCCAGAGTACCTCAAGCATCCTGGCACCTTAGTCAGTGCTCAACACCCTATTATGAGGCATGTGAGATAGTGGGCAAGGCTGCCAGGAAATGACTTTGAGACAGGTAGGATTTAGATTTGTAGAGTGCCAGCTCATATGGATATTCCTATCCCCAGTTTTACTTCTCCATTCTGTTCCGAGCAAGGGAGGTGGTGTGGACTTTGCAGGTAGCCCTGGCAAGGGAAGTCCCTAGTCAGGTCCTTGTAGATGGCCAAGGTTATGGGGCCTTACTTTCTACTTGGGTCTTGTTGACTCTTCCAGAAGAAAAAGGGTATTTTATGTCTTGTGGGAAGTGCTTAACATGTAATACCTGTTTACAAGTATATGATTAAAGAAGCATTTTCAGGTACACCATCTCATTTAATCTTCACATAGACTTTTCCAGGTAGGTGGTGATTTTATCTCCATTTCACAAGTGAGGAAACTGAGGCTCAGAAAAGTGAATGACTTGCCTAAGAATCTCATACCTATTGAGTGATGGAACAGGACACCCAGGTAAATCCTATATTTTCTCCCCCATACCCTGATGTCTCTGATTTCTCAATGGTAGCTGTTACCAAGCCACAAGGGTGTTCTTTTGTTACTCTAACTGCTGTGGCCAGAGGCTTGTCTGCCAGTGGCAAAGAAATCAGATCTTATATAAAGCTTCATTTAAATAGATAAGCTCCAAAGTGTGAACCTCAAAATGAGCTGGAATGTTTAAAAGAGGGCTTCTCTGTCCCTCAGTCCCCTCCTCTTTAATGAGAGGAGCAGGCTAGATGATATCTGAAGGCCCTTTCAGTGCTGTTATGCAATTCTGATTGCATGCTTGTGGCTTAAAAGCATGGCATCAGGCTGCCTGGGTTTAATTCTTGGCTCTGCCACTTCCAGGCTCTGTGCCACTGAGCAATTTACTTCACTTCTCTGTGCTGCAGTTTCCTCATCTGTAAAATGGGAATAATAATAGTATGCACCATATTGGGCTATTGTGAGGATATATTTTGAGCCTAATACAGGTAAAATGCCTGGAAATTTTGGTAAATGTTAGCTATTGTTATGTAGGCTTAACATAGCTCCTGTCTATTCTAATTGGTGAATAAAACAGTAGCTGTCACAATATTATACAAATATCAGATTTATGACAGGGTTGTCCCAGGAACCTGCAATCTCATGCCAGATTGGGTTGCAAAGGAAGATGAGAGTTGTTGATAGGATGCCATCATGGTTTGGTAGCTTGACTTCCAGTTCAGTAAATGTTTATTTAATCCCTCTATGCCAAGCAGAGTGGAGGATGTGGAGATCAGCCACATCTTCCTATTCCTCAAGGACCTCAGAGCTTAATTTATAAATGACTAGTTAGGAAGCAAGATGAGAAATGGCAGTGGCCTTCCAGGGCAGTGGAGATGGTGTAAGTGGATGTGTTTTGGAGGTAGAACCAGCAGGAGGATGGTTGGGAGATGAGCTAAAGAAATCAAGAATGACTCCTGGGGTTTTGGCCTGAGCAATTAGGTAGGTGTTGGTGGTGCCATCTGCCTCTAAAATGATGAAAGCACTTTTTGGTAAAGTGCCCTGTGAGGAAGAATTAGCTATGATTCACTCTGAACCCCTTCGAGGAGAGGCATAAGGTATAAACATCATATCTTTTAGTCTGTGGGGTGGAAATCCCAGATTTCATTGCAGGAGGACAGCCAGGTGCTTCTAACTGAAGGCTCCACCTTGGACATCCATAAAGCCTTCATTTGAAGTCTGGCTCTTTGCCAGCTTGTGGAGTGGCAGGTATGGGCTTTGCCTGGGTAGTGTCTATCTGTCTCGTGCTGTTGGCGTTGCTGTGCTGTGCTGACTCAAGATCTTGGCTGATGAAGGCTGGAAAGAGGCTGGCCAGGTCTGGGAGAGCGAATGGAATCACAAGTGAAGCTCACTGTCCCTGCCAGAGTGGTTCTTTCCTTGGCATCGAATGACATTTCTAAAGTTTCAGAGCTCTTGATTTGAGAATACCTTGAAAAGCTGTTGTGTTCTGCCAGAATTCCTAGAGGATTTTTGAATGAAGCAAGGGAATTCAAGCTGTCTTTTCATAAATGGTAATACTTGCATGTGTAAATTTAGGGGTTACAGTGTTGGAAATTCAACATTGTGAATTTTAAGACTAATAATCTTACCACCTCCACTTGTATAGTTTTGTTTGCAGTTTAGAATGCTTCTTTGTCTGCATTTTCATTTACTAATGTTCAGTCAGTTGAGATTATGCGGGATATGTATTATCCTCAGTTAACAGATGACACACTGAGATGCTGAGAGATTATACGTTTTTATCAACAGTATTAAATAACTGCTAGGTGTTGGGTTAGGTAGATCCTTGCTGCTCAAAGTGTGTTCTGCACTAATGTCCTCAGAGAGCTTTTATTTTAAAAACTAGAGGCCCGGTGCACAGGTCCTGGCCTGTGAGGATTGGGCCAAAACTGGCTCTCTGACATCCCCTGAGAGGTCCTGGATTGTGAGAGGGCGCGGGCCAGGGGTCCCACCTGTGCACGATTGATCGGGGAGGGACGAACCGCAGGAGGGCTCCAGGGCATGTCTGGTCAGTCTCACCCAGTCCCTATCGGCTGGACCCCAGCAGCAAGCTAACCTACCGGTCAGAGTGTCTGCTCCCTGGTGGTCAGTGCACATCATAGCGACTGGTCCAAGGGTCGGACACTTAGCATATTAGGCTTTTATTATATAGGATAGGATATTTTTTAAAATTGACTTTAGAAAGAGAGGATGGGAGAGGGAGAGAGATATAGAAACATCCATCAGCTCTCTCCTACATGCCCCCTGTTTGGGATCAAACCCTGACTGGAAATCGAACTGGTGACCTCTTGGTCCATGGGACGATGCTCAACCAACTGAGCCATACCAGCCGGGCCCCTGAGAGCTTATTTGTTTAATATATTTTATTGATTTTTTTTTTTTTTTTTTTTTACAGAGAGGAAGGGAGAGGGATAGAGAGTTAGAAACATCGATGAGAGAGAAACATCGATCAGCTGCCTCCTGCACACCCCCCACTGGGTATGTGCCCACAACCAAGGTACCCAAGGTACATGCCCTTGACCGGAATCAAAACTGGGACCCTTGAGTCCGCAGGCCGACGCTCTATCCACTGAGCCAAACTGGCCAGGGCCTGAGAGCTTATTTGAAATGCAGACTTTAGCCTAGATTAATAAATCAGTCTGTATTTTACCAAGACCCGACCCCTCCACTCAGAGTGTTTTCTGTGCATATTAAAGCTTGAGATGCACTCAACTGGTAATAAGTAGCAAACTCAGTGATAATGATAATAAAAGTAATAGGAATAGCTAACGTTAAATGAACCCAAGCACTGTTCTAAGCACTTTACATATGTTGTCTCACTTAGTCCTCACAGCAACCTTTGGATACTATTGTGATTACCGCTTTCCAGAAGAGGAAAGTAGAGGCACAAAAAAGTCAAATAACTTCCCCAGACCTGCTGACCCCAAGTCCATTGCTCTTTCTGCCACTCATTTGTTCATCTGTTTTTCAGGTGGGCAGTTCATTCCTGATGTTTTGTTAAAGGCCTTTCTCTTCTGTACCTGGTAATGAACTTTAAATGCTGATGAAAAAGTGGCTTCAAAGAATGAAAAAATCAGGGGAAAAACACTTGAGTTATTTCAATGTAACTATGGATGTCAGTTACTTGACTGATAGGTAACAAACAGATACCCAGTATGTAAGATGGACTACCTCTCACACTTCTTAGCTTAGCAATCTCACTCAGGGCAGAAACAGCTGAAGCAGGTAGGAACTGTGGGCTTGTCTTCTGAATCATTCAGCGCTAAACTTTTTTTTTTTTTTTATTCTGGCAATAATATCTACATTGGGTGAAAAGAGGGTGGCTAAAGTCCTATACCATCCTCTGACTAATTGCAAAAGATTCAATTTTATAGTGCCTTGCTTTTCCCTCTCTGCCTTGTGGACTCCTTATTTTCCTTTCAACATCTCCTTATCTCCCCAAAGTCTTAGAATTTCTTTATCAAGGCCTATGCCATTCAGGAAATTTTGGTATGAAAAGGCAGTGGGATCTGGGTGGAAGCATGAATTCTAATAGCAATTCTGCCACTGGCTGTGTGACCTGGAGCCAGTAACTCAACCTCTCTGGCCCTGGTCTCTATATATGTAAAATGAGGACATGAGCCAGCCTTCCCATGTCTTCCAGTCCTTCCTGAAGACTGAGCTTTGAATTGGGTGATATTGTCTTCTTCGTTGGTGGCTGCATGCTGGGCTTTTTCCAAGACTTTCAGGGGTGAGGATTTTAGAGCATATTTCTTGGCAGTCCGAGATAATCTCATCAGCATCACATATCTGCATTGAAGCTTGGGAAGTTAGAGTTTAAGGCTTCGTTAATCATGGTGACACATTGTGTCTCCTCACTTTGTCACACTGATTGCAGACATTGAACTCCTCTCACACAGGCAGAGCTATCTTTAGCATGCTGATTTATTTAAATGATAGTTTGCATTAGAGAGCACCATGATCCTTGTGGTAGGTGTGGTTTTATTTTTAAACTTGTTGGCAAGATATTTGCAGCACTTGAATTTTGTCATATTTGAACATAGTGTGTAAATGGAAGTGAGTCCAAGTGAAATAGAAATTGTAATAGATTATTGGGAGTTGAGATTTGACAATCTGTTACCTATTCTGGGATCTTTCATATCACCTTCAGCAGTGGTTTCAGGAAGGACTTGCATTGGGGCTTTTGTGGGTGACATAAACAGAAACTGAACGCTCAGAGCACAGGCTGCAGCTTAGTGGATTGCAGTAATCATTACTTTATAGCACATTTCAGTAACCTAAGCAAAAACACCTAGCTAGTAAATCATAAAAGATTCCATTCCGGTAAGATAAAATATCAGCTCAAGTTACTTAAGATAACCACAGAAGATAGTTCTTAGAAATACTTACTGGTTTTGCAAGATCTGTAATAACGAGTCAGATTCTAGCCTAAGAAAGAGAAGGTGTTTTTCTTTCCTTATTTCTTCAATTGCCAGCATTTAAAAAAAAGATTATTATTATATTTGTTGTGTTAATCATTACCCAGGGATATTTTTTCCATTAATTTTTAGAGAGACTGGAAAGGAGGGGGAGAGACACAGAGAGAGAAACATCAATGTGAGAGAGACACATTAATTGGTTGCCTCCTGCACACGCTCTGACCTGCAGCCAGGGATAGAGCCTGCAACCAAGATACGTACCCTTGAAGGCTGAGCCTACATTGCCACATGAGATATTAAAAAAGTGCAAATAGCCATAAGTGACCTAAGTGACATTTTTAAAAAAAGTATTTTTATTTATTTCAGGGAGAGGGAGAAAGAGAGAGAAACATCAATGATGAGAGAGAATCATTGATCGGCTGCCGCCTGCATGCCCCACACTGGGGATCAAGCCCACCACCAGGGCATGTGCCCTGACCAGAAATCAAACCATGACCTCCTGGTTCATAGGTCAACACTCAACCACTGAACCACATGGCTGGCCAAGAGTTATTGCCTTTTAAATTATTTTGGTTCTTCTGACTATGTCAGAGAGAATATTTGTTTAGTTCTAGCCTATTTTTTAACACTTGCTAAGGAGGCTTTTTAACCAAGAGAGATCAGGTCTCAATGTTAGGGAAACTACAGTGTCTAGCTAGAATTTAGTGACTATGTTGTGTGTCCTTATATTTATTTTTACAGTTACCTTCTACTTGCACTGTGATACTGATTTTCCATTCATGGTAGGGATATAAAGTTATTTTTTAAAAATAAATATGTATTAAAAGAAAGTAGCTTTCAAGAAAACCTCAAGTAAATAATAGTACAGGTGGTGCCCGGATATGGCAAAATTGTGAAGAGACAATCCAATGACTGACACTTAGGACATGCAGGTGCAGAAAAAAGCCATGAACTTTGGAGCTAGTTAGACCTGGTTTCTGCTTACTTTGCCACTTATTAACTTGGTGTGCCATGTTACTTCCTTCTCCAAGTCTGGGTTTTTTCCTCATGTAAATTGAGTCAGGACAGCAGCACCTCCTGTGGGCCAGGCTTGTCCCCCTCTGATCCTCACACTGCTGCAAGGTGCAGGGTATTGGTGCTCCCATTTCACAGAGGAGGAAATGGGCTCAGAGGGGTGGACCTGCATGGAGCCCTAGAACTAGGAATGGTAGGCCTGGGCTTCATTCCCAGGTGTATCTTAATCTTTTTTGTTATTCCAGGCCACCTCCCTCTTTTAAATATAGATTTTGCTGTGGCTCTCTACTGAGGTGAGTAGCTGTCTGATTGAAATGAAAAGTCATTTGCGTAACTGGTGTGGCTCGGTGGTTGAGCGTCGACCTATGAACCAGCGTCGACATGCCTGGGTTTTGGGCTCGATTCCCAATAAGGGGCATGCAGGAAGCAGCCAATCAATGATTCTCTTTTACCCTTTGTTTCTATCTCTCCCTCTCCCTTCCTCTCTAAAATCAATAAAAATATATTTTAAAATGAAAAGTCATTACACACACCCATGTTCACTATAGTTTAATTTACAGTAGCCAAGAGATGGAAGCAGCCCAAATGTTTATGGGCAGATGAGTGGATAAAGAAAATGGTATTTACTAGTAAATACAGTGGGATATTATTTATTCTTAAAAAAGGAGATCTTGCCCTGACCAGTTTGGCTCAGTGAATAGAGCGTCGCCTGCGGACTGAAGGGTCCCAGGTTCCATTCCGGTCAAGGGCATGTACCTTGGTTGCAGGCACATCCCCAGTAGGGGGTGTGCAGGAGGCAGCTGATTGATGTTTCTCGCTCATCGATGCTTTTAACTCCCTCTCCCTCTCCCTTCCTTTCTGTAAAAAATCAATAAAATATATTTAAAAAAAGGAGATCTTGTCACATGCTATAACATGAATGAAACTTGAAATAGAATGATGGTTTCCGGAGCCTAATGAGGGGGAAAAGGGAGTAGTTATTTGATAGGTAGAGGGTTTCATTTTGGCAAGATGAAAAAGTTCTAGATATTGTCCTGGCCAGTTGCTCAGTGGTTAGAGCATCACCCCTCGGACCAAAGGGTTTGATTTCCAGTCAAAGGCACGTCGTACCTTCGTTGCAGGTTTGATCCCAGGCCCTGGTTGCAGCACATATAGGAAGGCAATAATTGATGTGTCTCTCTCATGTTGATATCTCTCTGTGTCTCTGTCTCTGTCTCTCCCTCCCCCCTCCTCCCTATCCTCCTCTCTCTCTTAAAATCAATGGAAAAATAGCCTCGGGTGAGGATTTAAAAAAAAAAAGATATTATCATAGTCATTAAAATAATATTTTTAAAAAGTTTACTATACAACAATTGATATAGTTAACAATACTGAATTGTATACTTAAAAATGATTAAGAGGGTACATTTTATATTATGTGGGTTTTTCACTACAATTAAAAATTTCAAAAGTTAACAGAAAAAAGAGAAGCCATTGGCCAGGACAACTTTTTATTATGGAAAATCTAAAGCATACATAAAAAGTAGAATAGTAGAATGAACCATGGACCCATTACCCTGCTCCAGCAGTTATCAGCATGTAGTAATTTTGTTTCACCTATAACCTCCCAATAACCCCACCCTACCCCTGATTATGTTGATCCCAGACAGCATATAACTTTATCTGAAAATTCTATTGCCTGGATCTCAAAGTAAGAATATTTTTTAAAAAATACAACTTCACACCTAAAAAGGTAACAACAATTCCTTAACACCATCTAAGATCCAGTGTTCAAATTTCCTTGATTGTCTCATACGTTTTTTAACAGTTGGTTTGTTTGAACCAAGATCCAAAAAGGGTCCCAATCTAGGGTCAGATGTTGTATTTGATTGATTAAGCCTCTTAATCAGAATGTATATACATATGTATATTTAAAAATATGTTAATATGTTTTTATTGATTTCAGAGAGAGGAAGGGAGAGGGAGAGATAGAAACATAAATAATGAGAATAATTTTTTTTTTAAATCCTCACCTGAGGATATTTTTCCATTGACTTTTAGAGACAGTGGAAGAAAGAGGGAAAGACAGAGAGAAATATCAATGTGAAAGAAACACATTGACTGGTTGCCTCCTGTACGCGCCCTGACCAGGGCCCAAGCTAGGGAAGAGCCTGCAACTGAAGTATGTCCCCTTGACTGGAATTGAACCCAGGATCCTTTGGCCTGCAGGCCGACCCTGTATCCACTGAGCCAAACTGGCTAGGGCAATGATGAGAATTATTGATTGGTTGCCTCCTGCAACGCCCCCTACTGGGGATCAAGCCTGCAACCCAGGGATGTGCCCTGACTGGGAATGGAACCAGTGACCTCCTGATGCATGGGTTGATGCTCAACCACTGAGCCACACTGGCCGGGCAATCAGTGTATATTTTTGTTGTTGTTAATCCTTACCTGAGATTATTTTTCCATTGATTTTTAGAGAAAGTGTAAGGGAGGGGGAGAGACAGAGAGAGAGAGAAACACTGATGTGAGAGAGACACATTGTTTGGTTGCCTCCCAGACCCACCCTGACTAGGGCCAGGGGATCGACCCTGCAACCGAGGTATGTGCCCTTGACCTTGACCGGAATCTAACCCGGGACTTTGCAGTCCGCAGGCCATTGCTCCATCCACTGAGCCAAACTGGCTAGGGCCAGTGTGTATATTTTTAGCAGAGAAACAGCTTCATTTCTTTCCTGGGTTAGTACATGGAATGAGAAGTTCCTGGCAAGAAGGCTTTTCCAGCTTCATAGCTTCATGGTGGTCAGAGCATGAGCTCTGTGTGTCAGGGTTATGTGGACAGTGGGGTGCACTGTTAGTGAAAGGATAAATGGTACAGCCTGGGGGAAAGGTAAGATGGTGCCCTCTGTCAAAAAGGAACTTGTAAGTATTTAAATGTCTAGGAATGGATCCTACTAATTACTCCCACTGGTAGCTAAAGGTATATGTTTAAAATATTCACTGCAGCATTGTTTGCAGTAGTAAAAAAAACTAGAAACCATCAGAAGGTCCCTTAGTAGGAGACTAATCAAATATATTATAAGACAACCATACTATGGCATCTGGGCAACTATTTTAAAGGGGAGTGGGCTGTCTCCAAGATCTATCAAGTGAGATAGAGAATGGTGCTGCCCTGACAGGTTTGCTCAGTGGATAGAGCATTAGCCCTCAGACTGAAGGGTCCTGGGTTCAATTCCAGTCAAGGGCATGTACCTTGGTTGCAGGCTTGATCCCAGCACTGGTTGGGACATATGCAGGAGGCAAGATACTTCTCTTTTGGTGTCTCTCCCCCTCCCTTCCACTCTCTCTAAAAAAAAAAAAAAAAAAAAAAAGTGAAGGAACAATACAGATACATTAATGCTTGCTTATGCATTGACTTTCTCCCAGGGGTGGGGGGAATATTTACTTATTTGTTCACTGTATACTCACATATACAGCTAGAATTGTTTTTATTGTTTTAATTATGCATATATTGATGTACAGTGCATATATGCATATGTGTGTGTGTTTTAATGTTTTTATTGATTTTAGAGAAAGAGGAAGGGAGAGGGTGAGGGAAACGGAAACATCGATGTGAGAGCAGAACATCGATAGGCTGCCTCCTGCATGCCCCCATCTGGGGATCAAGCCTGGCAACCTCTTGGTGCATGAGATGATGCTCAGCCAACTGAGACACACTAGCCAGGACACGTGTATGTTTTAAAAATAAGTTTATATGTGGGTTTTAAATAAGACAAACCTGCTTTTGAATCCTGACTGTTCCACTTAATTGCTGTGTGACCTTGGCTAAATTAATTTCTCTTAGCCTCCCATGCTTATTTTTAAAATAGGGCTAATACCTATTCCTCATTAGGTGATTTTGAGGATTAGAAGAGGAATACACAGCTCTTGATATACTGTGAGTTGTGACTATTGAATACAACAAAACCCCAGGCCCACATTGATTGTGAATGAGAATTGTCCTCTAGACTTGAATATATTTTGTTACGGATGTATTCTATGAATGTTTCACAATTGGATACAAAAAAGGATTTCTTTCCCTCTTTTTCCTCTTTGATAAATGCTTTCTTTGTTTGCCTGTTTCAGTCATCCAAAAGCAGGGAATGCATGGCATCAATTTGAATTCAGGGCAGGCATTTATTTGTTCATGTTTCTTGTCTGTGACCTTTCTAGGTTTCTTTCCAGATAAGTAGCCTAAGACACGTAAGCTGAAATCAAGCTGCTAGACATTATCCCCAAAGAAAAAAATAGCTTTATTACCATCTCCCCACTTGATATTAAGAAACCAAATACAGGCACCTCTTAACACGGCCAGAGAAAGCCAAAAAATCACTTGCTAGCTCACTCCCAGAGATTAATATTGCTTGCATTTCCTGAGTTTTGTTACACATTTTGTGCTAACTAAGCATTTAACATTTATTAGCTTACTTATTCCTTAGAATGGTTCTTTAATGTAGGTGTTATCAGCCCCATTTTATAGAAGAGGTTATGATTTAAGTAACTTTCTCAAAATTTTATAGCTAAGTGGCAGAGCAAAAATTAAAACCCTGACCTGTTGAACACCAAAGCTCCTGCTTTCACACTGACTTCACACTGTCTCCCCCACATCTTTCTCTGCACATGCTCGTGTATACATGTAAGCAAATCTCACCATGGTAACTCTTCTGTGGGTTTTTTTTTTTCCCCACTCAACAAGATGTCATGAACATCTTCCCATATGTAAATACCTAGATGCATGTTGCTATTATTTTTGTTGTTCTTAATCCTCACCTAAGGATATTTTTCCATTGATTATTAGAGTGGAAGAGAGGGGGGCCTCATCGATGTGAGACAGACACATTGATTGGTTGCCTTCCTCATGTGCCCCGACCAAGGCCAGTGATCAAGCCTGCAACCGAGGTACATGCCCTTGACCGGAATTGAACTTGGGACCCTTTAGTCCCATGGCTGACATTCTATCCATTGAGCCAAAATGGCTAGGGCTGCTATTCTTAATGAATTCATAATTTCCCATTGTAGAGATATGTCATAATCTAACTGGTCTCTTAATGATGAGTATTTAAGTGGTTAGAGATGGTGCTGTGATAAACATAAACATGTACATACATTTTGCACGTCTTCAGTTATTTAATGATGTTCTTAAAATAATTCCAAGAAATGGAGTTGCTGTTTCAAGGGAGTATTACATTTCCAGTATTATACTTTACAAATAATTTGTACCAGTTTGAGATGCTGTGGCTCTTGTATGTATAAGGGACAGTTCGAAAGTTTCTGGACAGTTCACACAACTGTTTGGCTTATAAAAAAAAGATGACTTTATGTTTATAAACAGTGCCTGTAATAACAACAGAATATATTTTATTAGCCTGTTTTAAAAATATATATATATTTTTTTATTGATTTCACAAGAGAGAGAAAAACATCAATGATGAGAAAGAATCATTGATTGGCTGCCTTCTGTCCACCCCTATTGAGGATTGAGCCGGCAACCCTGGCATGTGTCCTGACCAGGAATAAAACCGTGACTGCCTGGTTGATAGGTCGCCACTCAACTACTGGGCCACACCGCCCCGGTTAGCCTGTTATTTTGACATCTTTGCTCTGAGCATCTTTTCAGGCTGAGACTACCTGACATGCTACATTGATATTAGAAAGTTAAAGATTGTATTGCTGTAGGCCTCATCGAAGCTCTTTTATGAAGCTTCACCACAAAGTTTTGCTTCTAGGACCCTTTGTTCATCAGTTATATTTATGGTGGTAAAAATGGACAGATGAAAAGAGGAAAATGACTTTTTTCCCCTCAATATATTTTATTGATATTTTACAGAGAGGAAGGGAGAGGGATAGAGTGTCAGAAACATCGGTGAGAGAGAAACATCGATTAACTGCCTCCTTCACACCCCTACTGGGGATGTGCCTGCAATCAAGGTACATGCCCTTGATTCGAACCTGGGACCCTTGAGTCCGCAGGCCGACGCTCTATCCACTGAGCCAAACTGGTTAGGACAGGAAAATGACTTTTAACACCTGGATCTCTCTCTATATATATCTATATATATATCTATATATCTATATCTATATATATAGATATAGATATAGATATATAGATATATAGATATATAGATATATAGATATATAGATATATATATATATATAAGGCTAATATGCTAAGTGTCTGACCATCCGACCAGTCGCTATGATGCACACTGACCACCAGGGGGCAGACACTTAACGCAGGAGCTGCTGAGCTGCAATGACTTGGCAGTGGTGGTTCTTGAGAGACGCACCCTGAAACCAAAGAGGAGGGAGCCTGATTCCTCACGGGGCCGTGCGATGATTCCACCTTTGGCTGTGGGTTATGTTATTGCTGGGGCACTGTCAGCCCTGAATCTGGTTTACTGCACACTTGCTTTTGCATCCCACACCCTGTACGACAGCAACTTTGCAGAGTGCCTTCTTGCACTCCAGGACCCCTCGGGGAATGTCAGAAATCCGGTTTCAGCCGATCCGCACAGGCCAGGCTGAGGAACCCGCTCATTTCGCAGACACTGGGGAGGGACTGCGGGAGGTTGGCTGCAGGGAATGTCCAGCCCATCTCACCCAGTCCTGCCCCTCCGGCCATCTTCTAATTAATTTCCTTTCAATCCATGCACTGGGTCACTAGTTAGTTTATAATTTCACAAAACTTCCATCACTTTCTTCTAATTTTATTTTACTGACTAGGTAATATATTCATGATTCAAAATTCAAGAAGGTGCAGAGTATACAATGAAAAGTCTCTTCCACTCTTGACCCTCAGCCATCCAGCTCTTCTCCCTACAGGCCACCATTGTTGTTATCTGGCTCTTGTACATCCCTCCAGATAGATGCATTTCATGTACATATAGAACTATTCCCTCAACACAAATCTTAAATCCTCTTAAAGTTCTACAGAGCAGTGATGTTATTTTTTAACTAGAGATGAATAATCTTGTTTTGAAAATTGTGTTAACTCCCATTGTGATAACTGGCCATCTTGGGACACTGGGACTCAGAGTTGACTTACAGTCATGGTGTGGTTCATGGGTTGCAAACAAGGAGTCCTGATACTTCAAAACAATTAGCAACCATTGTGAAAGAGAGTAGTGTTGCTGGTGAGGAGGTGGATAGAGAGGAGAAACAGCTGTTTCCCCTGGGAGAAACCTGCACAGGGCGTTGGTTTGGACTGGGAGTTGCTTTTCTCTTCTTGCCCCAGTGTTGTGGTGTTTTTTTGATTGCCCATGTGATCTATGGTTTGGGCTGCCTTTCAGACACTCTGAGTCCTTAAACTCCAAGCCAGGGAGTTGGCAGGCGGTTGCCTGGTCTGATCTTAGAGGACATTGCATTGGAATGCATTGATTAAAGATGCATTAGTATGCACTCTTTGTGCCCACAGATTGCTCCTCCTTGCAGGATTGTTTCTGGTGAATTGCCAGGCCTTTAATTTTTCCCATTTGATGATACCACATGCTCATTAAAGAATATTTAGAAAATACAGAAATGTTGAAGAGCAGGGGAAATCACCTGTAGATCCATCATCCAAAGTGGACTACTATTGATGTTTTGATGTCTTATTTTTATTTTATATATACATGTTATTGATTTCAGAGAGGAAGGGAGAGGGAGAGAGAGATAGAAACATCAATGATGGGAGATAATCATTAATCAGCAGCCTCCTGCACGCCCCCTACTGGGGATCGAGCCTGCAGCCCAGGCATGTGCCCTTGACCGGAATCGAACCTGGGACTCTTCAGTGGAGGGTTTGTTTTATTTTTTAGAGAGAGGAAGTCAGGGAGGGGGAGAGGGAGAGAGAGAAACATCAATGTGAGAGAGAAATATTGATCGGTTGTCTCCCACGCACACCCTTGATGGATCGGACTCACAACCTGGGTATGTGCCCTTGCCAGGAATTGAACCTGCCACCTTTTGGTGTATGGGATGATGTTCCAAGCAACTGAGCCACACAAGCCAGTTTTTTTTTTGTGTGTGTGTGTGTTTTAATTTTTTTTTATTTATTGTTTTTTTTTTTTACTTTTTAAAAAATATTTTATTGATTTTTTACAGAGAGGAAGGGAGAGGGATAGTTAGAAACATCGATGAGAGAGAAACATCAATCAGCTGCCTCCTGCACACCCCCTTCTGGGGACGTGCCCGCAACCAAGGTACGTGCCCCCGGCCGGAATCGAACCTGGGACCTTTCAGTCCGCAGGCTGACGCTCTATCCACTGAGCCAAACCGGCTAGGGCGTGTGTGTGTGTGTGTGTGTGTGTGTGTGTGTGTGTGTGTGTGTGTGTGTGTGTGTGTTTTTAATGTAAGCCATGGTTGGATGGCTTACTTGGAGCATTTTCCCATACACCAAAAAGTTGTGGGTTTGATACCTGGTTAGGGCGTATACCCAGGTTGCGGGTTCCATCCCGATTGGGGCACATAGGGTAAGCAACCATTGATGTTTCTCTCACATGGATGTTTCTCTCTCTCTCTCTCTCTCTCTTTCTTTTCCTTCACCACTCCCTTCCTCTCTTTAAAAACCAATAAAAACATATCCTTGGGTGAGGATTTTAAAAAAAAGTAAAATGGGTGTGATTTTTTTAGAAAATTTATTCTTTTTTTTTTTTTTTAATATATTTTATTGATTTTTTTACAGAGAGGAAGGGAGAAGGATAGAGAGTCAGAAACATCGATGAGAGAGAAACATCGATCAGCTGCCCTCCGCACACTCCCCACTGGGTATGTGCCCGCAACGAAGGTACATGCCCTTGGCCGGAATCGAACCCGGGACCCTTGAGTCCACAGGCCGACGCTCTATCCACTGAGCCAAACCGGTTAGGGCAGAAAATTTATTCTTTAAAAAAAATATTTTTTTTATTGATTTCATAGAGACGGAGAGAGAGAGAAGCATCAATGATGAGAGAGAATCATTGATCAGCTGCCTCCTGCAAGCCCCCTACTGGGGATTGAGCCCACAACCCAAGCATGTATCCTGATGGGAAATTGAACCCTGACCTCTTGGCTCATGGATTGACTCTCAACCACTGAGCCACACCAGCCTGGCTATTTTGAGAAATTTTAAACATTCAGAGAATAAATAGAAAACAACTGGAATTGACAGTTAACATTTTCTTTTATTTACTTGCAGCCTCATTTCTCTTTTTTATTCTCTTGGAAGAAAAATGATATTATTCATAAAATGGAAATATTCTTCCCATTTCTTTTTTTTTTTAATAAATCTTTATTCAGATTATTACAATTGTTTCTCCTTTTTCCCCCCATAGCTCCCCTCCACCCGGTTCCCACCCCACCTTCTGCCCTTACCTTCCCCCCACTGTCCTCATCCATAGGTGTATGATTTTTGTCCAGTCTCTTCCTGAACCCCCCCATACCCCTTTCCCCCTGAGAATTATCAGTCCACTCCCTTTCTATTCCCCTGATTCTATTATATTCACCAGATGATTCTGTTCCTCAGGTTTTTAATTCACTTGATTTTTAGGTTCACTTGTTGATAGATATGTATTTGTTGTTCATAATTTTTCTCTTTACTTTTTTCTTCTTCCTCTTCTTTAAGAATACCTTTCAGCATTTCATATAATACTGGTTTGGTGGTGATGAACTCCTTTAGCTTTTTCTTATCTGTGAAGGTCTTTATCTGCCCTTCAATTCTGAATGATAGCTTTGCTGGGTAGAGTAATCTTGGTTGTAGGTTCTTGCTATTCATCACTTTGAATATTTCTTGCCACTCCAGTCTGGCCTGCATAGTTTCTGTTGAGAAATCAGCTGACAATCGTATGGGTGCTCCCTTGTAGGTAATTAACTGTTTTTCTCTTCCTGCTTTTAATATTCTCTCTTTGTCTTTTGCTCTTGGCATTTTAATTATGATGTGTCTTGGTGTGGTCCTCTTTGGATTCCTTTTGTTTGGGGTTCTGTGAGCTTCCTGGACTTGTAAGTCTATTTCTTTCACCAGGTGGGGGAAGTTTTCTGTCATTATTTCTTCAAATAGGTTTTCAGTATCTTGCTCTCTGTCTTCTTCTGGCACCCCCATAATTCTGATGTTGGTACGCTTGAAGTTGTCCCAGAGTCTTCTTACACTCTCTTCAACTTTTTGGATTTTTTTTCTTTTTGCTTTTTCGGTTGATTGTTTTTTGCTTCTTTGTATTTCAATTCTTTGACTTGATTCTTGTGTTCCTCTAGTCTCTCTTGGGTCTCTGTATAATATTTTTTATTTCAGTCAGTGTATGTTTAATTTCTAGTTGGTCCTTTTTCATATCTTCGAGGGTCTCGTTATATTTATCGGCCTTTTCTAGGATATTCTTGAACAGCCTTATAACCGTGGTTTTGAATTCTATATCCAGTCGTTTGTTTTCCTCCATTTCTTTCGTTTGTGATCTGTTTCTTTGACGCCGCATTTTCACTGCTTCCCTGAGTTGGTAGGGTAGATTTGTGTGCTAGGTTTCCTATATGGCCCAGTGGGTCGGCCTCTCTAGTTAACCTGAGGTGGACACTCTTGGTGCACCCCTTTGTGGACTGTGTGTACAGCCTTGTTGTAGTTAAGTCTTGATTGTTGTTGGTATCACTGGGAGGAATTGACCTCCAGGCCAGTTGGCCGTAAGGATCAGCTGTGTCTATGTTGGGAGAATTTCGGTGCTGGAGACAGCCTTATAGGATTAGACTTGCCAAATTGCATTAGCCTCTGTGCTCAGCTTGGATGGGGTGGAGTCTCAGGGCGGAGCAGACAGTCTTGGCTTCCAGTCAGCCTTGCCCTTGCGCGCGTGCGCGCCTGCAGACCTCTGCCTTCCCTGGCTCCCGAGTCTCCGCCTGAGAGTCCAGATTCCCCCCACAAGAGCATGGGTCCCCAGGGGCTCGCCTGGAACTGGGGTTCAGTGCAGTCAGAACTGGGGCTCAGTGCAGTCAGGAGCTTCGGACTCCCTTCTGCTAGGGAAAGCCTGTGGCAACCTCCGCAGCCTTTGTGCACACTGGTGTGCGCGCCTCCAGAACCCTGCCTGCCGGGGCTCCCCCAGGTCTCCCCCGGGTCTCCGAGTCTCCGCGTGCCTTTCTCTCTACCTGACAGTCCAGACTCCCCCTGTATGAGCCTGGGTCCACGGGGTTTCGCCCGGGACTGGGGTTCAGTGCAGTCAGAACTGGGGTTCAGTGCGGTCGGGGGCTTCCTTCCCCCTTCCGCCAGAGAAAGTCAGCCAGGCTCTCAGCCACCCTTCCTCTCTGCGC
Organism: Plecotus auritus; assembly: GCF_963455305.1. NCBI lineage: Eukaryota > Metazoa > Chordata > Mammalia > Chiroptera > Vespertilionidae > Plecotus > Plecotus auritus. The sequence continues at coordinate 63,945,431 of NC_137782.1, read as the reverse complement.
ACACAAAGACCCTTTGCCATACCTCCAATTCTCTGTGAACTTTTCTCTTTCCTTCTAGTTGTAGAATTTTCACTCAGCCAGCTTTCCTGTGGTTCTGGATGGTGTCCGTTCTGTCTTTTAGTTGTAGTTTTGAAATTGTTGTGCGTGGCAGCAGTTTAGGTACTTACCTATGCCGCCATCTTGGTTTCTCTCCTATTCTTCCCATTTCTAATCCCATTCTCCACACTTCATCCTGTCCAATATAATAAATCATTATATATCCTACTATTCCATTTTTTTACTTATATGGACATGAACACAGTAGTGTTTTATGTTTTTCTTTTTTTGTTGTTGTTTTATGTTTTTAATCATAATTATTTCTCTACTAGAGGCCCAGTGTACAAATTTGTGCATGGGTGGGGTCCCTCGGGGTGGCCTGCCTGTGGGGATCGGCCTGAAACCCGCAGTCCAACACCACCTGCAGCTCCTACTTGCCGCTCCCGTTCATCCCAGCCCCACTGCGCCTGTCGCCCACACCAGTGCAGCAGTGTGAGCCCTGCGACTGTTGCCCTCACGAGGGGAGTGGCCTGTGGGATCAGGCCGAAACCAGCTCTCTGACATCCCCCGAGGGGTCCCAGATTGCGAGAGGGCACAGGCCAAGCCGAAGGACCCCACCAGTGCACAATCAGGGTTGGAGAGGGACCGTGGGAGGGCTCCAGGGCGTGTCCAGCCCATCTCACTCAGTCCTGATTGGCTGGACTCCAGCAGCAAGCTAACCTACTGGTCGGAGTGTCTGGCCCTGGTAGTCAGTGCACGTTATAGCGAGCAGTTGAGCGGCCTTAGAATATCATTAGCATAGTATGCTTTGATTGGTTGAACAGTCGACCGGACGACCGGACACTTAGCATATTAGGCTTTTATTATATAGGATAGCTTGCATCTTTTACTCAACTTGTTTATTTATCCACTAGAGGCCTGGTGCACAAATTCATGCACATTGAAAGGAAATTAATTAGAAGAAATATTTTAATATCACTATTCGCCCTTTCTCTATAATAGAAGTGTCAACCAAATTCATGAGTGACAATGACAGATCGAAACACACACGTGATTGGCACCATCAAGAGCTTTATATGTATTGCACATGTGCGAGTCAACTTGGCCTTTTATAGATATAGAATAAACTTGCTTAATTAGACCTGCTTTCTGATTTAGCTAAACCTTTTCCAGCCCAGTGAAGCACCCCAACTTCTCTTTCAGGTAATTGTCAGCAACACAGCAGTAAATATCAACATGAAGCAGATTATTATTGTAGATCACTCGGGGAGAACAAAGGGTAAAATATTTAACTGCAGCAGTGTTTGACTATATTCTGTGCAGTGAGAAAACCTGAAGTCATTTTCAAGGTCCACCATTTCTTACTTCTTTTCAGTTGGGTCAAGTTTCTAAGCTTTCTAAATCTTCATTTTCCAACGAATGAAAAGAAAATAGGATTCTACCGAGTGTCCTATCTCCGTACTCCAGGACTTCTGTGAGGATCAAATAAGATGAGGCACAGGAAAACACTTCACACACATTTGGTTAAAGTGTGAAATGTTTGCACCTGGCTATAAAGCAAGTCATGTTTCTGGGCTGAAGAAACTGCAAGGAGGCTAGTCATCACTAGGGAGAGGGAGCTGGGCATTATTACATGACATTATTACCTGGCGCCCACAGCCACCATTTCAGGGCTGGACTGGGCTGTGGGCTGCATTTTGCACCATGGGGTCTTGGCATGTCAGCTGTGATTTGGTGGGCTGTCACTCCAGGGTGATGGTGGGGCCTGTGTCCCACTTGGGGGAAGCCGAGTGTTGCTTTGTGGGTGCCTGGTCCACGGTGCCGTTACTCTGTGCACATCATGGCAGCTCCTGCATTGAGCATTTGCCCCCTGGTGGTCAGTGTGCATCATAGCAGATGGTTGGACACTTAGTCTTTTATATATCTATATATAGACTAGAGGCCCGGTGCACGAAATTCATGCACTGGGGGGTGGGGGTTGTCACTCAGCCCAGCCTGCACCCTCTCCAATCTGGGACTGCTGGATCCCAACTGCTCACCTACCTGCCAGCCTGATCACCCCCTAACCACTCCCCTGCCAGCCTGATCAAGCCTAACTGCTCCCCGCCGACCCCATTGCCCCCAACTGCTCTCCCCTGAAGGCCTGGTTGCCCCCAACTGCCCTCCCCTGCCGGCCTGGTCCCCCCCAACTGCCCTCCCCTGCAGGCCTGGTCAGCCCCAACTGCCCTCCCCTGCAGGCCTGGTTGCCCCCAACTGCCCTCCCTTGCAGGCCTGTTCCCCCGCAACTGCCTTCCCCTGCTGGCCTGGTCACCCCCAAATGCCCTCCCCTGCCGGCCTGGTCACCCCCAACTGCCCTCCCCTGCTGGCCTGGTTGCCCCCAACTCCCCTCCCCTGCTGGTCTGGTTGCCCCTAACTGCCCTCCCCTGCTGGCCTGATTACCCCCAACTGCCCTCCCCTGCCGGCCATCTTGTGGTGGCCATCTTGTGTGAGGGCATGATGGTCAATTTGCATATTACCTCTTTATTATATATAGGATGTAAAAATATACAGGGTATGGCAAAAGTAGGTTTACAGTTGTTCAAATGAAAAATAGTACAATAATTAATAAATAATTTAAGAATAAACACCCCTAGCTGATTTGGCTCAGTGGATAGAGTGCTGGCCTGCAGACTGGAGGGTCCCGGGTTCAATTCCAGTCAAGGGCATATGCCCAGGTTACAGGCTCGATCCCCAGTAGGGGTGTGCAGGAGGCAGCCAATCAATGATTCTCTCTCATCATTGATGTTTCTATTTCTCCCTCTCCTTTCCTTTCTGAAATCAATAAAAATATATTTTTTAAAAGAAAGAAAAAAATAAACTGTTTTGCATACTCACTATTGTAAACCTACTTTTGCCCCACCCTGCCATCACTAATTCAGTGTTGGCAGACTTTCTGTAAAAGATCAGGTAGTAAGTATTTTAGGTTTTTGGGCCATACTGTCTCCGCTGCAACTCCGCAGTTATTCTGTTTTATAGCTAATGCAGCTATAGATAATAGGTAAATAAAGGGTTATGGCTGTGTTACAGTAAAACTTCCTTTACATAACGGGCTGTGGGCCAGATTTGGCCTGTGGGCTGTAGTTTACTGACCCCTGCTCTTAATTTATTTTTTTTTAACTACTGAATAGTATCCTGTCTGTATATGAATATACTATGTTTTATTTTTTGATTCCCCTATAATGGATGCTTAGGTTGCTTCCCGTTTTTCTACTATTTTAGCAGTGCTTCAGAAAGCATCTTTACGCGCCTTTGCAAAGGATTTTCATCAAGATAAACACAGCTGTAAAAGTGGAATTGCTAAAGGTTTTTTTCTTTTCTCTATTTTAATTAGAGGTGGGCCAAATAAAATGCTTCAGGTAAAATGTGACCAGTTGTTGACCTCAAGCCTAGGATATCTATAGGAAGCCATTAGTTTTCAGACATCAATCCACACCTAGTTCTAGGATTTGAGGTAAGACTCCATGAGGCCCTGACTGGTTTGGCTGAGTGGATAGAGCATTGGCCTGCGGACTGAAGGGTCCTGGGTTCGATTCCTGGGTTAAGGGCATGTACCTTGGTTGCGGGCGTATCCCCAGGATGGGGTGGGCAGGAGGCAGCTGATCAATGTTTCTCTCTCATCGATGTTTCTAACTCTCTATCCCTCTCCCTTCCTCTCTCTAAAAAAAATCAATAAAATATATATTTTAAAAAAAAGACAGATTCCATGAGAACTACCAAAGGTGAGGGTGTGTGAATCTAAACAGAAAAGAGTTGGAGAATGGTCTGGAATAATGTGGCTGCCCTGAGAAATGTGTAACTGATTTCCTCTGAGGACAAAAGAGATGAAGTTAGCAAATTTTCACATGCAGTAGCCATTTAAAACAGTACTTGTTAACATCAGATTGACAAGTTCTAGCAGAAAAAGTATTTAGGATGAAGGTGATTAGCTGCTGACCTGTGATTCCGTCTTTCCTGGCAATTCTGTGAGTTCCTTTAAAGATTTATCACTGTAATTAGAGTGGCTAGAAGAAGAATAAGGAAGGTAATAAAGTAAAGAAAGAGTATCAGGGCATTCTTCCAAGAAAACCCTCTTCCTTGAGGTGGATCCAGAGCAGGATTTTAAGCCCTAGTGACAGGAAATTAAATTAGTCCATCTTCCTGAAATAATACATCAATAAAACATGACTAGTTCAGTTGAGCTCATTGAGCTCAGAAAAGAAATGGTGTTCTGTGTTCTGAGTTGAGATTTAATTAAGGGGACTGGGGCTTTGGGAGTTCCTTCTTTTTAAGAGATTTTTAAGATTATTGTAGGTCATTATCATGCCTTTGTTTTTTATTGTTTTGGAGAGCTTAAAAATATATAAGCAGCTGAACATCATTCAGCCTGCTGCAGGCTTTTTTTTTTTTTTTTTTTTTTTTACAGTCTTGGGGATACATTGTTTTGATAGGTAAAAGCTGGATAGCCCTGCCTCTTCAGAGGTATATAATGCAGAAGAATGGGTCATCTTCATTGACCCATTCCCCATCTACCCCGTTACATTTCTCTTACTCCTTCAAGTCTGGATTCTGTCGAACTGTCCCACGCACTGCAGCAGAGACCTCCCCAAAGGAGGCTTAAGGGCCTGGGGTTTGAGCTTGGCACCTAGACATTTTGTTAAAATGGAGGGAGAGACAGGCAAGGGATCAGCCACAGCTGTAATCTGGGGGCCATTCCCTGGAAAAGAAAAGGAGACGCAGTAAACAGTCTGGCCATTCTAACATCTGGTTCCTTCTCATCTGGCAAAATTTTAATAGCATCTAGAAGATGATGAATGAAAGGGCTGCCTTTTACATAGTTTTTTTTTTTTTTTTTAATATATTTTATTGATTTTTTTACAGAGAGGAAGGAAGAGGGATAGATAGTCAGAAACATCGATGAGAGAGAAACATCGATCAGCTGCCTCTTGCACACCTCCCACTGGGAATGTGCCCGCAACCAAGTTACAGTTTTCTTTCTTTTTTGTAATATTTTTCAATGTGCTTTATTTTCTTTTTTCTAATTCTTTTTTTTTTAAATATATTTTATTGATTTTTTACAGAGAGGAAGGAAGGGAGAGAGATAGAGAGTTAGAAACATCGATGAGAGAGAAACATCGATCAGCTGCCTCCTGCACACTCCCCACTGGGTATGTGCCCGCAACCAAGGTACATGCCCTTGACCGGAATCGAACCCGGGACCCTTCAGTCCGCAGGCCAACGCTCTATCCACAGAGCCACACCGGTTAGGGCTTTTTTCTAATTCTTTATTGTTGAAAGTATCACATATGTTCCCCCCCAGCCCCCCGCCCTGCCCCAGGCCTTTACCACCCTATTGCCGGTGTCCATGGGTTATGCATATTTGCATACAAGGTTTTTGGTTGGTTACCTTCTGCCCACCCACCCTCCCCTGCCTTCCCTCCAATATTCTGCACCCTGTTCCATGCTTCTATGTCTCTGGATCCACTCCATTCATCATTTTATTTTGTTACTTAGATTCCACATATGAGTGAGATCATTTGATACTTGTCTTTCTCTGACTGATTTATTTCACTTAGCATGATACTCTCCAGGTCCCTCCATGCTGTCTCAAACTGTAAGAGATTCTTCTTTTTTACTGCTGCATAGTATTCCGTGGTATAAATGTACCACAGCTTTTTTATCTACCCATCTACTTGGCACTTGCGCTGTTTCCAGATCTTAGCTATGGTAAATTGTTCTGCTGTTACATAGTTTTCTTTAAACGGCTTGAGATTTGCTCAGTTGGGGTGGCTCAGTTGATGAGTGTCACCACGTGCACCAAAATGTTGCTGGTTCGCTTATTGGTCAGGGCACTTACTGGTTTGCAGGTTTGATCTCCGGTTGGGGCACGTACAGAAGGCAACCAATCATTGATGTTTCCCTCCCTCCCTCTCTCCCTCCCTTCCTCCCTCCCTCCCTCCCTCCCTCCCTCCCTCCCTCCCTCCCTCCCTTCCTCCCTCCCTTCCTCCCTCTGTCTCTCCCTCCCTGCATGTCCTGGGATGAGGATTAAAAAAAAGAGGGGGTGGCTTGCCCTGGCTGGTGTGTCTCAGTGGTTAGAGCGCCATGTCTGCCTATGCACCAAAGGGTCGAGGGTTTGATTCCCAGTCAAGGGCACATACCTGGGTTGCAGGTTGTATCCCTGGCCCTAGTCCGGGCACGTGCGGGAGGCAGCCAATTGATATGTCTCTCTCACATAAATGTTTCTCTCCCTCTCCTTCCTTCCCTTCCACTCTCTGTTAAAAAAAAAAAATTAACAAAAAATATTCTCTGGTGAGGATTAACAAAAAACAAAAATGATTTGAGATTTACTTCTAATTGAACATTGGTTAGATATTTGGATCTCAGTTTAATCTAATTTATTTTTTTAGGATGATTATTCCCAGTGGAAGAAGAGAAAATGTTAGTGTAATGATGTTTAATGCCTAAAATTAGGGCTGACTGGTAATCTCTGGAATGACCCTTTGACGGGGCATTTGGATGAATCTGTATTAATTATTTTTTAATCCAGCTTTATGTTAGTTCACAAAGCATTTCTGTCTTTCTAAGTGTCTATTAGTCTCACAATTATTTTTTTTATTTTATTTATTTATTTATTTATTTATTTTTTAAAAAATATATTTTATTGATATTTCACAGAGAGGAAGGGAGAGGGATAGAGAGCTAGAAACATTGATCAGCTGCCTCCTGCACACCTCCCACTGAGGACGTGCCCGCAACCAAGGTACATGCCCCTGACCGGAACCGAACCCGGGACCCTTCAGTCCGCAGGCCAACGCTCTATCCACTGAGCCAAACCGGTTTCGGCTTATTTTTTTTTTTTAGAGAGAGTAGAAGGGAGAGAGACAGAGAGAGAAACATCGAAGTAAGAGAGACACGTCGATTGGTTGCCTTCGCACACGCCCAGGGACTGAGCCTGCAACCAAAGTACATGCCCTTAACCCGAATTGAACCGGGACCCTTTAGTCCACAGGCCGATGCTCTGTCCACTGAGCCAAACTAGCTAGGGCAGTGTCACAATCATTTAAAGGAAGGACAGTGATTCCTGTTGTGCATATTTTACAGCAAAGGGGTTCAGGGAGGGTAAGAAGTCTTTGGTTCGCCCTGACCCGTTTGGCTCAGTGGATAGAGCGTCGGCCTGTGGATTCAAGGGCCCCAGGTTTGATTCCGGTCAAGGGCATGTACCTTGGTTGCGGGTACATCCGCAGTAGGGGGTGTGCAGGAGGCAGCTCATCGATGTTTCTCTGTCATTGATATTTCTAACTATCCCTCTCCCTCTCTGTAAAAAATAAAAAAATATATTAAAAAAAATAGAAGCCTTCAGTTCTTCATGCTAGACAACATAATTTTATTACATGTAGCAACTAGAAGAAGTACGGGAATAACTTTTTATGTTTCCATATGCTTAGCAGCAGAATAGGTTTTTTGTTTGTTGTTTTTTGTTAATCTTCACCTGATGGTATTTTTCCATTGATTTTTAGAGAGAGAAGGGAGGGGGAGAGACAGAGAGAGAGAAACATAGGTGTGAGAGAGAGACATTGATTGGTTGCCTCCTGCATGGGCCCCCAACCAGGTCCGGGGATCGACCCTGCAACCAAGGTACATGCCCTTGACCGGAATCGAACCTGGGACCCTTCAGAACACAGGCCGGTGCTCTATCCATTGAGCCAAACCAGCTAGGGCAGAATTATTTTTTTTAATGAAAGACCAATGGGAGACATTGACTTTTTATGTTTATTAAACTTCAGCATATATGCCTAGAGTGGCCCGTCACTGCTTCACATTCTCCAGCCCTTTAGTTAGCAGAGAATAGGTCATTCTCACAAATAAAAAGTATATTGTTTTCACTGCTCTAAGTAGCTATTGAAATTACAAATGTGTATGTCCTGTGATCCAGGAATTGCACTTCTCGACATTTATCCTTGCAGGTATACTTTCCCACACATGAAAGGATGTGGTCCTAGGTTTTTCATAGTAAAAATCATATATAGCTTAAGTGCTAGGGTAGTGGTTAAATAAATTATGATGCTTCCATACAGTGGGATATGTAGCTGCTTTCATAAAGAATGAGACAGCTCTATATTTCCTGATGTAACAAACTCCAAGATACATGGTTTAGTGAGAAAAAGAAGATGCAGGACACTGTGTATAACATACTATGCTTGTGTACAAAGGGAGAGGGTAAGTATATATTAATACCTACTTGCTTGTTATACATTAGCTAGTTCAGGAAGATTAAAATTTAATAACACTTGCCCTGTGGGAAGGGAACTAGGTGGCTGGAGAACAGGTGGCGTAGAGGGAACTGTCACCAAAGGGTCTTTTGAATCAAGAACTATGTGAGTTACCTATTTTTAAAAAATATATTTTATTGATTTCAGAGAGGAAGGGAGAAGGAAAGAGAGAGAGAAACATCAATGATGAGAGAGTATCATTGATTGACTGCTTCCTGCATGCCCCCTTTTGGGCATCGAGCCCACAACTCGGGCATGTGCCCTTGACTGGAATTGAACTCAGAACCTTTCAGACCATAGGCCAACGCTCTATCCACTGAGCCAAACGGGCTAGGCCTCAGCTACTTTTTTCACTTAACAACATATCTTAGTGTAGGACTACATTTAGATCAGCGCATTCTTTATAGTAACTACATAGGATTCCACTACATATGTGAAATATATTTAATTTATTTAATCAGCCCCCTCTTGATGAGAATTGAGGTTGTTCAATCTATTGCTGCCATAACAGATATCCTTGTATCTGTAAGATAAATTCTTAGAAGTACAACTGCTAAATCAAAGGTATGTACATTTAAAATTTTGATAGATAGTTCCAAATTACTCTATGCAGAGGTTTTAGTAGTTCAACAGGATATAAGATTACTCAGGTTTTTAAAAGGTTTCCAGCTGCCTCAACCTGTAACATAAGATAAAACATTGGTTGAAGCGAGGGCAAGCCAGTTAACACTATTGGTGGACTAGAGTTTTTATTTTTTCCACTGAAGTTGGTTAAGGTCCTGTGAGAAAATATATAGTGTAGTAACGTTATTAAATGTAGCTGTCTGCCCTAGCCGGTTTACTTTTAGTATTGAAAAATTAAAAATAAATAAAAAAATGTTTTAAGTAAAAGAAATGCAGCTATCAGAAGGTTAGCAAGATGAAAGTGACATGGGTGTGTCAGTTGCTATTGGGCAGCCTTCTATGACAACTGTCCTGTCCTTACTTACTTTTGCTTTTTTTCTAGGACCTTAGCATCCTGAGACATCATAGCCTTCAGGGTTGACCTGGTCAGAGTTCATCATGTCCAAGTTAAAAAGCTCAGAGTCAGTCAGGGTGGTGGTTCGCTGTCGGCCCATGAATGGCAAGGAAAAGGCCGCTTCATATGACAAGGTGGTAGATGTGGACGTGAAGCTGGGGCAGGTGTCTGTGAAGAACCCCAGAGGAGTGGCCCATGAAATGCCCAAGACCTTCACCTTTGATGCAGTGTATGACTGGAATGCCAAGCAGTTTGAACTCTATGATGAGACGTTCCGACCACTTGTGGACTCCGTTCTGCAGGGTTTCAATGGGACGATTTTTGCCTATGGACAAACAGGGACTGGGAAAACTTACACAATGGAAGGAGTCCGTGGTGACCCTGAAAAAAGAGGGGTCATCCCTAACTCATTTGATCACATCTTCACCCATATCTCTCGATCCCAAAATCAACAGTACCTGGTCAGGGCTTCTTACTTAGAGATCTATCAGGAGGAGATCCGAGATTTGCTCTCAAAGGATCAGACCAAAAGGCTTGAGCTCAAAGAGAGGCCTGACACTGGAGTGTATGTGAAAGACCTGTCTTCCTTTGTCACCAAGAGCGTGAAGGAAATAGAGCACGTGATGAATGTGGGGAACCAGAACCGTTCTGTTGGTGCTACTAACATGAATGAGCACAGTTCGCGTTCTCATGCAATTTTTGTCATCACCATCGAGTGCAGTGAGGTGGGCCTTGATGGAGAAAACCACATTCGTGTAGGGAAGTTGAACCTTGTAGATCTTGCTGGCAGTGAACGGCAAGCCAAGACCGGTGCACAAGGGGAAAGACTGAAGGAAGCGACCAAGATCAACCTGTCCCTTTCAGCCTTGGGTAATGTCATCTCTGCCCTGGTGGATGGCAAAAGCACTCACATTCCATATCGGGACTCAAAGCTTACCAGGCTCCTACAAGATTCTCTTGGTGGCAACGCTAAAACTGTGATGGTGGCCAATGTGGGGCCTGCCTCTTACAATGTAGAAGAAACTCTGACCACTCTGAGATATGCCAACCGTGCCAAAAACATTAAGAACAAGCCAAGGGTCAATGAGGACCCTAAGGATGCCCTCCTTCGAGAATTTCAGGAAGAGATTGCTCGGCTCAAGGCTCAGCTAGAAAAACGGTCCATTGGCAGGAAAAAGAGGCGAGAGAAGCGGAGGGAAGGTGGTAGCAGTGGTGGGGGTGGGGAAGACGAGGAGGATGAGGGAGAAGAGGGTGAGGAGGAAGGGGATGATAAGGATGATTATTGGCGGGAACAGCAAGAAAAACTGGAGATTGAGAAGCGGGCCATTGTAGAGGACCACAGCTTGGTTGCAGAGGAGAAGATGAAGCTGCTGAAAGAGAAGGAGAAGAAGATGGAGGACCTGAGGCGGGAGAAGGATGCTGCCGAGATGCTGGGCGCCAAAATCAAGGTAATAGACTCCTCTTGGGCCTTTTTTTTTCTTTCAAATCTTTTTGTTTTTATAAAAAAAAACAAAATGACATGAGGGATGATGTTTCTTTTGGTTTTTCATTCCCAGTAGCTCCATGATATCCAGTGCCCAATAAACATTTGTCAAATTGTATTGAATGAGGAAGAATAATGTTTTCAAATTTAAAAAATTTAAATATTGAATTCATAGTAAGAATAATTATTGCATATGTGCAAGGTATAAAAAGCAGCATTAAAACTAACACCGTATTACCCTCCAACCACCCAGTGTAAGAAATAGAACAACAGCCATATCTTTATAAATTCTTTGTGTCCCTCCTCACCCACCAGGTGATCATCTTGGATTTGTTGGTTAATTTCCTTTATAGTTTCCCATATATGTATATGTCTCTAAATAAAGGATAGTTTTAGTTTCACATTGTTTTTGACTTTCATATAAATGGATTCTCACTGCTGCAATTTGCTTTTATTCACTCAACGTTATGATAATGAGATTTATCCACATTGATGCCTATAGCTGTGATCTATTCATTATTACTGTTCTGAGACTTGCACGGTATTCCATTCTTCTGAGAGAATGGGTTGTTTCCGTTTTCTGCTATAAACGTTCTTGTACTTGGCTCCAGGAGAACAGGTACATACAAGAATTTCTTGTCTGACACTGCTAGGTCCTAGAATATGTGCAGCTTCAACTTTACTAGATAATGACACGTTGTTTTCTAAAGTGGCCCTGTGAATTGAAACTTCTACCAGGAGCATGAGTTCAGGTTGCTCCTCATCCTTACCAACACTTAGATTATCAGACTATAGTGTTTTGTGTATCTAGTGAATATAAAATGGTAATTTGTGGTGTATATATATACTAGTGTGTGTGTGTGTGTGTGTGTGTGTGTGTGTGTTTTAATTGATTTTTAGAGAAAGGGAAAGGGGCAAGACGGAAACATTGATGTAAGAGAGAAACATGAATCAGCTGTCTCCTGCACGCCTCATACCGGAGATAGAGCCCACAGCCCAGGCATGTGCCCTGACCGGGAATCACACAGACAACTCTTCAGTGCACAGGATGACACCTAACCAACTAAGCCACACCATCCGGGCTCATTGTTGTTTTAATATGCAGTGCAGTGACCACACAATATACAGGACAGTTTCATCACCTCCCAAATGCTCCCTGTAGTCAGTCCCTCCCCCCAACCTTCAACTGTGCAGTTGCTGACCAGTATTCTAGAGCAAGGAGGTTCCCTGTGTTGAATCTTCTTTCTGGTGGCAGTGTACTACTCCATCAGGTGCCTGGACCCTGGGCTGTTGCAGGGCGTTAAAGGCAGAGGAGGGTGCAGAGCTTGCCCTGGAATTCTAGGATGACCACTGCCTGACCACAAGCCAGAATTCCTTTGACATGTTGGGTTCTATCTCATTGAATTTATGCAAACTTTTTATTTCTACTCTAAAATGTATGTATGTTTATTAATTTTAAAAGGACAAGTGACCTCTCTCTCACCTCCCCTTCCCCTGCTTTATGAAGCCATGGACTTTCCTGTGGCTCATAGTAGCCCTCACACAGAGCTGGGTACTAATTTACTTCAGAGACAGGGGTCCTTTCCAGGACTTTCAAGACCTAATGTGAAAATGGATTCATTTACAACACAGTTAGGAGATTACTCTATTTCAGGGAGGGGCTTTCTAAGGGGTTCCATTAGTGTTCCAAACACTGTCCCACCCTCCTAACTCCTGCACTTGAAGTGTAACTGGGAGTGCCCATGTTTGATTTGCATGCTGTGTTTTAGGATCACATCTGTTATCTAGGCCCAGGAACACCTAGAGTCTCTAAACTACCTGGTGTATTTAGGCAACTCTCAAAGCCAAATGTGGCAGGACTCAGCATTACCTCAAGGTCACTGAATCTCTTAACACACTTTGTCTATGGGAGAATGACATTACTCCTGTCTTTCCCAATCCCTCACTGCTGTAAAATAATAGGGCAAAAGAATTTAGAGCTGGAAGGTGTGTGGGTGTGGGTGTGTGTAGCAGGGGGGTGGTAGCAATCAGTCCCACCCCTTTGTTTTAAGAAGAGAGGACACAGTCTCAGGGACTCACAGAGAGATGGCAGCAGGGCTACAGTTAATATTTATGTTTCTTAAAAGCAAGGTTGTGGAGCTTTTAGATTCCATGCTTTCGGGTGCAAATCATTCCAGTGGCTTCAACCATCATCTAAATGTTGAAGACTCCCAATCTTATAACCAACCCAGAGCTGTCTCCTAACACCCAAGCTGATAGCCTCTGCCTACTGGACATTTCCACAGAGATGCCCCCAGCCACCCAGCGTCTGCTCCTGCCTTCCTTTTATCAGACAAATCAGACTCCTAGGAGCTGCCTCTCCCTCTCCCTTTGGGCCCACTCAGTCCCACAGCCTCTGACTCCTGTCTCATCATGATCTCTTGGACCCATGATCCCCTTTGCTCTTCTCCTCCACTACTGCCCTAGCCTAGGCCTGGACCCTCAAAACAGCCGCCTGGCTGGTCTCCCTGCATTCAGCCTGCCCTTTTCCAGGCACTCTCCTTGTGGCATGGGAGCAATGTTTCTAAAACACAAATCTGATTGTGTACCGTCATGCTCAAAGAACATGTCCATGTTTGCTGTGGTTCTCAGGATCAAGTTTAGTCTCCCATAACAGAGCTTTGAGGTTGTTGAACTGACTGACCCCCGATTGCTTTGCCAACTTCATGTATCACCACTCCCTACCCTACCCTCTCACACAAATTTTTTTTCTTGGCTGATTTCTCTTTTTACTTCAGCACTCGTGTAGATGTCTCTGAGACAGGGAACTTTTCCTGACTCCCTCCAAAAGCCTAAATTCTCTCCCTCCTGTGTGCCTCTCCGATTATTACTTGTTTTTTTCCCTCATGATGGCTTCTGACCCATAAGTAAGAACCTGCTTACTTGTCTGTGGCCCTCAGTGGACTCTCAGCTCTGCTATTCACACTGAAACAGTTTTTTGTTAAAAGAAAGCCAGAGTTGGTGTATGTCTGGAGAAGATGTATCTTCTGTATTTCCAAGGTGGAAGTCCCCTCAGCCCCATCGCAGTGATGAGCAAGACACAGCTGAACACAATGTATTTTTCTCCGGAGTCCACCCCCTTTGCCTCAGTCCAGGAAGAGGGAGAAGCAGCTCCTAGGAGTCTCCTCTTAGAAGATACATTCTGAGGGAGACCATTCACAAGGTGGATTCTACTTTTTTCTCAGGCCATGGAGAGTAAGCTGCTTGTTGGAGGAAAAAATATAGTAGATCATACCAACGAACAGCAGAAAATCTTGGAGCAAAAACGGCAGGAAATTGCAGAGCAGGTAACTTTTCATTCCTGTTTGGGGAGAATGTGGAGGGTAAGGCACATTAATGCTACAAAGCAAATATCTCTTGTATTAGACTCTTCAGAGGGAATGGAAATGAGCTGTGGTAGTCCCTTCCTAGTGGGAGACTGATCTGGAGCAGCCCTGCCCTATATTCTTGTGTAGAAATTGTCTCTAGGCAAGCTGATGAATTTTGGAATGTTGCTCAGAAACGTCGAGAAAGAGAAATCCAGCAACAGATGGAAAGTCGAGATGAGGAGACCTTAGAACTTAAAGAGACCTACAGCTCGTTGCAGCAAGAGGTGGACATCAAGACCAAAAAACTCAAAAAGGTATAAAAGGAACCAGGCCAGGCAGAGGTGTCTTGGGACTTGGGGGAAAGGGAGAGCTCGTTGTCTGGAGGGCCACCCTCCTCATCTGCTTCTCCCTGGGGTTCCAGCTCTTCTCCAAGCTTCAGGCAGTGAAGGCAGAGATCCATGACCTCCAAGAAGAGCACATCAAGGAGCGACAGGAGCTGGAGCAGACTCAGAATGAGCTCACCAGGGAGCTGAAACTCAAGTAAGTTCTGGGCCCTCCATGGCGCCCCCCAGCCATTTGCTGGGTTGTTGTTTGTTAAGTAAGAAATACTTCCCTGAGAACAGGGTCCCTTCTCTCCAGCTCATCTCCTGTCACTTTGTACTCTATTGTTGAGAAAGTCACTTTCTGTCTATGGACTTCATCTGTGAACTGAATGATTTTACTACATGATCTCCAAGTTTCCTTCCACTCTACCTTCCTAAAGCCTTTCAGGACTCTGGCCTCACCTTTATCTATTGATAAGAAGGAATCTTTTATTAACTAGAATTTTCTGAATGGTATAGAGAACACCCAAATGCCCATCACCCAAATTCAATGATAAACCATCTTTTGTCATTTTTCATAAAAATATTTGAAAGCAAACCTTACTTCATGTTATGTCACTCCTGCATTCCTGCATACTTATATGACCACAATGCAATTTTTAAAAAGCTTTGTTGAAATATAATTCACATATTATACAGTTCACCTACTTAAAGTATACAAGTGAGTTTTTAAAAAATATTTATTTTCCTCGGCCAGGTAGCTCAGTTGGTTAGAGCATTGTCTCTATATGACAAAGTTGTGGTTTCAGTCCCCAGTCAGGGCACATACAAGAAGCAACCAATGAATGCATTAATGAGTGGAACAGAAAATTGATATTTTTCTCTCTCTCTTTCTTTCTCGCTCTTTCTCTCTTTCTTTCTCTCTCTTCTCTCTGCTTCCTTCACTCTTTTGCCCCCTTCCTCTCTCAAATAAATTAAAAATATGTATTTTTAGCCTGGCCAGTGTGGTTCAGTGGTTGAGCATTGACTCAGGTACCAAGAGGTCACTGGTTCAATTCCCGGTCAGGGCACATATCTGGGTTGCAGCTTAATCCCCAGTAGGAGGGAGGCAGCCAGTTGATGTTTCTCTCTCATTGATGTTTCTCTCTCATTGATGTTTCTATCTCTCTCCCTTCCTCTCTCTCTGAAATCAATTGGAAAAAATATATATATATGTGTGTATGTGTGTGTGTGTGTGTGTGTGTGTGTATATATATATATATATATATATATATATATATATATATATTTATTTATTTATTTTTATTTTTATTTTTATTTTTATTTTTATTTTTTTCTGAAAGGGAGAAAGAAGAAACATTGATGTGAGAGAGAAACATCCACTGGTGCGTCATGCACACAACATGACCGGGAATCAAACCGGTGACCTTTCTGTTTTTTTTGTGTTTTTTTATAAATATATTTTTATTTATTTCAGAGAGGAAGGGAGAGGGAGAGAGAGATAGAAACATTAATGATGAGAGAGGTCATTGATTGGCTGCTTCCTGTATGCCCCACACTGGGGATCAGACCCACAACCTGACTGGGAATTGAACCATGACCACCTAGTTCATAGGCTGATGCTCAATCACTGAGCCACGTCAGCCAGGCCCAAACCAGCGACCTTTCGATGCATGGGAAAATGTTCAACCAACTGAGCCCTACAGGCCAGGGCCATTTCCGTATAAATTTTAAGATCAGCTTGTCAATTTCTGAAAAAAAGCCAGCTGTAATTTTAATAGGGACTGTGTTGAATGTGTAGATCAATTTGGAAAATATTGTCATCTTATCAATATTGTGTTCTGATCCATGAATATAGGATATCTTTCTATTTATTTAGAATTTTGTTTTCTGTCAAAACTGTTTTATAGTTTTCAGTGCACAGCTACTTGCACTTCTTTTGTTAAGTTTAAACCTAAATATTCTATTTTTGATGCTATTTATATGGAACTAGAGGCCTGGTGCACAAAATTCATGCACGGGGTGGGGGGGTGTCCCTCAGCCCAGCCTGCACCCTCTCCAATCTGGGACCCCTCGAGGGCAGTCAGACATCCCTCTCACAATCCAGGACTGCTGGATCCCAACTGCTTACCTGCCTGCCTTCCTGATTGCCCCTAACCGCTTCTGCCTGCCAGCCTGATCACCCCCTAACCACTCCCCTGCCAGCCTGATTGATGCCTAACTGCTCCCCTGCCAGCCTGTTTGCCCCTAACTGCCCTCCCCTGCAGGCCTGGTCACCCCTAACTGCCCTCCCCTGAAGGCCTGGGTCCCTCCCAACTGCCTTTCCCTGCAGGCCTGGTCACCCCCAACTTCCCTCCTCTGCCATCTTGGTCACCCGATCGCCCCCAACTGCCCTCCCTTGCAGGCCTGGTCCCTTCCAACTGCCCTCCCTGCTGGCCATCTTGTGGTGGCCATCTTGTGTCCACATGGGGGCAGGATCTTTGACCACATGGGGGCAGCCATCTTGTGTGTTGGAGTGATGGTCAGTCTGCATATTACTCTTTTATTAGATAGGATAGAGGCCTGGTGCACGGGTGGGGGCCAGCTGGTTTGCCCTGAAGCGTGACCTGGATCAGGGTGGGGGTTTCCTTGGGGCGTGAGGCAGCCTGGGCGAGGGGCCTGTGGTGGTTTGCAGGCCGGCCACGCCCCCTGGCGACCCAAGCCGAGGCCCTGGTATTTGGGGGTTTATTTATCTTCTACAATTGAAACTTTGTAGCCTGGAGTGGAGCCAAGCCTTCTGCTTGCTCCGAGGCGGCAGCCATTTTTTTTGGATTTATGTATCTTCTATAATTGAAACTTTGTAGCCTTAAGTGGAGGCCTGGGCTGGCCAGGGTGTGCAGAAAGCTTGGCTTCCTCCATCACTGGGGGCAACCGTAGCCTCCTGCTCTTTCCAGCTCCGTGGCTGCCGCCATTTCTGTTTGGATTTATGTATCTTCTATCATTGAAACTTTGTAGCCTTGAGTGGAGGCCTAGGCCGCCAAGGGCAGGCGGAAAGCTTGGCTTCCTCCATTGCTGGGGAAACCCAAGCCTCCCTCCTGCTCTCTGTGGCCGTAGCCATCTTGGTTGGGTTTATTTGCATATTCGCTCCTGATTGGCTTGTGGGCGTGGCTTGTGGGTGTAGTGGAGTGGTGGTTAATTTGCATATTACTCTTTCATTAGATAGGATTGTTTTCTTAATTTTCTTTCAGGGTACTACAGTTGATTTTTTATAGAATATATTGTCTTTCCACCTAACAAAATTAACATTAAGTTTCTCAGTATTTTCTCATACCCTGTTCATATTCAGATATTTTTGGTTTGTTCATATTCAGATCTATATGTGTCCCACATATTGCATTTGGTAGTTATGTCTCTTAACTTTATTTTAATGTGGAGCAATCCATTTCTCTGTTAAGAACTTATTTCCTAGTTAACTTGTTGAAAAAGTTGGGTCAGGTAGCCTGTAGAAATAGCTCACATTCTGGATTTGTTGGTCTGCTTCTTCATGGAATTGTCTAATTTGTGTCTGTCTCCCCTATTTTCCTTTAACTGAAAGCTAGCTCTGAAACACTGGTTCTCAACATAGAAATCATCTCAGGAGTTTGTAAAATGATTCTTGGGCCCCACCCCAGAAATTTTTATTTAATTGCTCTAGGACAGGGTCCTTAAACTTTAGCAGGCACCAAAACACCTGAAGGGCTTGTTAAACACAGATGGCTGGGCCCCATACCCAGAAAGTGTGATTTGGTGTCTGGAAAATGGCCTGAGAATTTTCCTTTCTAACAAGGTCTAGTTGTTGCTCTTGCTGGTTCAGTGAACATACTTTGAGAACCATTGATCTGTCATGAGATCTGGACAAGATAATTTTTAGAACTCTCTAAATGATATTAATGTGCAGCTTGGCTTGAAAACCATTGAGCTAATGGTTTCAACCAATAATGATCTTTGTCTGGATCTTTTATTTCATTAGGGGTTACAAAATGATGTTTTTCTATATCAGTCCTCCACCACAGCATTAGCTGGAATTTTTCTTTAAAGAAGAACTTTTCAAAGGGATTATTTTAATAACCACATGTTAAATTTGGAAAGGAGCCCTTTAAATTAAATGAATGGCCTTGACCAATGTGGCTCCGTTTGTTACAGTGTCATCCCATACACCAAAAGGTGGCAGGTTAGATTCCTGTAAAGACACATGCCCAAGTTGCTGGTTCGATCCCCAGTCAGGGAGCATACGGTAGGCAACTGACTGATGTTTCTTTTCACATTGATGTTTCTCTCTCTTTCTCTCTATCTCTCTAAAATCAATAATTTTTTAAAGGGTTGAAATTAAAAAATATTAAATGTATGTATCAGTCCTCTTTCTAGGTATGAACACCTGGAAAAAAAGATCAGAACAAAACATGCCAAAATATTAATAATAGCTATTTCTGGATAGTGAAATTGTGTGTAATGATATTTTTTCAAAATTTCCAATGTGTAAATAGGCCCTTTAAAATCAGAAAAAACAAATACGTTATGAAAAATAATTTCTTAAATGTCAAGTAAAATGAAGAGAAAATTTAATCTCTCCAGAATACTGTTTTTTTCCCCTAATGAAGGCATTTTTAGCTCTTACTTCTTTTGAATAAACAGTGAGTCAATCTGTTTTTTACGGCCAGTACCCTTCACCTCTGGTGTTTGTTGTGCGTCTCTCTCACGTTAACACCCCTTTGGCATTGTTCTGTCCTGAGGTTTTGAAAGAGTGAATGCAGAAATGTGGCGGGAGATAGTCATCACCATGGTGAGACACAACCCACTGGGCTCCTCTTTCATTGTTTGCCATGTTCCCTGGCTTCTGACACAAACTCTTCTCAGGAATGGTCTTTATTCTGAGAAGTCTAAGGGACTGAAATATTTGGTCCTACTCTTTGTCCTAGTGATTAGAATGTGAAATTTTCCATCTCTGGCAACAATCCAGGGGATTGGAGGAAGGCAGTTTAATTTCTAATCTGTTTTCAGCATGTTGGAAGTTAATGAGCTGGGTTAGCAGTACCAGTGTTCCTCCAAAAGTTACTTCAAATAGCACAGGTTCATTCCAGTATAGTCCAGGCATCATCTCCCTCTTCAGTTCTTTCAGCTCCTCAAGCTACTTCTCCTTGGGTAGAAGTGACCTCTCTATATTCCTAGGGCAGACCACTGTCAGCACCTGTTATACCTAAGAGTGCTATACCATTACCTCTCTGTCTCAGGCAGGGACCAAGTATCATTCATGTCTGTAACCCAGTTCTTTGTATGATGGCAGGTTCATAGTACCTGCTTAGTGAATGTTTGCTGAGTAATTTGACTTATCTAATTACTCACTACATGTGGGACCAGATAGTCAACACTCCATCTGTATTCTTTCTCTATCTGTATTCACCCCTGTATGTGTGCTCTTACAGGAATCTTATTATAGAAAACTTTATCCCTCTGGAAGAAAAAAGTAAAATTATGAATAGATCCTTCTTTGATGAAGAGGAAGATCATTGGAAACTACATCCTATAACCAGACTGGAGTAAGTCACTATTGACTTTAAGTAGACTTTAAGGTGGCAGGAGGGAAGGAATGTTGATAAGCTGGACTTGGCCAGAGGGGTATGGTAAGAACGCAGTTTCATTTAAAGCTGGAACCAGTTGCATCTCTGCTTTTGTGATGGCCATAGTTCCACAAGATAAAAGTTTGATGAGTATGGTATTAGGAACTGGGAGACTTTGTCACAGTGAACTAATGACCTTTCCTAAGTTCCTCATTTCAGCTTCCCCAGCTATCAAGTGAAGCAAGATAGGCCAGATGAGGGGCGGTATGCAGATGTTATCTTGTGTGTCAGTCTGACACAGTTTTGAGAAGGACTCTCAGTATAAGTCTGGGTCCTGCTGGGAAAATGGAAGATGTCTGCCAAGGACCCAGGGGTGGGGAGTGTTGACAGCTATGCTTCATGCCTACCATCTCAGAAAGCAACTCAAGCAAAAAGTAGAAGCAGCTCCTGTGTCATTTCCATGTCAGCCCTCAATCCAGGGAGTCACTTGCTTCAGATTCTCTTTAAGCAGGCTCAGAGTCTTCTGAGTGCTGGTTCCACAGGACCGATCCTGGGGCTGTGGACCACACGCCAGCCAGGTCTTTAACCACTGCAGTGCATTTCCAGGAATCAGCAGATGATGAAGCGGCCCGTCTCAGCTGTGGGATATAAGAGACCATTGAGCCAGCATGCAAGAATGTCCATGATGATTCGTCCAGAGGCCCGATATAGGGTGAGACGATTGTTCTTGTCTTCCTCTCCTCTCTTTTAGAGGAGTTTAGACTCATGTAAACACTTAGGCACCGTTTTGCAAAGTCACAGAGTTTTCATCCTGACTCTTTCCAGAGGCACCTGAGGAAATTAATATTAATATAACAAAAATTTTTAAAAATATATATTTTTATTGATTTCAGAGAGGACGGGAGAGGGAGAGAGAGATAGAAACATCAATGATGAGAGAGAATCATTGATTAGCTGCCTCTTGCACGCCTCACAGTGGGGATCAAGCCCACAAACTAGGAATTTTATGCCCTGACTGGGAATAAAATTGTGACCTCCTGGTTCATAGGTCAATGCTCAACCACTGAGCCACGCTGGCTGGGCTTAATATAGCAATTTTAACAAATAATAAATAACAAATAAAAAATAAATAATTATAAATAAAAAGTAAAAATAGAATGATATTTAGAAAATCAGGACTAGGGAAGGAGGAGAGTATAAGCATCCTGTCCATAATGGCCAATAAATGTTAATGATAAGTTTCTAAATGGCTCTGTGGGCCCAGCTGGTGTTGCTCAGTGGTTGAGCATAGACCAGGGGTGGGCAAACTTTTTGACTTGAGGGCCACAATGGGTTCTTAAACTGAACCGGAGGGCCGGAACAAAAGCATGGATGGAGTGTTTGTGTGAACTAATATAAATTCAAAGTAAAGGAGCGGAGGGGAGAGCAAGAGAACCGGATAGAACAGCCGGATCCGGCCCGCGGGCCGTAGTTTGCCCAAGGCTGGCATAGACACATGAATCAGGTGGTCATGGTTTGTTTCCAGGTTGGGGCATATGCTCTCATTATGGGCTAGATCACCAGTAGGGGGCATGCAGGAGGCAGCCAATCAATGATTCTCATTATTGATGTTTCTATCTCTCCTTCTCACTCTCTCTGAAATCAATAAAAAATAAAAAAAAACCAACCAAACAAAAAATTTAAATGGCTCTGTGAGGCCATAGCCAGTTTGGCTCAGTGGATAGTGCATCAGCCTGCAGACCAAAGGGTCCCGGGTTCGATTCCGGTCAAGGGCACATTGGTTGCAGGCTTCTCTTCCTGGCCCGGCATGTGTAGGAGGCAATCAATCAGTGTGTTTCTCTCACATCGATGTTTCTCTCTGTCATTTCCTATCTGTTCCACTCTCTAAAAAATCAATGGAAAAAATATCCTCAGGTGAGGATTAACAAAAATGGCTCTTTGGGAAGACTGGAAAGAATGTTGGTGTCGCCAAAACCGGTTTGGCTCAGTGGATAGAGCGTCGGCCTGCGGACTGAAGGGTCCCGGGTTCGATTCCGGTCAAGGGCATGTACCTTGGTTGTGGGCACATCTCCAGTAGGAGGTGTGCAGGGGGCAGCTGATCGATTTTTCTCTCTCATCAATGTTTCTAGCTCTCTATCCCTCTCCCTTCCTCTCTGTAAAATATCAATAAAATATATATTAAAAAAAAAAAAAAAAGAATGTTGGTGTCAGTGAGAGGAGATGGAAATGGGTTAAAGAAGTTACGGTACTTCCATTTAACATAATGTGGGTCAGTCAAGAAGTAATTTAAAGTGCCATAATTAAGACCTGTTTAATGACCCAAACATATAATAGTACTGGATGAGCTATTTATAAGCATTTGCTGTGTGCCAGGCACTATCCTCAGTGCTTTAGAACTTAAATTTTTTGTTCCACTCATTAAAACAACTAGTGGCCTGGTGCATGAAATTTGTGCACGGGGCAGGGGGTGTCCCTCAGCCCGGCCTGCACCCTCTCCAATCTGGGACCCCTCAAAGGATGTCCTACTGCCAGTTTACAGGGATCGGGCCTAAACCGGCAGTCGGACATCCCTCTCGCAATCCGGGACTGCTGGCTTCTAACCGCTCACCTGCCTACCTGCCTGATTGCCCCTAAACACTCTGCCTGCCGGCCTGCTCACCCCCAACTGCCCCCCGCTGCTGGCCTGCTTGCCCCCAAATGCCCCCTCACCAGCCTGATCACCCCCACCTGCCCCCCGTGCCAGCGTGCTCGCCCCCCCTGCCCTCCCCTGCTGGCCTGCTCACCCCCAACTTCCCCCCCTGCTGGCCTGCTCGCCCCCACCTGCCCTCCCCAGTGGCCTGCTCACCCCCAACTACCCCCCTGCTGGCCTGCTTACCCCAAACTGCCCTCCCTTGCTGTCCTGATCACCCCCAACTGACCCCCACTGACGGCCTGCTCACCCTCAACCGGCCCCCCTGCTGGTCTGCTCAACCCCAACTGTCCCCCCCCCCCACCGGCCTGATCACCCACAACTGCTGTCCCATCCTGGCCTGATCACCCGCAACTGCCCTCTCCTCTTGGCTTCTAACCGCCTCTGCCTCGGCCCCACCACCATGGCTTTGTCCAGAAGAACGTCCGGAAGGTCTCCTGGAAGGTCTCCCAGTCTAATTAGCATATTACCCTTTTATTAGTATAGATTGGTATTGCAAGTGTATATATGAATAAAAAAATCTGGGGCAAAATATATCAAAATGTGAACTGGTTATCCCTGGTTATTAGAAGTACACTCAATTTAAATTTTCTTCTTTTTGCTTATCTGTATTTTATAACTATCAGTGGGGAACCTGTATTATTTTGATAATGAAAGGTTTTCATTTAAAATATATTTGAGTCTCCCTTGGCAGCCAGAGTGAAACAGATTAGAATTAGCTCCTCAGGTGCCGTTCTTCCTGGCACTGAGTTATTTAAAATAAAGAAAACAAAAGCAAAAAAAGATGTATTAGATGGAGTTTTATATAGTGGAAGATGAGTGATGTGTCAGACAAAATCCTCAGAAACATTTTTCTAGCAGTTTCAGAGGGTGCATATCTTGCCGGTTATTTCGTGTCTTAAGCCAAAAACATGCTTTTAAAGCCTACAAATCAAATATGTAGATTTCCAGGAGGCTAACCTGATCCAAAGGTAGAATTTAAAGCAGTGGCATGCAGGTGTTTTTAGCAGTAGACCCAATCCATTAAGAGAAATTTTAAGCAGTATCTTAATATATAAAATTGAGAATTAGAGCCACTCCCTCTCCTCACCTTCTCCTCCCAGTGGCCCCTCCTACCCGCTCTGGAGTGCTGGGGCCTGAACTCTGCTGTGTGGGAGGAGCTAGAGGACAGGATGTGCTCTTCCGATAAGCATTTGCCTCGGTTTGTGGGAGCTCAGAAAAGGCCCACCACCGGGTAGCAGGTGAAGAAATCCCTCCACAAGGCCAATTATGAAGCAGGCCCTGACTGATTATTCTTTATTTTTCCAAACTGATTTTTCAAATGTGGTTACATGCACATACACTACCACACACACCCTCCACACACATACACCATACCTGCCCCCTCCCCTTGGCAACCAAAACATTCATCAAAGCTGCTGTAGGTGGTGAGGTTATTGGTGATTACTATGTTCTTCTTTATACCTTTTTGTATTTTTACATTTTCTTCAACAAATGGGTTTTACTTAATTTATTATTATTCCCCTTAGGGTATAATATATGTACATTGTTTAAAAAAATTTTTTTAAAGGAAAATAGCGAAATGCCTATAGAAGAAAATAAAAAGTATCTGTAATCCCACCAGGAAAAACGTTATAAAACTACATCACTTCTAGGCAGGTACTTGGTAGGCTCTGAGTAGCAAGCAATTTGCAGTTCTGCTTTTGGAAGGTGTCTACTTTGCTTGTACTCTCTGTGTCTGATTGGAAACCAACCTTGCTGGTTATGGCTGTGCTTCTGCAGGCAGAAAACATTGTGCTGCTAGAGCTGGACATGCCCAGCCGGACCACCAGGGACTATGAGGGCCCTGCCATTGCCCCCAAAGTCCAGGCGGCATTGGATGCAGCTCTGCAGGATGAGGATGAAATACAGGTGGATGCATCATCCTTTGAAAGTACTGCAAATAAGAAATCCAAGACCAGGTGAGTGGCTCTTGATGACCTATGTTTGAACAAGGACAAATGAAAGTAGCGGGTGGCAAGAGTGCTTGTTTATCATAAAATGCTTTACAGGACACACCAGAAAATAGTGCCATATTACTTCTGGGTTTATTCATTTATTACACAAATATTTATGGTTCAGGCATTATGCCAGGTAGACTGAATACCAGAATGCCGAATGTGCCTGGTTCCTACTATAAGGAGCATGTGTTCTACAGAAACAGGGGACAGTTCTTTGGTTCCCACCAGGTATCAGGGACTTAATTTGGTGCTAAATTAGAAATTCTGCCATATTAAATTTTGGATTAGAAGTTTAAGGAAACAACTGGATGTAAAACCAAAAATGGAAGAAATTCTATCTGGAAACTTAATATTTTTGCCACTTTGGAGAAGAAAGTCAAGATTTTATTTAAATGGAAGAACAATGGCTGAGAATCAGAGTTCCTTCTGTGAGGTTTCACTCCTTGGTTGGCAGGTTGTGTTGGCCATGTGCAGAGGGTCGGGCTATGCCAGTCTCATGGTTTTACAGTTGAAAGGCCATTGGCGAAAGGGCACCTGGAAATGTTAATGGCACTTGGTGGGAAAGGAGTCTGATCTGTGCTGGTGACAGAGATGGGACATATAATAATGTGAACATGTGCTTGACTTTTGCAGGCCTAAAAGCGGAAGGAAGTCGGGATCCTCCTCCTCTTCCTCAGGAACCCCTGCATCTCAGCTTTATCCACAGTCTCGGGGGCTGGTTCCAAAGTAAAGCCAGTTCCTGCTCTCCTGGGGTTTAAACAGCATTTGCCTTCTGAGAAAAGAGATGAGCAAATACCTGCAGAGAGGACTCCAGCCCAAACTCAGAACATTCCCCTGGGGAGAAGCGATGGCCTCTTTGCAGATTAACCAACTTAATCTGGCTGAAAGGTGCTGGTCCTAACCTGGCATTCAGCTCCTCTGGGCAACGTCCCTTAATTAGCATCTCAGATATGCATGGGTAAGGTAAAGTGCGATAGTCGATAGTTGAAGTGGAAAGCAAGAGGATGACCAGTGACCTTGCTTCCCTTCTCCCTTGCCTTCTCTCCCTTCCTTTCCCTTCCCTTCTCCCCTCTCCTTTTCTAGCCTGTTCTTTACACTGGGCTCCCTTCTTGTTGAACAATAGAGCAGAATCAGGAGTCACCTTAGCAGGACCAAGTCTTTGGAGCCTCAGGATAAAATAACAGTGAGGTTGAAAAGTGAAAGCCCTAGAACTTGAATACGTGCTTGTTCTTGTAGATTGAAATGAGAAATCTCATTTGGACCCAAACCCCCAGTGGGCATGATCCATGCTCCTCAGAAAGAAGGGGATCTGTCTTTGGGATCTGCTGAATGAGGAAATGTTTTCCGAGGAAGCTACCAATTTCGCTCCTGAGGGGTTAATGTTGGAAGCAATAGAAATCACATTCCCTTTGCCTCCTTAGAGAGTTTAGAGGCTTCTTTAAAAACCTCAAAACCATGACCATCCTGTCAAAGACATAAATCTGTAAGCTGATGCCATGTCCATACACCGTGTCATTTTACTCTTCATTTGTCACCATCTTTAGCCAAGTGTGTGTACTCTGAACATCCTTCCTAGGCCCATCTGCCTCCTGAGCATGCTCTACAGTGGGCCTGTTTTGTGGGAGAAGGGAGGCTGGCTCTGTCTTCTCTGTTTGGACAAAAGTAGGAGGAATGAGACATATGGTGGCACTTCCCCATTTTGTCCCATATTTACGTAGAGAGCATAAGGGTACTGGGCAGATGCAGAGACAGAGACATGCGGCTCAGTGCAGTGTGAAGGGAAGACAAAGGTGGGAGCAAATGAACCTGCCTGCCTTCAGCTGAAACTCACCAAATCCTAGGATGGTGGCTCTCCCAGGCAGAACCTAAAGTGGTGGCTAGGAGGTGCTTTGTGATTGCATAGGCTCAGAGGAGAGTTAGAAATTCCCCGTTTACATATACTAGTTTGGTTTATAAGTTTTAGTTCTTTGTATTATTGAAATTCAAAGCTTCATTTTATGTTGGTCATTAGGTGACTGTTACTCCTTTTTCCCCCAAGAGACACTCATAAGTGTGTGTGGATGTGCAAGCACAATGGTGCCTATGTTCTTTGAGTGTGTCCACGTGTGTCTGTAAGAGAAAGATAGAGACCAAGAACTTGCCCAATTTTAGAAATACACTAATGTACAGTTGTTGCCTTTGTCTGTATTAAAGGCCCATTGAATGACTAATCCAGGTTGGAAGCACTCCCATGTGGGTGTCTGAGTCCACAAGCCAAGCCTGAGGGGACAGTGTGAGTCCCCAGGTCTGCCTCACTGGTGTACCTTGCTGGCATGGTGCCTCAGGAAGGTGGTGACTCAGGTGGGCCTTGAGTTGTATTTTAACTCAGCTGCTCAGTTCCCAGGGCACATTTCTGGATCAGAACCTGTGGGAAAGAGGAGGTACCAAGTGCAATGTCACAGCATTTTGTAAATGGAGATCTGTCATCTGGCAGCTTATCTCCTTTTTAGTTACTATTCTTTCTGAACCCAGGGTCCTTTTCAGTAATTCCCAGAGCCTAATGGAGCCTTCCCTCATCTTCCTTGGGATCAAACCCTGCTTCTCTCTTATTTACCTGTTTGAATAGGAACCAAATGACCAAGTTGGAGCCTAAGATGTTTTTTTTTGCCAGTTACACCTGTCTCTTGCCCCCAATTTTTTTCAAAACTAGTATGAATTCTATAGGCTAAAAATATTCATCTGGCAAATTTGGGAACTGAACACTGCAGATAACACGATACCTTAATACTGATGTCTCAAGGTGGCTATTCTGACCAAGGGTGGTTGCGTGACCATAGAGCTTTTCTAAGAAGGCAAAAGAAGAAAGCTAAGTTGACAAGCAGGGTTAGTAAAACAGCTTGCCTTGTACTCATCTGATGGTCTATGAACAAAGTGGAAGAACACCTGAGTGGAGGTGAAGCTGTCCCTTCCCAGTCTCCGGTGCTTTTCTTCTCTCAAAGTGGATCCGATAAATATTTGAATAGAGCAGATAGCAGAACATAAGCTGCTGTGTTGGACTCTGAATTGAGCCAAGTGTGTGGAGGACCTCCCAGGCCCACTGAGGGACCAGGTTTCCCTGTCTGTAGTCATGCTAGAATGTTCCAAGCCATCTGAGGGCCAGCAGCAGTTAGTGAAGTCTGGAAGCCAACCTAACGCTATCTAAGAAGATCATCTGAGAGAAGGAGTTTGAGACTGTGTGTGCAATCTTCATCAGGCACCTTTTTGCTCTGATCAGTAGGAATGTATCTGGCTTTATATTTTAAAGTCACCTGTCTCCCAGACCCCTGGATCCAGAACCCAAGGCCAGAAATCATAGGCATGAAGCACTTTCTTAAGACTGACTTAACATTGGATTGTTCCCCATTGAATGCCTGCCTGCATGCTGCTTGAATTGCACCACCCACACCTCCATGACCAAGGGCATCAGAGTTCTGCAGCTCAGGTGTGGGCCATGGGCTGCTCTCTGCTTTTCCTGTCTGACTCTTGTAAGTCCTCCCTCATTGAATGTAAAATTGTTGCCAAGTTGCTGAGAAGTGTCAATTCCCTGTTGTTAACATGGGATATCAGTTCTGCCTCACATTTCCCACTAGAGGTCAAGGCTCACTGCAAGTAACACCTTGGGCCATCTGAATACCATCAGTGGGCAAAAATGGGGCTATTAATATACTCTAAAAGCCATAATGAAAATGCTCAGAGGGAACTGGATAAGAAGAGTGGGCCTGGCTATTGTATATCTCACAAGGTTTTGTCTTGTACTGTTCAGAAATCTACCACCTTTCTCCTTGCCCTTGTTTCTTCAATGAAATGTTTTTGAGGTTATTTATGAAATGAGTAATCCTGGTGCAGGAAGGAGGCAGTGGGCTTTATGGCTCTTTAGAGTTAATATTGATCTTGACCTTCTCTTTGGCTACCTTTAGACAAAGAACACGCCAATACTTGGGGCTCTAAGTTTTACAGTTAATATTTATTTGTATCATCTCTTTGTCTAGGAATGTAAAAGTGATTCTAAACTAAGATGTGTAATAAAAATCAATCAGATTTATTGTACCTACAAAAAGGTGTCCTCATAAATGACTAATGCTTTTGAAAATGATATTTCTGTGGCGGATACACTGCCACTTTCTTTAAACATTTTAATTTTTCTAGTGAAAAGAGTGTGGGAGTGGAAATGAAGATTGAGTTGGAATGCTGGTATTTAAAAAATAGAGCAACAAGATAAAGGGACATAAAATGAAGCAAGACAGAGTGACAAGTAAGTGCTTCTCATGTTTTTCCAAGGAGGTTCCTGAGACCAGCCTAGGCAACAGCCATGAAATGTCTTTGTAATGATTGTGGTTTTTTTTTAATTTCTTTAAATGTATTACATATTATACTTTAAAATAAGGGTTTTTTTACATAAAAATATTTTATGTTATTAACCATGAGGAAAAAAAAAGAAATATCAGAAATGGGCCATATGTTGGTCTTGTGGCTTCTCATATTCTCAGGCCTGCTGAAGTATATCCCTGGGGGGTTGTGCCTCCTGGTTGAGATGTAGGGACTGAGTAGAGAGCACAGATCCTGGCCTCTGTCTGGGTCTGAATTCTGGTTGTGTCTGCTTACTAACCATATGACTATGAGGAATTTAATTTACCTCTGTGAATCTCGGGGTCCTTGTCTGTAAAATGGGGTGATAATCCCTGCCTTGCAGGACCATTGTGAGGATTAGCAATGATTTAAAGCAACAAGCACATAGTATGTAGACTAGAGCAGACATTTAAAATGTACTTGCTGCAGTGACAGATCCCTGTGTTCAGAAGATACCATGAACAATTTGTAACCTAAGGTACTAGAAGCTAGTACTGGGCACATCATGTTCAGAAAATCCTAGGCCTCTATAGAAAAGCTGGCATTAAAAAAAAAAATTGTTGAGAGAGAGAGAGAGAGAGAGAGAGAGAGAGAAATGGGTAGAGAGGGGGAGAGAAAGAAAAAAAATGATTTGTTGTTCCACTTATTTATTCATTCACTGGTTGCTTCTTGTATGTGCCTTGATCAGGGATCGAACCTGCAGCATTGGCATATCAGGACCATACTCTAACCAACTGACCTACTCGGCCATTAACAAATATATGGTGAATACCTACTGTGCACCATGCTATTCTGGGCATTGGATATATAGATGTGGGCAACACTGACATGGTCCCTGAACTCACAGAGCTTGTATTTTAATGGGGAAGGAGAGACAGGATAAGTGTTAACCAAACACACATAAATGTATAATTACAAATTATGATAAAAGCCATGAAGTGATATTATAGTATATTATATTAGAATAACAGGAGCCTAATTTGGATTGGTGGGTAAATAAGAGAAGGACCTTCTGAAGAAATGACATTTACAGTGAGATCTAAAGCAGTGGTCGCCAACCTTTCAGACCTCACGGACCACCAGTGGTCCGTGGACCACTGGTTGGCAACCATTTATCTAGAGAATAAGGAGTTAGCTAGACGAGAAATGAGGAAAAGGAATTTGTGAAAGAGTGAACAGCATTTGTGAAGGTCTTATATAACAGAGTAGTAGAATTTTACTAAGAAGATAGCTGCAGCCCAGGCCAGTGTGGCTCAGTTGCTTAAACATAGTTCCATGCACCAAGTGATCACTGGTTTGATTCCTGATCAGGGCACATGCCCTGGTTGAGGACTCGATCCCTAGTAGGGGCCATGCAGGAGGCAGCCAATCAATGTTTCTCATCTATGGTCCTCTCTCTCTCTCTCTCAAAAGTCAATTAAAACTTTTTTTTTTTTTTTAAAGAAGAAGGTATCTGCAGTCCTTTTTTACTCACTAGAGGGAAGCATGGAGAACTATTGTAGAAAAGATTACAGTATAGAACTTTAAAAAATGCCAACAAGATACTAGTATTTAAAGAGCACAGAGAGGATAGTGGCCTATGTGACTTAGGCAAATGATTCTTAATTGTGTTTCTTCATAAGATACCCTCAAGCTATGTGTTAATGTCCCTATACACCCCTTTTCCTAAAAAGAGTTAAAAACCATAGCTTGGCTTAGCCTAAATAATTATTAGTGTAGAATAGTTCAAAATCCATTAGCCAAAAAGCAAGAGTTCAAAGTATGATTTGAAGAATTATGAGCATTGGACCAAGGGCTAATTTGGTGGTGCAAGGCAGGGAAGCTAAGCAAACTTGGAAATTCCTGCCACTCACCAAGTTGTCTTCGCATCTTCTGGATTGTTAAAAAAAAAAAAAAAAAAAAAAAAAAAAAAAAATCAAGAAACTACTCAAACCTTGTATGATTCTGTAAGAAAAATATTTGGTCTTTGTCCCTGAAGAGCTTCTACAACCCTTGGAATTTCCTGAGTTATGGGAGTATCTTTTGGTATTCCTAACAAGCCCCTTTCAACCACATCAGAGTTTATGCTAATAAAGTGACTCTAGTTGGGCCCCTAAATAGGTTCAGGATGGGGGCTGATTGCCAGAGGAACCAATCATGTGATTAGAGGTTTGGAACTTTCAGTCCCACCACCTGACCTCCAGGGAGGGGAGAGGAACTGGAGATTGAGTTAATCACCAATAGCAATGATTTCATCATGGCTATGTAATGGAACCACCAAAAAAAGCCCCTAAACATTGGGGGTTTGGAGAGCTCCCAGGTTAGTCAACACATTGGAGGATGGCATGTCTGAAGGCATGGAGGCTCCCCATTTCCCCCACCCCCACTCCCATCTTCTATGCATTTCTTCCATTTGGCTCTTCCTGGGAGTTGCATCCTTTATAATAAACTAGAGGCCCGGTGCACAAAATTCCTGCACGGGTGGGGGGGTGACCCTCAGCCCAGCCTGCACCCTCTCCAATCTGGGACCCCTCGAGGGATGTCTGACTGCCCGTTTAGGTGGGATCGGGCCTAAACAGGCAGTCGGACATCCCTTTCATAATCCAGGACTGCTGGCTCCCAACTGCTCGCCTGCCTGCCTTCCTGATTGCCCCTAACTGCTTCTGCCTGCCAGCCTGATCACCCCCTAACCACTTCCCTGACAGCCTGACTGATGCCTAACTACTCCCCTGCCAGCCTGTTTGCCCCTAACTTCCCTCCCCTGCAGGCCTGGTCACCCCTAACTGCCCTCCCCTGCAGGCCTGGTAACCCCTAACTGCCCTCCCCTGCAGGCCTGGTCTCCCCCAACTGCTCTCCCCTGCAGGCCTGGTAACCCCTAACTGCCCTCCCCTGCAGGCCTGGTCTCCCCCAACTGCTCTCCCCTGCAGGCCTGGGTCCCTCCCAACTGCCTTTCCCTGCAGGCCTGGTTGCCCCCAACTTCCCTCCTCTGCCAGCTTGGTCACCCCTAACTGCCCTCCCCTGCAGGCTTGATCACCCCCAACTGCCCTCCCTTGCAGGCCTGGTCCCTCCCAACTGCCCTCCCTTGCTGGCCATCTTGTGTCCACATGGGGGCAGGATCTTTGACCACATGGGGGCAGCCATCTTGTGTGTTGGAGTGATGGTCAATCTGCATATTACTCTTTTATTAGATAGGATAGAGGCCTGGTGCACGGGTGGGGGCCAGCTGGTTTTCCCTGAAGGGTGTCCCGGATCAGGGTGGGGGTTCCCTTGGGGCGTGGGGCAGCCTGGGCGAGGGGCCTGTGGTGGTTTGCATGCCAGCCACGCCCCCTGGCGACCCAAGTGGAAGCCCTGGTATCTGGGGTTTATTTATCTTCTACAATTGAAACTTTGTAGCCTGGAGCGGAGCCAAGCCTTCTGCTTGCTCCGTGGCAGCAGCCATTTTTTTTGGATTTATGTATCTTCTATAATTGAAACTTTGTAGCCTTAAGTGGAGGCCTGGGCTGGCCAGGGTGTGCAGAAAGCTTGGCTTCCTCCATCGACAGGGGCAACCCTAGCCTCCTGCTCTTTCCAGCTCCGTGGCTGCTGCCATTTCTGTTTGGGTTTATAT
Source organism: Plecotus auritus (assembly GCF_963455305.1). Taxonomy (NCBI): domain Eukaryota; kingdom Metazoa; phylum Chordata; class Mammalia; order Chiroptera; family Vespertilionidae; genus Plecotus; species Plecotus auritus. The sequence continues at coordinate 63,912,726 of NC_137782.1, read as the reverse complement.
ATCTTCTATCATTGAAACTTTGTAGCTTTGAGTGGAGGCTTAGGCCGGCAAGGGAAGGCGGAAAGCTTGGCTTCCTTCATTGCCGGGGAAACCCAAGCCTCCCTCCTGCTCTCTGTGGCCGTAGCCATCTTGGTTGGGTTTATTTGCATATTTGCTCCTGATTGGCTTGTGGGTGTGGCTTGTGGGTATAGCGGAGTGATGGTTAATTTGCATATTACTATTTTATTATATAGGATGGGTAATAGCAGGGGTCCTCAAACTTTTTAAACAGGGGGCCAGTTCACTGTCCCTCAGACTGTTGGAGGGCCGGACTATAGTTTAAAAAAAAAAAAACTATGAACAAATTCTTGCCAAAACCGGTTTGGCTCAGTGGATAGAGCGTCGGCCTGCGGACTGAGGGTTCCTGGGTTCGATTCCGGTCAAGGGCATGTACCTGGGTTGCGGGCACATCCCCAATGGGGGGTGTGCAGGAGGCAGCTGATCGATGTTTCTCTCTCATCGATGTTTCTGACTCTCTACCCTTCTCCCTTCCTCTCTGTAAAAAAATCAATAAAATATATTTAAAAAAAAAACAGAAAAGAAAAAAAAAAACTATGAACAAATTCCTATGCGTACTGCGGGCCCGGGACGAGTCGGCTGCTAAGCAGGATAGGCAGCGGCCCCCGGCGGACCGGATAAATGTCCTTGGCGGGTCGCATGTGGCCCGCGGGCCATAGTTTGAGGACGCCTGGGTAATAGTAACTAAAGCCCTTTTCTGAGTTCTGTGAGCCATTCTACCTCTCCTTACCAAACGTGAGGAGAGGTTTAATATTAAATTATCAAACCAATTTATAGTCCGAAGTAAAAGTGGCAACCTGGGACTGAGTCCTTAACCCAGGGGTCCTCAAACTTTTTAAACAGGGGGCCAGTTCACTGTCCCTCAGACAGTTGGAGGGCTGGGCTATAGTTTAAAAAAAACAACTATGAACACATTCCTATGCGCACTGCAGGCCCGGGACGAGTCGGCTGCTAAGCAGGACAGGCAGCGGCACCCGGCGGCCGGATATATGTCCTCGGTGGGCCGCATGTGGCCCGGGGGCCATAGTTTGAGGACGCCTGCCTTAACCTGTGCTAACTCCAGGTAGTGCCAGAACTGTGGGATATGCAGTTGGTGTCTGGAGAGTCAGAGAATTGGTTGTTGAGCAGAGAGGAAAACCCATACATTTGGTTGCCAGAAGTGTTGTGAATAAAAACAGTTGACCTTGGAAACTATATTTTGAACTCCGTGCTGATGGTTTTGTTTTGGGACATGTGATTTTGGTAGGCCCTCTTATTACTAGAGTTGCCATCAGATTGAAGTTTACCCCCAGAATGGTCTCCAAGGACCAAGTTGTGGTCACACCTGCCAGTGAATTCGTCAAGGATATAACTGTAGCTCTCGCAGCTGCTCCTGTTTCATCCTCTGTTTCTGTCACCAGTCTTGTGGTTAACCGTCCCTGGGTGCTTCAGTTAAGTGAGTCAACTGGGGACTTGCTTTTGGGGTGGGAGAAATGGCCCGAGCGAGAGACAGTGTAGCCCACAGGATACTTGTTGAATGCCTTTTGTGCACCACGTGTCTTGCCCTGCACTGGGGATGGAGAGGAGTACAATACTCCCGCCCTTCTGAGGACAGAGTGCTTAGGAACTACCAGAAGACTCGCTTCTCCTCACACCACGCTCCAGCCCTCGGAAGCTGGAGCCACACACGCCTCCTTTGGGTTATCCAACAGCTTTCATGCTTTGGCACCTTCACATGTGTTATAACCTCTTTCTGGAGGCTCCTCCCCACTCTTTGCTTGGCTAATTCCAACTCATCCATCAGGTATCAGTCAAATGTCACCTCTTTCAAAAAGCCTTCCCCAACCATCCATTCTGGTTTCTCTCCCTCTCCACCTCTGCATGTTGTCCTTATCTTACCTTGTTTCCTTCTTATTCCTTTTCCCAGCTTGCAATTATATATTTCTTTGCTTTGGTCTCCCCCACCAGACTGTAAGTTCCCTGAAGGACTGTCCTATTGTCCTCTCCAAGTCTGACGCTTGAGTTGGATGGTTGGATGCGTGCTGAAACCTACAGCTCAGCACAGCATTTTCTGTCAGTGGAAGGAATGATGTGCCAGGAGAGGTGGGAAAAGGCTTCGTAAAGCATTTGAGTCATGCTCTGTAAGAATGGGTAGGGTTTCATCCACTTGGGAAGGAGGGAAGAGCATGCCAGACAAAGGGAATGTGAATGAACACATGAGGACTTGCTGGTGATGGAAATGGAGAAAGGAGAACTGGGCTGGGAACGGTCTTGACTCCATGGCACATCCTGCAGATAGGAGAGCCCTGGAAGCCTTTTTCTTCCCTTGTGGGAGTGAAGCACGCCTCAATTTAGCATTTTTTTCTTACGCCCGCCTCCCATGCTATTATTCTCTTTGAGAAAGCAGAAAGCAATTTCACTAAGTACAGCTTTAATTTTGCCTGCTGTTCACACAGGTTTTCAGGACTCAGTTGGCAAATTCCTTTCTGCAAGGAGCTTTCCCTGGCACAGCTCACCACTCAAGGAATTCCAAGGAGCACTTGAACTTGACTTCAATATCCTAGTTCCCTAACAGTGAGGCCAAGGGATTTTTCAGGGTAATGGTCTGGAAGGAAATCCCTTTGCTGCATTTAGGAACAGAGAAATTAAACTTCTCTAATTGGTTTTGAAATTTATCTTCCTTGTCCAGTCAACAAAAGATTTATGTATGTTGTTCCAGACTCTGTCCTAGGTGTCATGGCCTACAGCTCAGAACCCTGCCCTTCCAGAGCTTCCAGTCTGGCAGGGAATTACCCCATTCACCAGTAAGTCCAAATCAAGGTAATCAGCATAGATACGGTACTGACAGAGTGCAGAGAGGGTCGCAGATTTCAGTAAGGAGCATGTTAAATGCAATGATCAGTCTCTTTGCTAGACTATCCCAGGAGCAGCAAGAGGAGCCAGGGTTTCAGCATCAAATTTATTCATTTCTTTGAGTATCTACAATGTTCTGGGCATTGTTCTAGTCCTAGAGAGCTAGATTAAGCCCCTGTCCCTAGGGATGTCACATTCTAGTGGTGGAGATAGATGGGTAACAGAAGGATGTGCAGGATCTGAAGGCAAACAGGCAGGTCAGGGGTTAGAGAGTGACATGCTGGGGGAGGTGCTGGCTTGGGTTACATTGAGAGGTCAGGGAAGGCTTCTTTGCAATGGTGATGTTATATTTGAGCAGAGTGAGTCCTGAGTGAAATTAGGGAGCAAGTGTGTGGGTATCTGGGACTTGAATGAAGAGTATTCCAGGGAAAAGGAACCACAGTGCAGAGGTCTGGAGGTGGGAGTGTATTGGGAATAAGGAGGCAAGTGTGGCTAGTGGGCAGTGAGGTTGGAAAGGTGGCCAGGGGCCAACTCTGAACTATAAGTGAATTTTATTTTTAGACCATTGAAGGATTTTAAGCAAAAGAGGGAAATCCGATAGGAATGTTTTAAAAGGATCCCTCTAGCCTTGGCCCATGTTGCCCAGTGGTTAGAGAGTCCGCCTGCACATGGAAGGGTCCCAGGTTAGATTCCCAGATGCGATGCAGATTAGGTTGGGGCATGTGCAGGAGGCAACCACATGGATGTTTCTCACTCTCCCTCCCTTCCCCTCCCTCCTCCCACTCTCTCTAAAAATCAATGAAAAAAATATCCTTGGTGAGGATTAACAAAAAACAAAACAACAAACAAAAACCCCGATCCCTCTAACTGCTTTGTAGAGAACAGAGCAAATGGGGCAGGCAAGAAGACTGCTTAGAAGAGGGGCTGTAGTTTGGACCAGAGGTGGTGGCTGGGACCAAGCCGTGGGAGAGGAGAGAAGTGGTAACATGCCTTAGGATATGTTTACTGCTGATAACTGGATTTCAGTGAGAGAAAAAGAAGAGGCAACAATAGCCCCAAGGTTTTTGATCTGAAGCCTATGGAAATGTCACCTCTGCCACTTTCTTCCATGTACCATGCTCCCCTCCCCCCCTTTTCATGATCTAGTTTCTTTTATTTATTCTTATTTTTAATATGTTTTTATTGACCTTTTAGAGAGAGGAAAGGAGAGGGAGAGAAACATCGATCGGCTGCCTCCTGCATGCCCTTCACTGGGGATCAAACCCAAAACTCGTGCATGTGCCCAACCAGCGACCTTTTGGTGCACGACTGATGCTCCAACCGAGTCACCCAGCTGGGGCCACCACCACCAATTTCAAAACATTTCATCACCCCAAAAAGTACCCATTAGCAGCCACTCCCAATTTCCTCCCAACCACAAAGCCCTAGACAACCACTCATCTACTTTCTGTCACTTCTGTCTGCAGCTGACTCTTTTAGGTTCTTAGAATCCAGTTTCCTCATCTGTAACTTCACAGGGTGAGTGTGAGGTTTAAGAGAGAACATGAAAACATGAGAGTGTGTCTAATGGGCCAAGCAGACTGGAGGTTCCTTGGCCTTAGTAAGTGCTGCGGACTCAGTTTGCCATCTTACTGAGGCAGTGTGAGTAGTGGTGGGGGCTCTGGACCCAGACTGCTGGGTTGTGAATTACGAACTCATCATTTACTAGCTTTATGGTGATGAAAAGTTTCTTAACCTCCCTGGGGTCTCAGAATCCTCAATGGTCAAAAAGGGCCCATAGCAAGTACTTCCTAAGTTGCTGGCAGTTCAAATGTGTGGAACAGTGCCTGGTATGTAGCAAGTGCTCAGTAAATGGTCATTGTGCAGTGCTGTTTCCATTATTAGTCAATTAAGGAGTCCTGCAAGCAGGTGGGGACTCCCATCTTCAAGGCTGGGAATGGGCATCTCTGAGCCCAGGTGGTTGCAGGGGTAATGGAGAGAGAGAGATATCATAGATCTATTTTTAATGTTATCCTCTTGTTGGATCTGTACCTTTGCAAAAGTCACTTGTTCCCTCTAAGCCTCAAGTTACTTATCTGTAAAGTGGGGGGGTTAAAGTCAACCTTACTTCATAGGGCTCTGGAAGATTCGATGACCTATTGAGCACCTGTTTGCCAGGCACTGTTTTGAACATAACAGGGAAAAAAAGCTTTGCTCTCCTAGAACTTGTATGGAGCTGATGGAGAGAGACAGAAGGTAAATAATAATCATAAGGATCATAATACATAAATACAGAAAGAAAAAAAAAGTAAAGCATCTGGTGCCTGGCATGTGGTGAGCATGCCATAAATGATAGCAGTTATGATTATTATGTGAAAGCACTTCTTAAAGCTGGACAGCACAGCATAGAGGCAGGTCTCTAGGTGACTGACTGCAAGCATGTGGCCTTCATTAAAGTCTTACCTCATTTCTGCTCAGTTAAATTTCATTCAGCCTCCAAGGCCTCTTTCACATTGCCTGGTTAGATCTATTTGTCTTCGAGGCTAGAGCATTCCTTTTTCCTCCCTTCACCTGGTATTTACTGAAGGCTACTTTGGGCCAGGTGTTCTGCTGGGTGCTGGGGTTATTAAGCCGAAAAACCCAGGAGGAGTGTGGTCAGGAGCATGAATGAAGGGAGCCCGGGGCACCCTGGGAACTTCCAGCCCAGGCAGATGAGAGCCAGACTGAAGGATCCTGGCTGCCTTGGTTTTATTCTGCCCGAGGAGACCCTGAAGAATTCTGAGCTGGGTGATAAAGTTAGCAGAAAAACGAAGACTTCACAACATTCTTGTTTAAATGCTACTTCGTAAAAGTAAACATTTGCTTTATGGTCAAATGCATAATCTATATTTAAGCACTACAGTCAAACCCAGAGAGCTACAAGAAGGAGATCTGAAGACATGTAGACAAGCAAAGACCTCAGGGCAAATAATGTCTCAAGGTGAAGACAGTATGCCACTAGATTAGTAGGAAATGTGGCAAAAATGGAGGAGGGAGTTTTGGAGCGAGACAAACCTAGGTTGGCATTATTACCCGAAGCAAGCTATTGCTCCTTGGTAGGAGGGTTAATACTGACCCTGCTGCCTTCAGGGTTGCTGAAAGGATTAAAAGAAACATCCATCAAGTGTCTGGCACTTAATAGGGACTCAATAAAAGACATGTTAAGTATTAATAACAATATTAATTATTAGTAACAGTGCAGCATATGGGAAGAGCTCTTTGTGTCAGCCAGACCAGTGTACAAATACACCCAGTGCAAGTTGCTTAACCTTTCTGAGCCTTGGATTGTCTCCTTTCCTATAAAATGAATTAATGAAAATACTTTCCTTGTAGGGCTGAGGAAGGGAATAAATGTGATAATGAAGTTTCTAGGCTGTATAATAGGTGTTCAGTTAAGTGCTATTTCTAAATCGGAAAACAGTGAATAAATATTCTGATGGTAGAACATTGAAACAATACAGAAACATTTAAAGATTAGAGGATTTTCCCATAATTTTGTTACATATTACTAAACTGCTTCTCAAAATGACTATGAATTTGCATTCCCACCAACAGTGCATAAATTGTGCCTGTTTCCTTACATCTTTGCTAACACTGGGTTCTGCCGATCTTTTAAACGTTTGCCAGCCTGATCTATTGAAAAATGACATCTCAATTTTGTTTTTATCTGTAGTTCCAGGATTACTCACGAGGTTGAAAATCTTTTCAAGTATTTCCATTTGTGTTTCTTCTTTTGTTAATTGCCAGTTTAGGTCATTGTTATTTGGCCATCTTCCTATTGAGGTGTTTCCTAATGACTTTTAAGAACTCTGTTTATTAGGAATCTTAACTCTTAGTCAACTTCTTAGATTTTTAAAAACTGTTATAACATGTTTAGAAAGACTTCCAGTTCCAAGATTACAAAAATAATCACTTTTTCCCCTTCCAATACTTTTATTGTTTCTTTTGTCACATATAAATCATTGATCTAGGTGGAATTTAGATTTAAGAAGGGAGGTAAGTGCCAACTTAATTCTTCTCCAAATGGCTACCCAGTAGTCCTGTTCTGTTTATTAACTTTCATCTTTCCTCCACCAGTTTGAAATGTTAACTTTATGTACTACAATTCCTTATATGCGTGGCCCTATTTTTGTACTCTGTTAGGTTGAATATGTCTGTTGCTCCTTTGTCAAAATTGCACTACCTAATGTATTTTAATACCTAGAACAAGTCCCAACTCATTACTCTTCTTCAAAGTTTGCTCGGCAGTAAGGTGGAGTGATTAAATTCAATGCCCTGTGGACCTATCCATAGGACTTCTTGAGTGTCCTCATGCCATGGTGGCTGGCTTTCCACAGAGAATGTGATCCACAGAACAAGGCAGATGCTGCAATGCCTTTTATGACTTAGCCCCAGAAGCCACACATGGTCATTTCCACAATATCTATCAGTTCCAGTTTAGCCCTATTTAAAGTGGGAGGGGGCTAGAAAGGATGTGAATGCCAGGGCCTGTTTTGGAGGCTGGCTCCCACAGTGCCTTAGAAAGAATTCGGAATGAGTTTTGGGTTTGAATCTTGACTCTGGCAACAATTTGTGTGATCTTGGGCAAGTTCCTTTACTTTACTGGCCCTGCCAGTTTTCTCACTCGCCTCACTTGGTGGTTGCAACAGTCAAGGTTTAGGGCCTGTGAAAGCCCTTAACTTCAAATTCAGACATTAGCAATTAAAGAAGAGAAGGAATAAAAGCCATTTGGGGCAGGGTGTAAGTTAATATTTTCATAAAACATTGAAAATGAAGAAATAGCCCATCTAATAATCTGATTACATTAGCACCATCACTTTTTAGAATTTTTGTGTTAAAGTGCACTTTAAAATTTCTTTCCTACTTCACAGAGAAAGAATAGAGAAAATGGCTTAAGTTGAGGCAGTAAGATTTATGGTAGATATGAGTACATCTGTATATCTCTGGCATTAAGAGAGATTAAAAAGTGGGATAAGCTCCTTAGTAAAGTCCTGAAATCTCCACCTGAAAACCTGAAAGAATTATGTGGGGGCTGTAATTTTCCACAATTTTTGGCAAAAACGAGCTCCTTTGAGGCCACTTTGTGGGGGGGGGGGGGGTCCACAAATTTTTAAAAGTAAAATGAAAAGAATTTATTATTTAAAAATTTCTGCCCTAGCCAGTTTGGCTCAGTGGATAGGGTCCTGTGTTGTTGTTTTTTAAAATATATTTTTATTGATTTCAGAGAGGAAGAGAAAGGGAAACATCAATGATGAGAGAGAATCATTAATCAGCTGCCTCCTGCTCGCCCCCTACTGGAGATCGAGCCCACAACCTGGACATGTGCCTGAACCAGGAATCAAACTGGGACCCTTCAGTCTGCAGGCTGTTGCTCTATCCACTGAGCCAAAGCAGCTAGGGCAGGGTCCTGGGTTTGATTCTGTCCAGGGTACGTACCTGGGTTACAGGATCAATCCCAGTGTAGGAGGCAACCAATCCATCTCTCTCACATCGATGTTTCTATCTCCCCCCCTCCACTCTCTCTAAAAATCAATGGAAAAATATTCTCCAGTGAGGATTAACAAAATGTCCTCACACTGTTGAGCATTAAAATTTTTATTTTTTCCATCATGTGAGTTGGAAAATAAAGACAAGTGTAAAGAAGCAAAAAACATCTACCACCTTAATGTAAATGCTGTTTTGTGGGTCAACGGAAAAAGAGAATTTTTTAAATTAAAAAATGTAATACTTTGAAGAAAAAACCAATCATAGTCTTACAGCCCAGAAATAACCATTATTAACATTTTGGAGGCGTAAAATGGAATTTAAACACCTTTTTCAGCCTCATAGGAGAATGAAAAACAGGAGTGGATTTAAATAATGAATGGCAGGTAAGCTGAGTTAGGGCTGTCCATCACATGAGCAGATACTGTGCCTAAAGACAACAGTGAGGTCATGAAGTCTCTATTCCTGAGTACCTTTGCAACTTGCATGGATATGCTTGGTTGAAGTCCTACCGCAGTCCCAGTTCTGCCTGGTTCTAAATACTGTTTTAGGGCTCATTCAATGGGAAACTAGTCCTCAGGGGTTTTGTCCAATAAAGTGATTACTGAGTAAGGTCATTCATTCAACAACTGAGTGCCCACCTTGTGCCAGATGTTGGGGGTATGATAATGAACGCAAGAAGATGCTAGCAAGAGACCGACACTAAACTAACGATCATACACAGAAATGAAATGAGGGGCCAGAAGTGACATACAGCCGAAACCGGTTTGGCTCAGTGGATAGAGCGTCGGCCTGTGGACTGAGAGGTCCTGGGTTCGATTCCGGTCAAGGGCATGTACCTTGGTTCCGGGCACATCCTCAGTGGGAGGTGTGCAGGAGGCAGCTGATCGATGTTTCTCTCTCATCGATGTTTCTGGCTCTCTATCCCTCTCCCTTCCTCTCTGTGAAATATCAATAAAATATATTTAAAAAAAAAAAAGAAGTGATATACATTTGTTGATCATCTGCTATGCTGGAAATTTAGTAAATGTGATCTCATTTAATCATCTTGGACCTAGGGGAGATAAGCTGACTTCTCTGAACCTCAACTTCATTTGAAGATGCAGTTATTGAAAGAGAACATTTGTTAGAGTGGCAGATGGTTCCAGGGCTTGATTCACTGAAGCATTTACTGTGTCTACTGTGTACAAAATACTTTACAAAGATTCCATTTAATTCCAATTGCATCCTTTGAGTTTAATACGAATCCTGCTGTCCATATGATGGCACTGAGTCAATGAGAGGTTTCATAACTTGACCAAGGCCACACAGCTGGAGAATGACTGCAAGATTCAAACCCAGACCTGCTCTAGTTCAAAGCCAGTGACAATACATTATCTCATAGTGAGGCTCAGGATGTCTGTGTGTCTTTTGGGGAATTCTTTGGTGACTGCTGGTGATGTATTTGTTATTCATATTTCTGAATACGTGCTTTGCGCATAACTGTGCAGTTTGAAAAGTGACTCATCTTAAAACAGGACAGGGTTGATTATCAGTCCTGTTTATCTTACACTGCCCTGTGACACCTTTGTTGATTTCAAAGATACTTTGTAATAAAAGCACTGTGATAAAAACAGACATCAAAAAATGTATAGGTTTGTTTTTTGGTGCTTCTGACAAGAGACGCATGAGTCTTATTAGCTTTAAAAAAAAATCACAGCTACTTAAGGTTTAATGACTAAAGCCAATTTTCCAACTCATATTATCTTTTTACTCTTAACTATGATGTTGTAATTAGTTTCTGTATGATTCTGCAAGGGCAGAGACCTTGAAATATTCATATCTGGATTTTCCCATGGCTTGACCCAATGGTGAGAATGAGGTAGTACTGGCTGTAAATTAAGTAAAGGCATTTTTTATTGTGCCTGTATTATCTTTCTTTTGCTACTTTAAGTTACCACAGATAGAGTGGCTTACAACGACATCCATTTATTTTTAAACAAATAATTTTTATTGATTTTTAGAGAGAGGAAGGAGGACATAGAGAAATGTCGATTTGTTGTTCCACTTATTTATGCATTCATTGGTTGCTTCTTTTATGTGCCCTAACCGACGATTGAACCCACAACCTTAGCATATCTGGACGATGCTCAAACCCACTCAAAATAACACCATTTACATCTCACACTTTCTGTAGGCCAGAAGTTGACCAGAGGGTTGTTCTCTGCTTTGAACCTGAAAAGGCTAAAATCAAGTGTTGACAGGATGTATTTCTTTCTGCAGACTCTAGGGTAGGGGAGAACCTGCTTCCTGCTCATTCAGGTTATCAAAATTCACTTCCAAGGGGTTGTAGGACTGAGGTTCTATTACTTGTTGGCAGAGGTTATCAACTTCTGAGGCTGCCTACATTCCCAGGCTCATGGCTCCCTTCAAAGGAACAGTGGCTTGTTTTAAGGCCCTGTATCTTGGGGGTAAAGTTGAGTTCCTCTTAAGCTTGGAATCTGATTGTTCTCTGCCTTCCTTTTCTGCTTTTAAGGGTCCATATGATAACAGTTGGCCCTCCCAGATAGCCCAGGGTAATCACCCTATTTTAAGGTCCTTAATCTCATCTGCAAAATCCCTTTTGCCATGGAATGTAACATTCACAGGTTCCAGAGACTAAGGTATAGATAGTTTTAAGTGGGGGAGGACATTATTCTACCACAGTGCTTGTACTAAACATGTACACTTTAGAATGAATCTTCTTGCTACTACTTGGAAGTCAGGGGTAGGGGAGAAATGAAGCTACTCAAGAAAATGTTTGAACAAGCCAAATTACTTGTCAAATTGGGTTATTGTGTCAGCTTTAAATTAAAAACAAAAACAAAACAATCCTTTGTAAAAAATCAGGCCAACCATTTTTTTGGTGGTGGATAGGCTTGTTCTTCCTTTTCCCCATCTTGGGGGTAAACTTAGATGGGGAGAGACTTTAAAATATGCCTTATTTCACCTCCCTACAGTCTATACACTTTGCAGGAATTTATTGGACATGGAAACCTGTGTGACGAACATAAAAAGCAGGAGCACTGAACTCTGTGGTGTTGGGCAGCACAGTTATCAGTCTTCTTTCAGCGCTGGCTCTCTCCTGTGCTGACACCAGGGAGTGGAGGGTATGTTTCCTCATCCAGGGAAACCTTTAAAATGTGGCCACTGACCCTGCCTCCCTATTACTTAAGAGCGGGCCATTAATCCAGTTTAGGACTGAATCTAGGCATGTTTCTGGACATTGATTCAACAAATGGGAACAGAAGACCTGTTGGCTACCTCATTTCATTTCATGCTCTGCAACCAAGGCTCAAAGAGGTGAAGTACCATTGCCCATTGTCTCTCAGGAAGTACCAATATCAAACACTTGCTCTATGACAGGAGCCAAATTATATAGACCTAATATCAAGGCCCCTCTTCACACCCTCTTCCAATCTGCCAGTTGTTTTATGTTAATTTTAATTAACCCAATAATGATGTCAGGTCCTAGACTAATGTAGATTAGAAAATTGAGGCCCATGTTGAGCCCCCTACATTTAGGCTGATAGCCAGGGAGTGGCTCAGCCAGGACCCAGTTTAGGTCGGTTTAACTCCAGTACCGTGTTCTCTCCAGAGTACCACCTCGAAAAAGGCCTCAGGTGCATTCTGTGCAGTATGGGCCCCCAAATCTAAATTTTTTACACTACCTGTCACCATATTACTGAATTCACCAACGCTCTAGGCTGCTAAATGCAACTTCTGCAAATACAATTTCTGCAAACATAAAGCGACATGAAGGCACAGGAAGAAATGGGGAACTGTCTAGGTCTATCAATTGTGGAATAACCGTTTTACTGATATGAGTGTTTTTGTCTCATTATTATGCAGCAATGAGTCATTTAGGGGAGGACCAAAAGGGAAAGTCCTGCCTCTTGTCACCTAAGAGAAGTGTCAGTGAGAACTGCTTGGGCGGGTAGAGACACAAAGTGGGTGCTGGGAGTGGAGCTATCAATTTTCCATCCCCACCCTAACACGCCCGGCGGCGAAGGATCGAAAGGGTTAAACGTGGCTGGTGGAGCCCAGCCACCGCCTCTTTCCAGCATCGCTTCCCACAATGCCTCAGGCCCCAAGCCAGTTCCAGCACCTCGCGAGACTCCGCCCTGTCCCTTCCCCGAACATCTGCAGTCTCTCTAGCATACGGAGGTCTGAGAGAGTCAGAGGAAGGGAGAGGAGGGCCGAAAGGCGAACCGCGGGGCACGCCGGGAAGTGTGGTCCAAGCGTTTCACGCAGCCATATTCTTCCGGAGTGGGGGAGGCCAAAAAGGCAGTTGGGACTACGATTCCCAGCAGCCCTTTCGGTTTGTTTTTGTTCAAAAAAAAAACCCCACACTCCCCCTCCTCACTCTGCACACACACTTACACACACCCACGGCACACACTCACACAACCGGGCGCCGAAAGAAAAGCCGCGTCTCGCCTTCCTGCCCCACCTCCAGTCCTGTCTCGGCACCTCAGCAGAGCGGGAAAGCAGAGGCCGGAGCCGTGACCTCTGACCCCGTGGTTATGCAGAGCCGCCGCATTCCTTAGCGATCGTGGGGCAGCAGCCGCCGCCGCCGTGGGCGACTGACGCAGCGCGGGCGCGTGGAGCCGCCGCCACCCCTCCCCCATCGCCGCCCTCGCGCCGGTCTCGCGCCAGCCGGTCCCCACACACCCGCCCCCTACCCCCGGCCGCACCCGAGTTCTCTCGCGCCGCCGCCGCCACGCACCCCCCGCCGCCGCCGCCGCCTTCACCACCCCGCACCGTCGCCGCCCCAGCTCGCCCCGCTCGGAGGTCCCGCGTGGAGCCGCCGCCGCCGGGGAGGAGGAGGATGAAGGACAAACAGAAGAGGAAGAAGGAGCGCACGTGGGCCGAGGCCGCGCGCCTGGTGAGGCGGGTCGCCTAAGGGGGCTCAGTGGGGGGCGTGGGGGTGGGCTCGCCGCGCACTCCCCACCGGGAGGGGGAGGGGCGGAGTCACTCTTCCTGTAGGAAATCGACTACCCTCCCAGGCGTTGGGTGGGGAAAGGTCCCCCACCGGGTTGGATATGGCGCCTTTTTCTGCCTGAACCCCCCACCTCTAAATTCCTGCGGAGGGGCGAGCCGGCCGGCCGGCTCCTCCCCCTCCGGGCGCCGGAGCCCCAGCCTCCCCTCCCCCACTGTTTGGCAGCGTCTGGGGGTCTGGGGAAGCTTGTTTTCTGTACTCGGGGGGAGCTAGGTTTCCGGGAAGGGTCGGAAGCTCCTCCCTCGCTTCCTGGTGGGCAGTGGGGTGGTGCGTTTGACTCCAAGGGTGAGGAAGCGCCCCCAATTCCAAGGACGCGAGTGGCATTTTGAGCTTTCCCAATCTAAACCAGGTGTGTGGAGGGAAGCAAGTGCTTGCTTATTCCTAGCTTGAACCCCGAGCAGTAGTCCTCAAACTTCTGTGGGGACACCTGGGGAGATTGTTAGGCATGCTCGTCCTAAGACCTACTGACGACCTGAATCTGAGATTCTGGAGTACTGCCTGAATATCTTCATTTTGACCAGCTGCCCAGGTTGATTCTAATACAGGTGGCCCAAGGACCACACTTTGAGAAACGCTGATGAGAGTGTTTTACTTCATAAATCAGATTGGAGGTAGGCAGAGAATGGACTACACTTTGCAAAGAATGTATCTGTGTATGTTCTTTAGTGTCCTGGTGCATGTATACATGAAGTGTTGGACAAAGACCAAATGTTCTGTTTGAAGATACTGCTCGCAGGGGACTTAGCAAGGGAGAGAGAGTAATTGGAGTGTTTGAAGCTGCCTGGTGAGGGGGGCTGTGAATTTTTTGTTTTCAAAGTGTCAGAGGCCTTGTACATGAAATATCTTCCTTTTGAATTTGCACCCACAAAACAAACACTTTGGGACATGTTTTTATAAAATGTTGCTGATGACAGTAGTAATGGGTTATATTTCTCTCAGAGATGTCAGTTCTTCAGAACTGTCACAGAGCAGGGTTATAGTGCAGATAGGCATGTCTTGTCTCTTGACATCTTGTAGTTTTTATGTAATGAAGCTCAACCTTCTAATCTTTTATTTTATTGGGAAGTGTGGTTCCTGCCTCTAAGGTGTTGTGCAAAAAAGATGACTATGTGTTGGGGTTTGTTATAGATCTGTGCCACACCTTTTTCTTGCTTGAAGTCTGTAAAACTCAGTTGTTGACTTGCAAGAATTAGCTATTTGGTTTATAGGAGAATTTTCCCTGGCATTCCTGATGGTCTTCCCTGGGCATTTGTTGCCCAAGGAACAGAAATAACAATTGTATGCTGAAGTTTTTGTGCTTCAGTTAATTTGTTTTGGCATATGCAATTTGAAGCTTTTGAAGTTCCTAATTTTTTCTGATTCAATCAAAACTGGAAGCTTGGGCTAGCTTTCAGGATTCCTCCAGTGTTGCTTCACCTGAAAACAAATTTAGGCTTAAAGGAGAGTAGCGGAGAGCCAAAAGGATGTGCTCTTTCTCCTCCAGGTTGAGTCTTTGGTGTTCATTGAAATTCTCCTCTAAGTTCCTGTTACACAGGTGTTTATGGCTCTGGGCACCAAAAGGAAATTTGCTTGCCAGAGTTTTGCTTGTTAGAGGTAGGTGAAAGTACCTTTAAATCCTGTTATTTATGTCCTGACAGAATTCTAAAGTCTACTTGTCTCAAAGCTTTGTTGGTTTGGCTCTTACTAGTTGAAAGACTTTAGGAATTTGGGGTCCACTATTTTGTTAAGCTTCTTTAGGTTCTTAAATTTACTGTGATATGAACTTGGCAGTATCCAGGTTGCTATTTCTGTTTTATCATTAGTTCAAATTTATGCCAGATTTTCTGAATAAGTTCTTTCTCTTTCTTTTCTGTGGCTCTTCATTAAAAATAGTAATGTGAATGGAACATATTTTTGGTGCACCTAAAAATGTGAAAAACAACACTTGGGAACATGGTGCATAATTTTTCATTCTTTTGTTGTTTTTTGCTTAAAATTTTTCTTGGTGGGTGAGGGGGAACTTTTCAGGGTCCTCTCATTTAAAAAAAAAATTGCTGTGACTGAGTGCTGGAGAGTTTATGAGAGCTTACACAGGACAGAGAAGCTTGACTAGAGTAAGCTCAAGTGGGAGGGCAGTAGATTAGATTTAACTACCCTTTGGACAGGTGAATTTGAAGTGCTTGCCATGGCAATCAGATGCACTTGCTCGGGGGCATTTCGTATTGCTTCTGACCTTGCTCAAATGGTGAGAGTGATACTGGGAAACCTTTTTTAAAAAAATATTTTTTTTATTGATTTCAGAGAGGGAGGGAGAGAGAAACATCAATGATGAGAATCATTAATTGCCTGCCTCTTTCACGCCCCCTACTGGGGATTGAACCTGAAACCCGGGCATGTGCCCTTGACCGGAATCGAACCTGGGACTCTTCAGTCCGCAGGCCGACTCTCTATTCACTGAGCCAAACCAGCTAGGGCCTGGGAACCCTTTGATAAAGTATTTTCGTAGGAAAGAAAAGACGAATGCAGTATGCCCCAGAAGATTGATTTTTGCAAATGTTAATTATGTTATTGAAAAGTAGATATTCTTTCAAACATTTTGTAGTATTGTCTTTTTTAGATTTAAGAGGTAGACTTTGGGGGTGTAAATCCTCCTGCTTGTTAGGAACAGTTTTGGAGAAATGGCCAAGGGGATTTCCCTTTAGATTGAATGCCCTTAAATGGATTCTCCCTGGCTTTAAGAAAGTCTTCATTGCACGGCTTTATCTTTCACTTTGATTCATGACTGACCATTCTTACATCAAACATTTTTTTCTCCTTTGAAGTAGGAGAGAGATTTTCCCCCCCCTTTCTTTAAAGTGTGCTCTAGAAAGACAGAGACTAGGAATAGAACACTGCTGAATTGATCTTATACTAAAAGCTGGAGAAATATAGTTTTAAGAAAAGTGAATACTTTCTATCTTTTAATGCAACTTCCCTTTAGAGATTTTGTTTCCTCTATCTTAGATTCTCAGGCTCTTCCTAATTGTTGTTTAAATAATTGGTAATTAATTTTTCAGATTCATGCTTCTTAAAAAAAAGTTATCCTACAAAAATTCACTAGCTCAGCTCCCACTTAATTAGTATCAAAGAAATAATATCTGTGACAGTGAACATTGGTAGTTTGTCCTAGGGTTTGTTGTGGGTTTAAGTCAACACTGCCTAACTTGGTACTTAAGTTCTTGCAATACAAAGACAGATAAGGTTTGCCCTTGAGGGGCTTATGGTCTTCTGGGGATGGGGAAAGTCTAGACACATGAATATAATTTTACTATAGGCATAAGTGCCATTATAGATGTGTAAATGGTAAACAGACATCCTGGTTCCTGCTTCTTGTCCAGGCATAATTATGAATAGTTTCTCCTTTCCCTCTCAAGTGCTCTGCTTTGGAAGATAAATTATATGTGTTGTGGAACTATGGGGACACTGAAAAGACAATTTACTCTGCCTGGCAGAGATCAGAGAAGGCTTCCTGGAAGAAGGTGCTTCCCAAACTGAATCTTGAAGAATGGGGGCAGGAGGGAGGACGAGAGAATTTGCAGGGTGGAGAGTGTGGGAATTGGGTGGAGCTACACTTAGTTATTGGGACATAAAATTTGTGGAGTATGTTTGGCAATCAGGTAGAGAGACAGGTAGAGACCAGATTATGAGGGCCTTGTATGCCAGGCCAGTGACCACCTACTTTGCTAGGCACTATAGGCATTTACATAATCTCTAACCTGTAAAACAACTCTGAGAGGAAGACACCGCTATCCTTCCTTATAATTGAGGGAACCTAGGCTCAGATTGGGTAGGTGACTGCCCAAGTTTAGAAGTCTAGAATTTGACTTCAGTTCTGTCTGTTATTCTGTTGGGCCAGTGGATTTTCAGGAAGCCAGGTTGCTGTTGAAGATTTTAAAGCCAGAAAGTGATTTGATTGTTGGGTTGACCTCAGGCTATAGTAGGTAAGTTCTGTGAGAGTAGAGATTTGGTCTTGTTTACTGATGAATTCTGATAATTGTTCCTGGTACAAAGTATTCATGTATTTTATTGAATGAAGAATGGCAGCAGAGCAAGAATGGATTTGAGGAAAGCAGGGCTGGTTGCAGGGATATTAGCAAAGGGGTTGTTGTGTTGGGTCTCGTATGAAACTGGCTGTGGGAACTGGGGGACAGGTGAGAGTGAAGGATGACCACTAGGTTTCTGAATTAGGTAATTAGGCTGCCAACCAAAGTGGGGAATACTGGAAGAAGGGGAGATGAATTAGATGATCAAGGGGGGATGCCTAGTACAGAACTGAATATTTGAGTCTGAAGTTTGGGGAGAAATATGGGCTAAAGGATTTGGGAGTTATCAGAGTTTAGGTAATAGTTGTAACTATGAGAGATGATAATGTTACCGAAGGAGAATGTAAAAATTGAAAAGAAAGAAGCTAAGAATGGGATAATGGTAAGTAGAGGTTTATCTGAGCACCTACTTCTCCAAAACTTGACTTCCTTTTGTGCTAAGGGCTCGTGTTTTTGTAATAGTGGGAACCTTCAGCAGCAGTCCTGTCAGACTTCTTGCTTCATGTTTTATTTGTGACAGAGCAGTACTTAGTTGTTACCATTGTGGAATGACTGCAAGATGTTCTTATGGCTTGGAGTAACCTCAGCACCTGCACAGGTGGAGACAGTACAAAGATATTGATAGCCTTTTTCTCCCTGAGAAAGACAACATTTCTAAAACAATTCAACCTCCTAAAGCCCAAGAGCTGCAGTTGCTTATGAGAAACTACTGCTATGACTTTTAGGTGATGCTAACATAAATGGGACATTCTGTTTCATTGTTTTGCTTGCACCAACCACGTGAAATCATAGCATCATGTTGCCAAATGGCAAAATCTGCTGTGGCGATTAACACCAGAATTTCACAACTCACTGGTAAAAATCATCATTTAAAAATATGGGTACTAATCAAACTTCCTTGGGAAAGAAAATCTGAATGCACTTCTGTCTTATAAATTATTGTGTGGTACTACCTATTCTGTGGGTTAGTCATATTAGCATTATCAAATTAAGCACTAACCAACGTTGCTGAGGCCCTAACATATAACATGTATGCTAAGAAGATGTGTTTTAGAATTGAAAATTAGAATGTTTCAGCTTGGTTTCTGAAGTAATTTTAACTGGAAATATCTAAATTGTCAGCAGTGATACCTCATGGCAGAACTGTAGCCCATGATATAGATTGGTAATGGAAATAGTATACTGAATTCAGAGCATTTGTATTTCTTCAGGTACTAGAAAACTACTCAGATGCTCCGATGACACCAAAACAGATTCTGCAGGTTATAGAAGCAGAAGGACTAAAGGAAATGAGGTTTGTATTGCTTTTGTTGCTTAACATGAGGGTTTCATAGGGCATATGTCTGTAGTTATATAGTGATCTGTCCACGTGTGTGTGTGTGTGTGTGTGTGTATACATATATGTACAGTAGGTCCTCGGGTTACGTCGGAGATCTGTTCCTACGGCGCGATGTAATGCAATTTTCGCCATAAGTCGGAACCCACCTACATAAGCACCTACGTCACTCACATGGAGCACATACACAGCAGTAATGAAGTGAAATAGTAAAAAAAAAATTAAAAGAAAGATAACAATTCCTGATCTTTACTTGTGGTAAATAAATAACACAAAACATAAAGCACATATGTACATACGTCGAAATGACGGAACTTTTTTTTTTTAAATAAATAAATGGGAGATGGTGATATAACTACGAAACAACGTATGTCGAGTCCGATGTAATACACACACACACACACACACACACACTCACACTCACACACTCACACACACACACTCACACACTCACACTCACACTCACACACACACTGACTCATGTACCTGGTAGTAACATGGAACCATCTCAGGTTGTATGTCCTCCCAAGTGTAGGTGGGAGTGTGAATATCCATTTGTTTTTATCAGAGGTCCAGTAGCTTTCCCCATCCTTGTTCTCCCTTAAATCTTGACAGTGGAGCTTGTTTTTTGTGTAAGGAGTCTGCACATTTTTTCTTATACTCTATTTTTTAAGTTTCAATAATAGAAAAGGGGTGGACTCTGATGGGGCTGTATTGAGTCTAAAAGTACCCTTTTCTCTATACTGTATCTCTGAAGTCCTTTGTTTCAGGATCAAAGAAGGGGGATTTCATCACCATAAACTCAAGGGCCTTTTTTTCCTCCTACTGATTCTGACCACTTATGATATGAATATAGTAAATTGGGGGTGACCTTGCTTTTGTTATGCTATGACCTTGATTTTGTTATTCTATGATGTAGTTTTCTTAGAGAAGCAACAAGTTAGAAACACAAAAGGAATTGCAGGCATGAAAACCAATGACTGGTTTTCTTTTAAATGAAAGGGGGGAGTTCAACAGTCTCTTCTTGGGACTCAGAATAAACAGCATATATTTTTGCTGGTTAAGCTTTAGCTTCTTGGAATTGACCTTTTAGGGTTAAAAGATACTTTCCAGTTACCAATTCAAACATTCTCAAATTGACATTTTGTGGGGAGGGAAGATCAGGATTATCTAGATCATATTCATTTAAATAGCACCTGTGCATTGTGTAGTGTTATAATTGTGCTTTATTTTTGTTTTTATGGGCTATTTCCCATCATGCTGTCGTCTGCATTGCTGTTGGACCACTATGTCTATAGAAGGTAAATTAGTCCCTTTGGGACAGATGGGATTAAGAACCTTAACTTGTTTCTGCTTCTTGCTCTTTTTTTTTTTTTTAATATATACTTTTATTGATTTCAGATAGGAAGGGAGAGAGAGATAGAAGCATCAGTGATGAGAGGGAATCATTGATTGGCTGCCTCTTGCACGCCTCCTACTAGGGATAGAGCCCACAACCCAAAAATTTGCCCTTAACCGCAATAGAACCTGGGACCCTTCAGTCCGCAGGCCAACGCTCTGTCCACTGAGCCAAACCAGCTCGGGCTGCTTCTTGCTCTTATAGGAATTCTGAAGCAGTCATGGTGGCTGTGATGAGTGAGCAGCTTTGTAATTTGTAGACAGAGGCATAATGTGTAGGAGTCACATTGTTCACAAAAAGATTCTGCCAACATGCCGTTCCCCTTGTAGCAGAGATTTTAGCACACCCACTTGATAAACCAGATTCTGCTCAAGGTTTCTTTTAGAGATTGGTTCTTGGTGAAAATTTTTTTAGTATCCAGTGTGTTCCAAAGCAGAATAAGTAATAAGGTTTTTTTTTTAATGCCTTTTTTAAACTCAAGTTATTTTTAACACTCTGCTAGTGCTAGTTCTAAAAAAATGCTGAGGCTTTACTTAATATATTTATATATTTAGGGGAGGGGAAAGAGAAGGTGCACAAGTGAACCCTACCACTAAGTACACGCTAGTGCCAAATTCAGTTAACATTAATGGGCAGTTGTTGGTATTTTTGACATTTTTTTATTTTAAGATCCAGTAAGTAGCCTTTCATTCACTGAAATTGTCATTGTTTTGCAGCCTACTGTTGTAGCAGGGACAATGAAATAACTTAATTTGTAATCTTTTTTTTAATTTTAATTTTTTAAATATTTTTATTGATTTCAGAGAGAAAGGAAGAGGGAGAGAGAGAGACAGAAATGTCCATGATGAGAGCTAATCATTGATTGGCCACCTCTTGCACACCCCACATCGGGGATCAAGTCCGCAACCCTGGCGTGTGCCCTGACTGAAATTGAACCTCGACCTCCTGGTTCATAGGTTGATGCTCAACCACTGAGCCACACTGGACGGGTTATGCCATCTTGTTTTTAGTTTAATGTTTGAGCACTCTTGGGTACCAAATCCATTTGACTTACTTTTGTATTTCAAATACTTTTGTTTGTATTTCAAATTTAAGTGATTGCTCCAGGATCGATGTAGAATAAAACCCATCCTTCCCCTCTTCCCAACAGAGAAAAAGCAAATGAAATACTGTTCGTTTGTGTGCTTATTAGAAAATATTTAACTAGGAGGCAAAAAAGGTGTGCTTGTTTTCTTGGGATGACCATTCATTATGTTGCCTTTGTTTTTATAATGTTATGTGGCAGTTTCTGAGCATGATACAGAGCAGGGGTGGGCAAACTTTTTGACTCGAGGGCCACAATGGGTTCTTAAACTGGACCGAAGGGCCGGAACAAAAGCATGGATGGAGTGTTTGTGTGAACTAACATAAATTCAAAGGAAAGGAGCGGAGGGGAGAGCAAGAGAACCCTCCGCTCTTTCGGCTCCGCGGGCCGGATAGAACAGCCGAACGGGCCGGATCCGGCCCGCGGACCGTAGTTTGCCCATGGCTGATATAGAGGCTAGAAAATGTGGTTTTGTTTTTAATTAATATTAAATTTTAATTAAAATTTTAATTTAAATATTGGATGATGTGTTTTTTCAAAACTCCTGAATTCTCTGGGTATGATTTATGCGAATTCCATCTGTTACTCTCTTGCTACTTTCAAACTGGAATTGTGATGGGATCTTTTTTTCCTATATTTCTTGCTCTGCTTCTTGATTTAAGGAGTCAGAAAGTCTTAGATCTTTGAGTAAGTAGGCATATGAGCTTGTGAGGCCCTCACCCATCCTTGTACGTTTTTACAGTGGGACATCCCCTCTCGCATGTCTCAATGCCATGCTACATTCCAATTCAAGAGGTGGAGAGGGGCTATTTTATAAACTGCCTGGCCGAATCAGCCTTTTCACACTCAAGGTAAGTAATATAACTCTGTTTTAATGTAGTGATCCTTAAGCTTTTAGTGTGCATAAGAATCACCTGATAGGTTTGGAATGAGGCCCATGAATTGCATTTCTAATAAGCAAGCAGGTGGTGTTGATGCTGTTAGTCCTAAATGGCAATTGATGAGAGATTCTAGTGTGAACAGGGAATTAGGAAATATTTAGTCATATCAGCTGTTGTGTCTATGTCTTTGTAGATAGTGTGCAATAGTGGGATAAGTGTGTATGTGGGGGTAATTGCAGATATTCCTTAATTAGGATTTTGTTTGTAATAATATGAAGGAAAAATTACTGGGTAGCTAAAGTAAGATCTACACTATGGAAAATAACTAAGATGTGAACATACTTGTGGAAATTCAAAAACTCATTAGCATTTATTAAGTGACATTAATTACAAAGGAAGAGAACTTAAATCAGAATTCATAATAAAGCGTTAATAAAGCTGGAATGACAAGGTAATTATTTTTCTACTAGTGTGTGTGTGTGTGTGTGTGTGTGTGTGTGTTTGTGTGTGTATTTAGGCCAGGAGATGGCAAGCTTTTTCTGTAGAGGACCAGATAATAAATATTTTAGATTTTGTGGATCAGACTATATCTGTCAACTATTCAGCTCTGCCATTGTAGCAGGAAAGCAACCATAGACAATGCACAAATGAATGGGCCTGGCTGTGTTCCAATAAAACTTTATTTAGAAAACCCAGAAGTAGTCCAGATTTGGCTTGGGGTTGTCGTTTCCTGACTGCTGATGGAGACTTAAGATGACTTATTGATGGTGAGGAAACTGAAAATTTGATGCTGACCCTTATACTCTTCCATAATATAGTTTAAGTTACAGTAGTCCTTATTCAAATGTTTCCCTGTTAGTTTTACTTGTAGACTTGTTTTCTTTAATTCAATATTAAAAACTTGAGCAACTATCAACTATATAACCTGCAGTCATAAAACTTGATCTTTGTGTATATATCAAGTGTATCATATGTTCAGATGTCTGTGCTGTTTTCTGTATTGTTATTATTTCTAATAATTCTAACTTATTTTGGTTGAGGAAGCATAATGTAATATTAGGAACTGAGCTTTAGGAGAGAGATCCCTGAGTTCAAAACCTAGCTTTATAACCTGAGATGATTTAAATGTCTCTTTATGGTGGTATATACATTCCTGTCACAGAATCAGTTCTTAATAAATGGTAGCTTTTATGGTATTTCTTTAGGTTCCTCATCCTTAATTGCTGATTAATGATAGTTTTCTATTTTATATTATATATGATGCAATTTTGTGTAATTATAATGATCCATATTATACATATTGCAAATATAGAGGCTTTTAAGATTCTCACTTTGTCGTTGGTGTTTGCCAATTTAATTATAATGTGCCTTGGTGTCGGTCTTTTGGGGTTCATTTTGCTTGGGACTCTGTGAGCTTCTTGGATTTGTGTGGGTTTTTTCTTCCCTATATCAGGGAAGTTTTCTGTCATTATTTCTTCAAAGAGGTTTTCTATTCCTTGCTCAGTTTCCCCTCCTTCTGGAACCCCTATTATGCGGATGTTGTTTTGTTTCGTTTTGTCCCAAAGTTCCCTTAGGCTCTCCTCCTGCTTTTTAATTTTTTTTCTAGAAGCTGCTCTACTTGGGTATTTTTTCCTACCTTGTCTTCTAGCTCACTGATATGGTCCTCTGCTTCTTCTAGTCTACTCTTGATGCTTTCTATTGAGTTCTTTACAGCCGTGATGTCATTTTTTCATTTCTTCTTGGTTCTTCTTCATTTCCTCTTGGTTCTTACACATATTGTCGAATTTGTCTTCCATTCTTTTCATCCACCTTATGACCATTTCTCTGAATTCTTTCTCTGACAGGTTGCTTGCTTCCATTTCGTTTACTTCCTTTTCTGGTGATGCCTGCTTTTCTTTCATATGCGGGCTGTTACTTTGTCTCCCCATGATCTCTCTTCTCCAGGTGTCCGGTTATGTAGTTCTCTCTCTCTGGCGAGCCGCTGCAGGTGAAAACAGCAGCGGCGGGGGCTGAGGCGACAATGCCCTTGTCTTCTCTGGAGGCTACAGAGGCGACGCTCTCGCTCTCTCGCCTGTGTCCAGTAAGGTGGCGGATGGTGCGCAGGGACCGGGAGCCTACTCCTCCTCAGCAACTCGGTTCTCTAGAGGCTTCTTAATGACATATTTGTATTTTAAGAGGGAGAAAAAAATACCTTTTTCTATGAACACTGTGAAGGGTAGGAACTGAGTTTTATTTTTTCTAATAAATTTTTATTGATTGCTGAGACAGGAAGGGAGAGGGAGAGAGAGGAACATCAGTGATGAGAATCATTGATAGGTTGGCTCCTGCATGGCCCCTACTGGGGATTGAGCCCAAAACCCAGGCCTTTGCCCTAACTGGGAATCAGTCCACCTCATGGTTCATAGGTTGACACTCAACCACTGAGCCACACCAGCTGGGCAGAAACTTGGAGTTTTATTTATCTTTATAATTTGGCTTGGGCAGAATTCTTGACATGATCCATGCTATAGGAATATTTGAACTGAATTTTTCATTTTCATTTCAATATATCTGAATAAACATAATTCTATGAATCTACTGTAAACTTGGGGCATTCTGTTTGTCTGCAGTGTCCTGCCTGAGATGAGTTGATTGGAGATGTGCTCAGCATATCCTCTCATCTGCCTTTGGCTTTGTTGCTTAATCTTCATAGTGTCTTGCTTGTTGGAGTTGTACATCACCACTCCGATGTTCTTTATATGCTCTTTTGGGGGTAATGGTTTGCTTGTCTGGTTTTCCCCAGTGAGACTGTAAACTCCTTGAGGGCAGAGACTAGTTCTTACTCATTTCAATATCCACTAGGATACCATGCAAAGTAGCTATCAAATGCATATATAATGAATGAATTAGTACATAATGGCTATATTCTGATACTTTATTATCCTTTTGTTTTGACATTTGATGATAAATACTGCTCACAATTTTGATGAAACTATCCCTACATCTGCCTCTGGCATCTAGCTTCTATCTCAGCTAAAATGAAAGGTATTTACTGCTATGGCTTCGGTAACATTTTTGTTTGATTATCTGTTTGTGTCTATTAATTTTGACCTGTTATAAAAGCAATGTCTGCAAATGTAACAGAAAGTGAAAGTAACCCATAAATTCTGCTACCTGGAACCTAAATAATAATTTATGTGCCCTTGACCAGAATTGAACCGGGGACCCTTCAGTCTGCAGGCCAATATTCTAGCCACTGAGCCAAACTGGCTAGGGCCCCCATTTTTTTTCTTTTCCTTTAAAAAGAATATCCAACAAAAATTGAAGGAGTACTCACTACAGTGAACACCCCCACTCATCCAGCTTTCTTTTTTTCCCAGCTGTCTTACTAATAGTTACAAATTTGCCACATTTGCTTTATCTCTCTCTACATTTTTTTTTTTTTAATCAGAACCATCTGGAAGTATTAACTAGTACTGGTATTTCACCCCTAAATATTTTAGAATGTATGTTGTAAGAACAAAGACATTATTCTACATAACCACAACATCACATTCAGGAAACTTACAATCCTCCTATATAATAAAGAGCTAATATGCAAATGGTTGTCACATCTTCACACCATTATGCCATCATGCTCACTCAACACTGGGGAGAGAGGAATGGGGACCAGCCAGGCACAAATGAGCTCGCGAGAGAGGAATGGGGACCATTTGGCCCAAGTTTTCTCTCATGTGTTAAGGAAAAGAGCATATTCAGAATGGCTTGGTAGTCATTGTCTCCCCCCCCCCCCTTTGTAAATCTCTTCTAGTGGGTCATCAAGGTCAGAATTATATTTATCTGTGTGGTTTTGCTACTTAGTTGAAAATGGAAGTTTTTTCAGTTCTGGGTACATTTGTGTAGCCTGGTCCATGATTACCAAAGGTTTTCTGATAAGCTGGAGTCCTTTTGGGTATGCCAGGGTTCTTTCTCTGATAAAGTTATTCTGGGTAATGTGACACAGTACATTTGACACTTAATTTAAAAAATTTTTTAAAAAATTTTTTATTGAGTTTGTTAGGGCAACATTGGTTAATAAAATTATATAGGTTTCAAGTATACAATTCTATAATCCACCATCTGTATATTGTATTGTCTTCAATCTAAGTAAGTCTCCTGTTACTATTTATCCCCTCTTTGCCCTCTTCTACCTCCCCCTATCCCCCTTTCTCTCTGGTAATCACCATACTGTTGTCTGTCTACGAGTTTTTGTTTTGTGTTTTAAATCCTCACCTGAGTATATGTTTTTCATTGATTAGGGAGAGAGGGAGGGAGGAACATCGATGTGAGAAACATCGATCTGTTGCTCACACATGCACTCTAGCTGGGGATTGAAACTGCAACCTAGTATGTGCCCTGACTAGGAATTGAACCCGAGACCCTTCCATACATTAATGATGCACTAACCACCATGCACCATGGGACAGGGCATTTTCACACCCCCCCCTTCCCATTCCTTTCACTTTTTCACCCAGTCCCTCAACCTCCCTCTCTTCTGATAGCTGTCCGTCTGTTCTCTATCTATGAGTCTGTTAATAGATGGCTTGCATCAGTCTAGAGCAGGGGTGGGCAAACTTTTTGACTCGGCCACAATGGGTTCTTAAACTGGACCGGAGGGCCGGAACAAAAGCATGGATGGAGTGTTTGTGTGAACTAATATAAATTCAAAGTAAAGAAGCAGAGGGGAGAGCAAGAGAACCCTCCGCTCTTTTGGCTCCGCGGGCCGGATAGAATAGCCGAACGGGCCGGATCCAGCCCGCGGGCCGTAGTTTGCCCACGGCTGGTCTAGAGAGTTAGTCCTCAGGGATGTGAAATCTGTCTATGCTTTGATTTGAGTTGCTTTCCTTAAGCTGTTCCTGAAGTCAGCTGTCATTGTCCATCATCGCTTGGTTAGAGGTAGGATTTATACCATTTTTTTACAGTTTAGATTTCCTGTCCTATAAAACCTCTGTGAGTTCCTTTGTAGTATTCTACATTTTTAGGACCTTCATGTAGAACTACTATGTTTTTGTGACTTGGTGGTTTGTTGTTGGTGAGTAGTCATTCTAGCACTCACTGTCAGGCATAATTGCAGTCATCTGAATATGGTTTTATTGTGGGATAATGCTTAAATCAAAATGTCACTTAGGCCCTAGCCAGTTTGGCTCAGTGGATAGAGTGTCGGCATGTGGACTGAAGGGTCCCGGGTTCGATTCTGGTCAAGGGCACATGCCGGGGTTGCGGGCTCAATCCCCAGTGTGGGGTGTGCAGGAAGCAGCTGATCAATGATTCTCTCTCATTGATGTTTCTATCTCTCTTTCTCCCTCTCCCTTCCTCTCTCTCAAATAAATAAAAATATTTTTTTAAAAAATGTCACTTAGGTCTCTTATGGCTATTTGCACTTCATTAATCTCTCATATGGCAATGTAGGCTCAGCATTCAGGGTCTTTTAATTAAACTCAGTTTAATCTTTTAAATATATAATATAGGCTATTTAAAAAACATATAACAATCTTCTTTGTAAAAGAAATTGGTGACTACACTTGAAGTATTCATCCATTAAAATCCACAGTTTACAAATAAAGGGGAAAGCAATTAGAGGAACAGAGGGAAATAATTACTGTAGTCCACAATATTATTTGTAGAACTACAAGTAAAATAATTCATATACAACTTGACATTTTCAGCAATTTCAGAACTATATTATTATATACTGAGAATAAATGGAGTAATTTTAGATATAGATAAAATTAAATCATTTGAGTCTGTCATTTGAGAGGCAGTAGCAGAATCCATTTTGATTTTTTAAAATATATTTTTATTGATGTCAGAGAGGGAGAGATAGAAACATCAATGATGAGAGAGAATCATGGATCGGTTGCCTCCTGCATATCCCCTACTGGGGGTTGAGCCCACAACCCTGGCATGTGCCCTTGACTGGAATTGAACCTGGGACCTCTTGGTCTGCAGGCCGACACTCTATTCACTAAGCCAAACCAGTTAGGGCCATTTTGATTTTTTAAAATACCTATTTTTATTCATTTCAGAGAAGAAGGGGGAGCGAGAGAGAGAGAGAGAAACATCAATGATGAGAGAGCATCATTGATTGGCTGCCTCCTGCATGCCCCTGATTGGGGATTGAGCCCATAACCCTGGCATGTGCCCCCTGACCACAGGAATTGAACTGTGAACTCCTGGTTCGTAGGTTGACACTCAACCTCTGAGCTATATCAGTCAGGCCCGTTTTGGTTTTTGATAGGTACATAGCAAGCAGAGTGAGTGGTCTTTTAAGAATGCAAATCACATCATGTCACTATCCTGACTGACCCTTGCCTGTCTCTGATCTGTTCTCCTAGCACTTTGGTCATTATACTTCAGCCACCCTAGCCTTCACTCTGTTTCTCAAACATCCTAAACTTGTGTCCCCATCAGAGCCATTGCACTTGCTGCCTAGAAAGCTCTGTGGTACCTTCTTATCATTTGGTTCTTTGTCCAAAAATATCTTCTCAGATACTTCCAATCTAATTCTAATTACCAATCTAATTCCACAACATTATGAGTTGTTGTTGTTTTTTTTTAAATATATATTTTATTGATTTTTTTACAGAGAGGAAGGGAGAGGGATAGAGAGTTAGAAACATCTATGAGAGAGAAACATCGATCAGCTGCCTCCTGCACACCCCCTACTGGGGACGTGCCCACAACCAAGGTACATGCCCTTGACCGGAATCGAACCTGGGACCTTTCAGTCCGCAGGCTGACGCTCTATCCACTGAGCCAAACTGGTTTTGGCTGAGTTGTTGTTTTTTAATACTAGAGGCCCGATGCAGCTCTGGCTTAGTCTGGAAGGTCATCCGGCTGTTCGGTCTAATTAGCATATTATGCTTTTATTATTATAGATTATTATAGAAGATGTTTCATAGCTCTATCAGTATCAGAAATTACCTTGTTTGTTTGGTTACTTGGTTATCTTTAGCCTCCTCCATTAGAATATAAGTGCAAGGGCTTTATTTTCACTGTATCTCCTATCTGGCACATAATACATATTGGCTGAATGAAAAGTAGAAGATGGCATCATTAAAATCTTAAGCCAGCTAGTTCTTGTAATTCACCTTTTATATCAGTTTTATTATAGAACTAGAGGCCTGGTGCACGAAAATTTGTGCACTCGGGTGGGGGGGCATCCCTCAACCTGGCCTGCTTCCTCTCACAGTATGAGACCCCTTGGGGGATGTCCACCTGCCAGCTTAGGCCCGCTCCCCAGGGGATCGGGCTTAACCTGGCAGTCAGATCTCCCTCTGGGAGCCCTTGGGGGATGTCTGACTGACAGCTTAGGCCCACTTTCTGCGGGGAGCGGGCCTAAGCCAGCAGTCGGGCATCCTTAGCGCTGCTGAGGAGGCAGGAGAGGCTCCTGCCACCACTACTGCACTCGCAGCGGTCAGCCTGGCTTGTGGCTGAACAGAGCTCCCCTGGTGGTCAGTGCGCATCATAGCGACCAGTTGTTCTGTCATTCTGCCGTTAGGGTCAATTTGCAAATACCTTTTTATTATATAGGATATGCACATTTGGGGTTATTTCTTATGCTCCGCAAGTTGACTTTGAACAACCTTTTTTTTCTTGCCTTCTTTGAGCAGTTAAGATAAATCTGTGAAAAAAATCTGACACTAGAAATAAATCTTTTTCAGATTGTAGCCATAATCTGGTTCCTCTTAATTGCTGAAGGCAGAAACTGAGCCATTAGAAACTATTTAAACATTTTAGATACGTTTTACATATCATGTTATTCCTTTTTCTTGCTTGTTAGAAAAAAATTTTTCTACTTCTACTTAAAATGATAGTGACATTTTTAAACAATGTCTTTTATAGTCTGTGTTAGCCTTATCAAATTTGTGATCTTTTAAATACTTATAATGGTAGAGTTTTGGTGTGGCAGGGGCTCTCAAATCATCTTCATTTTGCAGATCGAAAACTGAGCTGTAACAGATCAAATAATTTATGACCATACATCTGTGTGACAAATGCATGTGGTTGAATTGGGATTAAAACCCAGGACCCCACTTTTTGAGTTTGATTTTATTTCATTATGCCAATTTAGAATATAGAGTTTTTCTTCAGGTTTTAAGATCTTTGGTTACTTCACATTTTTTGAAGCATCTTGTGAGTTGCTTGGTATTCCTCTCAAAATGTTGGTTTTATTCTTTTAATGCAGGGGTGGGGAACCTTGTTCTGCCAAGGGCCATTTGGATATTTATAACATCATTTGAGGGTCATACAAAATTATCAACTTAAAAATTAGCCTGTTATATTTGGTCAAACATTTAATTAACTCATTTCTAATGCTTTGGCAGGACCAGACCAAATGATTTCGTGGGTCTTATACGGCTTGTGGGCCAGACATTCCCCACCCCTGCTTTAATGAAAATTCTTATTCAGCAGAAGTAGTTTTTCATATCCTTAGATGTGAAATCTTTAGTTATTATGGCTGGTTGGTTTGAATTTCTACACTCTGCATTAATTTATATTGGGGCATTTCTGATCATGGATGTTCTTTTCCATGTCAGAATGAGTAGTTTTTGGTGGTTGTAAGAGTACTGGATTCCAGAAGTCAAGGTTCTAGCATAGCACCTCATGTCTTACCGAATATAGTTTCTCCACTTACACATTTTTTTTTGCTAACATTAAGGAATTGGATTTGATTGGTTGTTTAAATGCATCAGATGTAAAACCTTTTCATCTCATGAAATGGAGCTGCAAAATATAGATGCCTGTGAAACTACTATGTTTGAAACAAGCATGAGGGCCCAGCTTCTCCTTTTCTAGGTTCTACCATTCCCACTCATGCCCCAAACACCCCAGACATTTTTCCCAGACCCTGAAGCTCTGTTGAAAACCTCCTAGAGTAAAAAGTCAGTAAAGATACTTCCTGAGTTCACATTCTAATATCTAGGCTATTTTGTGTGAAAAGTAAGGCAGCCCTGAATATTTTCCTTTCCTGTTCTTTTGTAATGCATTTGGTATCTACTGGGGGCTGTTTCATTGCAAACCCTGTTCCACTTTGTACTGTAGGAGGGAGTTCTGCACAGAAGGCCTGGTTAGTAGAGCAGTGCCATGTGGTCTGGATAATGGTAGCAGCAGTTAAGTTTTTTGTTTATTTGTTGTTGTTACTCCTCACCTGAGGATATTTTCCCCCATTGATTTTTAGAGAGAGTGGAAAGGATGCGGGGAGGGGAGAGAAACATCCATATGAAGACCTGCAACCCAGGTACATGCCTTTGACTAGGAATTGAACCTGAGACCCTTCAGTGTACGGGCAGATGCTCTAATCACTGAGAAACATCGGCCAAAGCAGCAGCAGTTTAGTTTTGATGAAGGCTTTGACTCACCAGTTGGTAAAAGATTCCTTATTTGAGTGATTCTCAAGGCATGTCTAGAAATGCCTCTTAAAATAGGGGTATTCCATTATCTGACAGTATTCCTAACCAGCTCAGGGAAAAGAGAGAACTTGATTGTTTTTGGAGCCCTGGTCAGACTCTGGTTTTATACCTTTTGTTCTGAAGTTCAAAGGCCTGCAAGAATGAATTGCTGGTCAGGTAACAGAGGCTTGGAAAGCACTACCACTGGAATGATTTTGTGGCTGCTGGAGGGAGGGTGTGTGTAGGCAGGCTGATAATTTCAGGGTTACTTAAGTGACATTTTTAAAGCAAAGGTTATAACATTTTAAAAATATGATTTTAAAGGATCAGGGTCTAGGAAAATGAGATTGTACGTGTTGCAGGGCTTCCTTGGGACTGTTGGAAAAAATACTTGCATTTTGTTCAGCCAGTATAAAAACTGTGTTTGATCTCTTCTCAGTCCTTCAGATCAGACTTTTGGGGAGAGTTATTTGAGGAACTTGTTTAGTCTAAGAAAGTTGCTTCTTAATCTAGCATAGCTAAATCTGGAAGAAAAGATGGAAACTGATGTTTAATTGAGTGCTAACTATATTCTAGCCAGGCATCATGCTCCTCATATTGGTCTTTTTTGAAACATAAATTTGTCTCCTCTGTCTGTACTAATGGGGAAAAAAGCCTGAGAAAGTTAAATAGATGGTATGAAGTCACATTTTTTGTTATTTACGAGATTTGAATTTAACACATGGGGGACAGGTTGGAGCTTTTAAGTTTTGACTAAATGAGTTGGTTTTCAAACATTTGAGAAACATACTGAAGGTTCTAAAAAAATAATTTCAAGTTCTTTGTTCATCATGGGACGGGAGAGGAATATGGAGCAAAAAGATGTCTATTTTTTTCTGTTCTGAAAGATGCTGTCTTTTTTTTATTAAGTTTGACACTTCATGTCAGGTTTTTTTTTGTGTGTGTGTAAAAGAACTCTGACAAGTTACTCTTTTTTTTTTTTAATATATTTTATTGATTTTTTACAGAGAGGAAAGGAGAGGGATAGAGAGTTAGAAACATCGATGAGAGAGAAACATCGATCAGCTGCCTCCTGCACACCTCCCACTGGGGATGTGCCTGCAACCAAGTCACGCGCCCTTGACCGGAATCGAACCTGGGACCCTTCAGTCTGCAGGCCGACGCTCTATCCACTGAGCCAAACCGGTTTCGGCCAAGTTACTCCTTTTAAAACTTCTTTTTTAGGGGGGAGGACCTCCATTTCCATTGCCACCACCTTATTGTGGTATGCTGGATATGAAATAGCTCCAGCTTGGTCTACTTATTTTTCCTTTTGCCCCTTTGGAATCCATGTTGCTCCTTTAGAATACACACAGCAGCCAGGGGTGTTTTTTTAAAGAACATAATTTGATCATGACACATTTCTGTTTGATGCCTGTCAGTGGTTTCCTATCCTATCTAATAAAGAGGGAATATGCTAATTGACCATTACACCCTCAAAGATGGCGACACCCACAGCCACAAGATGGCGGCGCCCAGTCCCCTCAGTCCCGCTGGGGTGGCAGGCGTGCAGCGTGGCCGGGCCTGCCCCCAGGCAGGTCCAGCCGCTCCCCACACCTGCCTCCAGAGTCCCCCAGCCCCCTAGCTGCCCAGGGCCGCTCCGAGGTGCAGGCAAGCCTCAGATGGCAGCTGCCCAGCAGCCCAGGGCCGCCCAAGGCTCAGGTAATCAGGGCCGCCCGAGGCTTGTGCTACCGGCAGTGGCAGCAGCAGAGATGTGATGGGGGCGTCGCCTTCCCCTGATCGCTGGGTCGCCTCCTGCCCCTGAGCGCTCCTGGACTGTAAGAGGGGGCAGCCCGGGCTGAGGGACCCCACCTTCAGTGCATGAATTTTCATGCACCAGGCCTCTAGTAGCATATACCCCAAAATCCAAACCTTGTTCAACCATACTCCCCTTTCAATTCTTTGAATTCCTAAAACTCCAGTTTTAGGGTCTCTGTTTGAAACTCTCTTCACTTTTGCCAGGTCTCAAATGTCAGTTCTTCAGAGGAGCCTTATCTCTAAACTAGAGGCCTGATGCATGAAGATTCGTGCAAGAATAGGCCTTCCTTCCCCTGGCTGCCGGCACTGCCTTTGCTCTGGCCCGGAACCACCTTCTGCCTCTTGCCTTGTCATGTCAATTTGCATATTCCCTCCTTATTGGATGTGGGCGCCACCATTTTTGTTGTGGAGTTGTGGTCAATTTGCATATTCCATCTTTATTAGATAGGATAGGATTTTCTTGTGCCCTGAACTTTACTTCTTATCACTTATAAGTCTATAATTATATAATTATTTGCATGATCGTTTGATGTGTCTCTCTGGACTAGGCCTTAGGGGCAGAGAATCTGTATTATTTTATTCTTGGCTATATCCTCAGCATCTATCATAGTAGGTGCTCAGTGAATGTTTGCTGGATAAATGCAGTGGAAAGATACATACTAGTAGAAGGAGATTGTTTTAACTTGATTGGTATCAGTTCTCTATGCCAAAGAGTTAAATTGTTCAAGATAGTAATTTTTAGTATAGTGTTTACTAAGATCTCTTTTCCATGGAATGGAGTATTTGAAAACCTCCAAAGTGCAAGCTTTATTTTCTCAAAAGAAAAAAGTAATGTCCAATCTAGCTTTTGAAATCTAGTGTTGCCCTCGCTGGTTTGGCTCAGTGGATAGAGTGTCGGCCTGAGACCGAAGGGTCCCAGGTTTGATTCCAGTCAAGGGCACATGCCTGGGTTGCGGGCTTGGTCCAACGTGCAGAAGGCAGCAATCAATGATTCCCTCTCATCGTTTATGTTTCTATCTCTCTCTCCCTCTGAAATCAATAAAAATATATTAAAAAAAGAAATCTAGTGTCATATTGATTCTTCATCTTCTATATGCCCCCCCCCCCCCCTCTTTTTCCCTACTGCCTCTCCCTGAAAACTTTCAGGCTCTTTTCTATGATTATATACTGTAGTGTGGGTATTTTTACACCCCATGTGCCTTCTACTCAAATGTCGAATGATCCTTGGTTGAGGGCTGTTTGTGAGATTCAGGCTCTTAAATTTAAACTAGTGGAAAATTCAGTGTGTCATCATTCTATGGCTTCATTTGTCTCCTGCAGCAGTGGATAGTAGTTGTCAGTTAGATGTGTGGTGCTGGAGTGAGGGTGTCTGTCTCCTAATAGACTTGTAACAGTCTCCATGTTCACAACTGCGTAACTCATCCTGCCTCATCCTTGTCTGCTATGGCACCTGGTTTAAGTTCTGAGCCCCTCTAGAATTTAGGGGATGAATACTCTTAGTTCTTGTCAGTATCTCCCTCTGCAACACTTAAAGATTTCATCTTCCTTTGTCTTGCTAACTTGTCTCCTTTGTTTCTTTGTTTCTCTGTCACTGATAACTTCCAAATTATATTCCCACCCTGGATATTCCTCCCTGAACATCAGACTTGTTATATATTCAATTGCCTATTCAGTGTCTTTATTTGGATACTAATGGCTTCTCAAAATTGACCTGTACAAAACCCATCTCATGATTTTCTCAACTTAAACCTGTTTTAACATTCTCTTCCTTATGTTAATAAGTGAGAATTCCACTTCTTACGTTGCTTAGGTTAGAAATCTGGGTGTTATCTTTGATTCCTTTCTTTCGCTCTCATCAGTAAATCCTGTTGGCTTAACTTTCAGAATATATCCCATTACCACTACCCCGCCACCATTATTCTCGTGTAAGCCACCATTATTCTCCTAGATCAGTGGTCGGCAAACTCATTAGTCAACAGAGCCAAATATCAACAGTACAACGATTGAAATTTCTTTTGAGAGCCAAATTTTTTAAATTTAAACTTCTTCTAATGCCACTTCTTCAAAATAGACTCGCCCAGGCCGTGGTATTTTGTGAAAGAGCCACACTCAAGGGGCCAAAGAGCTGCATGTGGCTCGCGAGCCGCAGTTTGCCGACCACTGTCCTAAATTATTGTAACTTCCTAACCGGTTCCCTTGCTTCCACTCTTCCATGCTCCTCAGCATTGGAGCCAGAAAGAAAGGTTTTTTGAAAAATGTCAATCAGATCAAATTATTTCTATGCTCAAAACCCTTCTATCCCTCCACCCCCTTCACTCAGGGTAAAGGCCAAAATCCTGAGTCGCTTGTATGCCCTTATGGGATCTGTTTCCCACCCTCACTCCCATGCCTTTTCTTTTTACTCTCTCTGCCTGGTTCACTTTGCTCAGTAAACACAGTGGCCTCCTTGGTGATCCTTAAACATGTCTCCATTATTCATTCCTCTCGGATTTTACCCTTGCTGTGTCAGCTGTTTGAAATGATTTTCTCCCAAATAATATCTGCATGCCTTGCTCCAAGTCTTTGCTCAAATTGCACCCTTACTCCACCATGCCCCATAGCATTCCCATTCCTGGTTTCCTGCCTTATGTTTTTCTTCTTAGTATTTGTCACTGTTTGATATACTGTATATGTGGTATGTAATTTGTTTATTGTTGTTGTTTCTCTACTTTGACTACAACATAAGCTCCACTAGGGGAGGGGTGTTTAATTTTAGTTACTGTTGCTCTTTAGCTCCTAGGGAAAAAGTAGGCACTTAGATATTTGTGAATAAATGAATCATAGTTTATTTATTTTCATTTGGTAATTTAAGTGAATTACATTAATAGATTTTTCCCCAGTGTGCAAGTGTCCTTGTATTCCTAGGATAAATGTCACTTTGATATG
The DNA here is from genome assembly GCF_963455305.1 of Plecotus auritus. Taxonomy (NCBI): domain Eukaryota; kingdom Metazoa; phylum Chordata; class Mammalia; order Chiroptera; family Vespertilionidae; genus Plecotus; species Plecotus auritus. The sequence goes on along the minus strand of NC_137782.1, from coordinate 63,876,422 downwards.
ATTTTTTAATCCTCATCTGAGGATGTTTTTCCATTGATTTTTAGAGAGAATGGAAGAGAGAGGGAAAGACAGAGAGAAATATCAATGTGAGAGAAACATGTTGATTTGATTGCCTCCTGCACACGCCCTGACCAGGGCCCTGGCTGGGGAGGAGCCAAGCCTACATGCCTTGACTGGAATCAAACCTGGGATCCTTCGGTCTGCAGGCCGAGGCTCTATCCACTGAGCCAAACTGGCTAAGGCTGGTTTTCTTTTCAAATACACATTGCTGGATTTAGAGTATGAATATTTTATTTAGGACTTTTACATCTGTATTCAGGAAGTGACTTATCTGATATTTTGATTTCAAACCTTGCTCTGGTTTGGTATCAAAACAAGCTGTGTTGTTTTCACTGTCTTGATTGTACAGTAGTCTCTTTAAGACAGAGATTATTGTTTTTTTTAGTAGAACATGCCTATAACCCTACTGGACATGGTGTGTTTTATTTTGAGAATATATTGTTTTCACTTGTTTTTGTTTTGTTAATCCTCTCCTGAGGATTTTTTTCCATTGCATTTCAGAGAGAGTGGAAGGCGTGGGGGGGAGGGAGGAGGAGGAGAGAGAGAGAAAGAAACATTGATGTGTACCTGCAGCCTGGGTATGTGTCCTTGACCGGGAATTGAACCAGCGATCTTTTGGTCCCAGGGCCAACCCTCTAAACACTTAGTCATACTGGCCAGGATTTGTTTTTACTTTTCAAAATATTGAAGTACATAATTTATACAAAAGAGAGTGTATACCAAGCTTGTGTTATTTTAAAATATAATAGCTTAAAAATGAACTGCACACTCAGTATCCGCCAGCTAGCTCAAGAGCACAACATCCTTTACACTCTTTGAAGCATCTGAGCATATCCCTCTCTCTTCCTGCTGAAGGTAACTGTGATTCTGATTTTCATATTCATCATTCCCTTGCTTTTTCTGATAGGTTTACCAGCATGTATGTATTGCTGAACATGCCTTATAAAACTATCTTTATGTAAAGGAATCATACAGTGTGTATTTTCTCTGACTTGATGCTTTTGCTTATTGTTTCTGAGCTTGGTCTGTGTTGATGCATTTAATTGAAATAATCATACTTTCTGCTATATGTTCTCTTATGGTATGGATATATCTTAATTTATTTGTCTATTCTGAACTTGGTGTGCATTTGGGTTGTTTCTAGTTCTCTCTGTAACAAGGTTGCATTTAGTATTATTGTACATGTCTCCTGGTGCTTGTTTACAGTAGCCTCTTTAGGGTATATTGCTGGGAATGGGACTGAATAGTAGCTTTTGCACCTGGTAATCATTATTAGGTTGTACAGCTGTTTATCAACATGAGTGTATGAATTTACACTCCTTCTGTAGTATGAAATTCCTGTTGCTCCACAGTCTAAGTGACTATCTTCTATATACTAGAGGCCCGGTGCACAAAATTCGTGCATGGGGGGGGGTGTTCCTCAGCCCAGTCTGCACCCTCTCCAATATGGGACATCCCTCTCACAATCCAGGACTGCTGGCTCCCAACTGCTCGCCTGCCTGCCTTCCTGATTGCCCCTAACCACTTCTGCCTGCCAGCCTAATCACCCCCTAACCATTCCCCTGCCAGCCTGGTTGATGCCTAACTGCTCCCCTGCCAGCCTGTTTTCCCCTAACTGCCCTGCCCTGCAGGCCTAGTCACCCCTAACTGCCCTCCCCTGCAGGCCTGGGTCCCCCCCAACTGCCCTCCCCTACAGGCCTGGTCACCCCTAACTGCCCTCCCCTGCAGGCCTGGTCCCCCCCCCCACCCCCAACTGTTCTCCCCTGCAGGCCTGGGTCCCTCCCAATTGCCTTTCCCTGCAGGCCTGGTCACCCCCAACTTCCCTCCTCTGCCGGCTTGATCGCCCCCAACTGCCCTCCCTTGCAGGCCTGGTCCCTCCCAACTGCCCTCCCTTGCAGGCCTGATCGCCCACAACTGCCCTCCCTTGCAGGCCATCTTGTGGTGGCCATCTTGTGTCCACATGGAGGCAGGATCTTTGATCACATGGGGGCAGCCATCTTGTGTGTTGGAGTGATGGTCAGTCTGCATATTACTCTTTTATTAGATAGGATAGAGGCCTGGTTCACGGGTGGGGGCCAGCTGGTTTGCCCTGAAGGGTGTCCCAGATCAGGGTGGAGGTTCCCTTGGGGCGTGGGGCGGCCTGGGCTAGGGGCTTGTGGTGGTTTGCAGGCCAGCTTCGCCCCCTGGCGACCCAAGCCGAGGCCCTGGTATCTGGGGTTTATTTATCTTCTACAATTGAAACTTTGTAGCCTGGAGCGGGGCCAAGCCTTCTGCTTGCTCGGTGGTGGCAGCCATTTTGGGGGGGATTTATGATTCTTCTATAATTGAAACTTTGTAGCCTTAAGCGGAGGCCTGGGCCGGCCAGGGTGTGCGGAAAGCTTGGCTTCCTCCATCGCCGGGGGCAACCCTAGCCTCCTGCTCTTTCCAGCTCCGTGGCTGCCACCATTTCTGTTTGGATTTATGTATCTTCTATCATTGAAACTTTGTAGCCTTGTGTGGAGACCCAGGCCGGCAAGGGCAGGCGGAAAGCTTGGCTTCCTCCATTGCCGGGGAAACCCAAGCCTCCCTCCTGCTCTCTGTAGCCATAGCCATCTTGGTTGGGTTTATTTTCATATTCGCTCCTGATTGGCTTGTGGGCGTGGCTTGTGGGCATAGTGGAGTGATGGTTAATTTGCATATCACTCTTTTATTAGATAGGATATAAAAGGCTATTATGCTAAGTGTCCGATCATCTGACCTGTCGCTATGACATGCACTGACCACCAGGGACAGATGCTCAACACAGCAGCTGCTGAGCTGCCGTGACATGGCAGCCGTGGCTCTGGGGTGACGCACCCTGAAACCAGAGAGGAGGGAGCCCAATTCCTCACGGGGCCCTGCAATTCCACCTTTGGCCATGGGTTATCTTGTTGCTTGGGGCACTGTTGGCCCGAATCTGATTTACTGCACACTTGTGTTTGCATTCCACACCCTGTACGATAGCAACTTTGCAGAGTGCCCTCTTGCACTCTGGGACCCCTCGGGGATGTTGGAGAGCTGGTTTCAACCCGATCCCCGCAGGCCAGGCCGAGGGACCCCATCTGTCGGACCCCACCCGCTCACTCCACAGATGCTGGGGAGGGATTGCGGGAGGTTGGCTCCAGGGTGTTTCCGGCCCATCTTGCCCAGTCCTGTCCTGCCGGCCACCTTCTTATTAATTTCCTTTCAGTGTGCACGAATCTGTGCACCGGGTCACTAGTTGTGGGTATAAAATAGTTATTTGTTTTTTTTCCCCCCTTGTATTTAAAGTATGGCGTTATTTATAGGCAGTACCCATTTTGATGTTCTAGTGGATAGTTCTGTGAGTTTTTAAAATAATTCATTAGATTGTTTTTTTGTTTGTTTTGTGTTTTTAGTTCACATCTGCTTTGACATTTTACTTGGCATTTTAACAGTGCTGTTTAAAGGTATGCCAGCCCTGGCTGGGTGGCTCAGTTGTTTGGAGTGTCATCCGTACAACCAAAAAAAAGGTTGTGGATTAAATTTCTGGTCATGGCACATACCTATATTGTGGGTTTAATCCCTAATTGGGGTGTGTCTGGGAGGCAACCAATCGATGTTTCTCTCTCACCTAAAATCAATTTAAAAAAAATTCCTTGGGTGACAATTAAAAAAAAAAAAAGGTATGCCAAACGTGGCTTTAGTTACTCCAGTAAATGTTGGTGCTAACATGGTTCTCTAAAAAGTCTATTTCACATTTACATACAGTAAAATTCAACCTTTTTATTTATTTTTTAAAATATTTTTATTGATTTCAGAGAGGAAGGGAGAGGGAGAGAGGTAGAAACATCAACGATCAGAGAGAATCATTGATTGGCTGCCTCCTGCATGCCACCCCAATGGGGATCAAGCCCGCAACCCAGGCATATGCCCTGACTGGAATTGAACCTGGTTTTATTGACTTCCTGGTTCATACGATGCTCAACCTCTAAGCCACACCAGCTGGGCTATTATTTTTTTAAAATAGATTTTTATTGATTTCAGAGAGGAAGGGAGAGAGATAGAAACATCAATGATGAGAAAAATCATTGATCGGCTGCCTCCTGCACGCCCCTTACTGGGGATCGAGCTCGCAACCCAGGCATGTGCCCTTGACTGGAATCGAACCTGGGACCCTTCATTCTGCAGGCCGACACTCTATCCACTGAGCCAAACTGGCTAGGTATGAGTAAGTCTTTGCATGGGCCCTTTAAAAGGAAAGGCTGGGACTCCAGAAGCCCTCTGTCTCAGCCACAATCACCACTGGTTTTCACTGCCAGAAGTTATGGGACTTTTTTTCCCAGCACTTGAACCTTGGGCTGGGGAGCGGAGTGTGGGGCTAGGATTCCTTGCTCCTCAGGGGGCATCTCTGTAGCTGTGAAATATCCCTCCTAATTAAAAACAAACTTTTTTTTATTGATTTCAGAGAGGAAGGGAGAGGGAGAGAAATATAGAAACATTAATGATGAGAATCATTGATTGGCTGCCTCCTAAATGCTCCACACTGGGGATTGAGCCAGTAACTAGGACATGTGCCTTGACCTGGAGTCAAACAGTGACTTCCTGGTTCACAGGTTGATGCTCAACCACTGAGCCTTCCTGGCCGGGTGTCCCTCCTAATTTTTAATAGCCACACTGGAGGGACTCGGGTGTGTGACCAGCCCATTCCCAATCTCCGCCTCTTTTACCAATCCTGATGGGGCTTCTGTATATCTTAGTTGTAGGACTTTCTGTTCAGCTAGACTTTAGCATGTTCTCAATGGTGGCTGTTCTGTAGTTCAATTGTAATTTTTATGCTCATGGGAGGGTACAAATTACATGGTTGCCTTTTCCGCCATCTTGACCAGAAGCCACTGTATATACTATTTTTTAGAAATTATTTCAGAATTTACTGATAATCCCAAATCAAATTCAAGACTAGATTTTTTTTGCCTGACCTTTTTAAATCTGACCTGTACCTTCTTTCTCGATCATGTGAAAATGCTGGTTCCAAGTGAAACCACATAATTACTCATTTGCTTTTTTCAAAAGCCTCAGAATTAAAATAGCACTACCACTAACAATATGATTATTCTAAAGCAGGGGTGGGGAACCTTTTTTCTGCCAAGGGCCATTTGGATATTTATAACATCATTTTAGGGCCATACAAAATTATCAACTTAAAAATTAGCCTGTTATCCCCAGCCAGTTTTGCTCAATGGATAGAGCATCGGCCCACGGGACTGAAGAGTCCTGGATTTGGTTCTGGTCAAGGGCACATACCTTGGTTGCAGGCTCAATCCCTGGCCCAGGTCGAGGTGTTTGTAGGAGGCAACCAACCGATGTGTCTCTCTCTCATTGATGTTTCTCTCTCTCTCTGCCTCTTCCCCTCCCTTACACTCTCTCTAAAAAAATCAATGGAAAAAATATATCCTAGGGTGAGGGTTAACAACAACAACAAAAAATAGCCTGCTATATTTGGTCAAACAATTAACTCACCCCTAATGCCCTGCCAGGGCCAGATCAAATGATTTTGAAGACCTTATACCTAATGATTTTGAGACAGCCCATTGATGTTTCTCTCTCCCTCTCCCTCTCTAAAATCAATAAAAACATTAAAAAAAAAAATTAAAGTCACTTGAACTAATTCATTTATGTGTGGTTATGCCATCAAGTTGATAAACAGTTTGGTTCATTAGTTTTGTCTACTTGTTATTTTAAAGGATTGCTTTTATAAACTTAATTTTGCTTTATAATGATGTAAAATAATTTGCTCATGTTTAAATACACAATATAACATTTATTTGGTAAAGTCTAAGACATATCCAATCCCTTCTACCTGTTCCTTCTTTCCCCTATGCAGTGGTCGGCAAACTGTGGCTCGCGAGCCGCGGTTTGCCGCTCTGTTGACTAATGAGTTTGCCAACCACTGGGATAGGGGCTTAATCACAAGGCACAACAGCAGCCTGTAATTATTGGAATCGAAAGTCTAGGTCAGTGGTCGGCAAACTCATTAGTCAACAGAGCCGCAGTTTGCTGACCACTGCCCTATGGCAATGATTTTTAACTGGTGTGCCACAAGAATTTTTAAAATATTCAATACCTGACTATGTAGTCAGGGGTACTGACTTTTTCCTTAGACTGTCAAATAAAAAATGAAAACTGCCCACATGACACTAGCTGTTTGGTGTGAATGCCCTGTCTTGAACCATAAGTGTATGTCATATAATAGATTTGCACTTTATTAGTCACATCACATAATAAGGTTGCATCTGATTGGTTAATTCTTGGTACCAGAAATCCTTATATACAAGTATAGGCATCTGATTTTTTTAGAAAAGTCAGTTTGGAACAAAAATGATAGGTAATTACTATTATTTTTTGTAAATCAATCAAAATCATACCTTTTTTTTTTGTCAGATCGGCAAAAAAGATAGTGTTTTTTTGTTTTTTGGTGTGCCACAGAATTTTAATAATTTGTGTTCCATGAGATGAGAACAGTTGAAAACTGCTGCCCTATGGGTAAGCATTTTATTGTTTATAAAATTATTTTCTTTTTTTTTAAATTATAAACCAATAACATATTTGTGCCTTCCTCTTTTTTTTTTAATTGACTTGAGAGAGAGAAACATCAATCTGTTGTTGCACTCATGCATACATTCATTGGTTGTCTGTTGTATGTGCCCTGACCATAGATCAACCCGAAACCTTGATGTATTGGGACGATGTTCTAACCGAGCTAACTGGCCAGAGCTCTTTCTCTTCTATTAGAATGAAATAATACACACTTTTCTTCCCCACTCTACTTTTTTTTTTAAATACATTTTTTAATTTATTTCAGAGAGGAACGGGGAGGGACAGAGAGAGAAACATCAGTGATGAGAGAAAATCATTGCTCGGCCACCTCCTGTACGTCTCCCACTGGGGATTGAGCCTGATAACAGAGCATGTGCCCTGACCAGGAGTCAAACCATGCCCACCTGGTTCATAGGTTGACACTCATCCACTGAGCCATGACAGCCAGGCCACATATTGGTCTTTGATGGGTTGGGGTGGTGGGGAAGGAAAACTGGTCCTTTACCACAGATACATTGAGGAGTGTATTGACCCTGAATACCTGTTGGTAGACATGACTGCACAAGTTTTGACATGTATGATTTTATATTTCTTCAGTTCTAAATATTTTGAAATTTCTATTATGAAATCTTATTTAATTTATGAATTAAAGTTTTCTTTTTTTATAAGTTTCTGAATACATAGTGTATCCCCTTCCTCCCATTTTACCCATTTTATTAAATCAGTGTCAAAGACGTGGTATGTGTGATTTGGATTCTGTTGACTTCTTTTTTTTTAAAAAATATATTTTTATTTTTTTATTTTATTTTTTTAAAATATATTTTATTGATTTTTTACAGAGAGGAAGAGAGAGGGATAGAGAGTTAGAAACATCGATCAGCTGCCTCCTGCACACCTCCTACTGGGGATGTGCCCGCAACCAAGGTACATGCCCTTGACAGGAATCGAACCTGGGACCTTTCAGTCCGCAGGCCGACGCTCTATCCACTGAGCCAAACCGGTTAGGGCTAAAATATATTTTTATTAATTTCAGAGAGGAAGGAAGAGGGAGAGAGAGATAGAAACATCCATGATGAGAGAGAATCATTGATCGGCTGCCTCTTGCACACTCCCTACTGGGGGTCGAGCCTACAACCTGGGCATGTGCCCCTGACCGAAATAGAACCTGGGACCCTTTGGTCCGCAGGATGAAGCTCTATCCACTAAGCCAAACCGTCCAGGGCCTCTGTTGACTTCTTTTCTTTTTGAGTGTATGAGGCATGCTTTAATGGTATATGTATTTTCTATTTGTCTTTCTGTATCACAGTATTCTGTATATGTATTATCAGTCAAGTTTTTAAGTTTTAAAAATTTAATTTTTTAAATCTGCTTTTGTATCAACTTGAAATATCCCTTTTATTGTGGATTTGTCCATTTTTCCTTGAGGTCAGACAGTTCTTCCTTTATATATTTTGAGGCTATATTATTGATGTTTTTACAGTAGTTGTGTATTATGGTGTAGTAAACCGTACAAAATCTTAGTGTCTTAAAACAATTACATTTTATCATGTCTCATGAATCTGGGATTGACTGGGCTCAGTAGGGTATTTCTTCAGCCCCAAATGATCTCAGGCTGGGGCTGCAGACATGTGGTGCCTCTATTAGACTGAAATGTACAAGACAGTTCACACATTTGGCAACCAGGGATGGCTGGAAAGCAGGGCTTAGCTTGGATGCAGAGATGGCTGGTTTTTCTTTCTATGGGGTCTCCCTTTCCCACAGTTTATGCTGTTTCGCCAGAATGGCTATCCAGCTTTCTTATAGGGCAGGTCAGGGCTCTCTAAAGTAGAAAAGCAGGAGTTGCCAGGCATTCTTAATTAAGTAAGGCTCAGGCCCAGAACTGGCACAGGACCATGTTTACCACATTGTGTTGTGTAAAGCAAATCAAGGAATCATTCCAAATTCAGTGGGAGGACAGAAATACGAGGCAGCTTCATTTCATTGGGGTCATCTTTGGAGACTAGCCATGCATTCAGGTTTTTGATGACAGCTTTTTAAATTGTTTCTTTTATTGCTAAAAATATTCCTCTTTATAGTAATAGTTTTTGCTTTAAATTCTTGTCTTTTGGGTGGGATATGGTTGCTATATACTCTTCAAATCTTTCAACCCTTTAAACTGTGTTCTGTTTTTACTGTTACTTGTGAATGGATTATAGCTGGATTTAAAAAGCATATTTAGTCTGGATTTTCTCTAATAAGTGAATTAAATATATTTACATTTATTGTGATTAATATATTTTTATCTTCTGTCTCTTTTTTAATACTAGCCATGCTTTGTCTTGTGTTGTTTCTTCTTTTCTGGCTTTTATTGGACTAATATTTTTATTTTATTTTTAATTGATTTCAGAGATGAAGGGAGAGGGAGAAAGAGATAGAAACATCAATGATGAGAGAGAATCATTGATGGGCTGCCTAGGGGGATTGAGCCCGAAACCCAAGCATGTGCCCTTGACCGGAATCGAACCTGGGACCCTTCAGTTCGTAGGCCGATGCTCTATCCACTGAGCCAAACCGGCTAGGGCTGGACTAATTTTTAAAAAAATATATTTTATTGATTTTTTACAGAGAGGAAGGGAGAGGGATAGAGAGTTAGAAACATCGATGAGAGAGAAACATTAATCAGCTGCCTCCTGCACACCTCCACTGGGGATGTGCCTGCAACCAAGGTACATGCCCTTGATCGTAATCGAACCCAGGACCCTTCAGTCCACAGGCCGACGCTCTATCCACTGAGCCAAACCGGTTAGGGCTGGACTAATTTCTTTAAAAAAATTACTGCCTTGTAAAAAACTGTGCTAAAATATACATAACACAAAATTTACAACTTTAACCTTTTTTTGGTTTATCTTCACCCTAGCCTATTTCTTTTTTCCATTGAATTTTAGTGCAAGGAAGGAGGGGGAGGGGAGAGCGAGAGCGGGAGAGGGAGAGGGAGAGGGAGAGGGAGAGGGAGAGGGAGAGGGAGAGGGAGAGGGAGAGGGAGAGGGAGAGGGAGAGGGAGAGGAGAAAAACACATTGATTGATTGCCTCCTGCAAGTGCCCCTACTGAGGCCGGGCATCAAACCTACAACCTATGTAAGTGCCCTTGACCTTGACCCGAATCCCTTCAGTCCATGGGCCAATGCTCAGTCTGCTGAGCCAAACTGGTTAGGGCTGGACTCAGTTTTAAAATTCTTTCTTTTTACCCTGTGCTGGCTTGGAAGTTAAGTATTTTATTTCTGTAATACAGGTGACCTTTATATTTTTCAACATGAATACTTAGTCTAAAGCAGCAGTCGACAACCTTTTGGACCTCACCGACCACCGACCGCTGCTCCAAAGGTTTTTTTAAACCAGCGGTCCCCAACCTTTTGGACCTCATGGACCACCAATGGTCCGTGGACCACCGGTGGGTGACCGCTGGTCTAAAGTTAATATCTCTCCTCATGAAAAACACTTGCATTTAAAATGTTTTAATTAGAAATGTTTCACTTTTTATATTCCAAGCTCTTGTCTAGTTTTGAAGTTTAACGTTTTATTTTTAATATTTTTATATATTTTTAAATATATCTTTATTGATTTCAGAGGGAAAGGAAAGGGAGGGAGGGAAGGGGAGGGGGGAGAGAGAGAGAGAAACATCAATGATGAGAAAGAATCATTGATTGCCTGCCTCCTGCACGCCCCACACTGGGGATCGAACCCGCAATTGGGCATGTGCCCCAACTGGGAATCGAACCGTGACCTCCTGGTTCATAGGTCGATGCCCAACTACTGGGCCACATTTGCCGGGCTCCACCTTACTTTTAAATCTCTTAAAGTTGGGCATTAATAAAGTATTTATGTTGAAATATTACAGATCTCTTGGCTTACCTTTGCTTCTTGTATCCTAGTCCTTTATTCTGTGTTTAATTTCTTTTTTGTATTAATGTATATTATTTATTAAGTTCCTTTAGTAAGGATCTGTAAGTAATAAACTGCCTTTGTGTATCTTAAAGCCTCTATTTTGCCCTTACTTCTTAGATAACATTTTAGCTGTGCATTGATTTGTAGCTGACTGTTATTTTCCCTCAGAGGAAGATGTCCTTGCCTATTAGTGTTCTGGCATCTATTGTTGCATTTGAGGAATCTGGTAACTAAATTGTTGCTTTATTATTTTCTGTTTGATTGCTGTTACTATTTTTTGTTTGCCTTTATTGTTCTGCAGTTTTGCTATAGTGTATATTTGAGTAAGTTACTCTGGCAATCTGAAGACTCACGACTTCAGTTTTGGCAAGGATGTCTTCATTTATTTTCCAGCTCTATCTTTTTGTGCTACATTCTATGAGATTATTTCAGATTAGTAATATAGTTCACTAATCAGTTTTGACTGAACATTCAGCTTTTTATCACATTTTTATTCTTATATTTTTCTGATTCTTATTTGAAATTTGCTTATTCTCATTCCATCCTTATGGTTTTTATTTTATTTCTGTACATTTTTAAAATTTTATCTTTATTGTTGAAAGTATTACAGATGTTCCCCTTTTTCCCCATTGACCTCTTCCACCCCACACCCCCTATTTCTGTATATTTTATTTTTAAAAATATGTATTTATTGATTTCACAGAGGAAGGGAGAGGTAAGAGAGAGAGAGAGAAACATCAGTAATGAGAGAGAATCATTGATCGGCTGCTTCCTGTATGCCCCACACTGGGGATTGAGCCTGCAACCCAGCATGTGCCCTGACCAGGAATTGAACCATGATCTCCTGGTTCATAGGTTGATACTCAACCGCTGAGCCACGCAGGTCAGGCCATTTTATAGCCTCTTTATTGTTCTAGTCCTGCTGTCGCCAACCTTTCAGACCTCACGGACCACCAGTTGTCCGCGGAACACCGGTTGGCGACCGCTGCTCCAAAGGTTTCCTTAAACCAGTGGTCGCCAACCTTTCGGACCTCATGGACCACCAGTTGACGACCACTGTTCTAGTCTACCTAAATCTTGAGGTCTAAATTTGTCTGTGTGTCTGCTGAAAACCCTCCCCAGCTTTGGTGGTTCATTTCTTATTTAAAATTTTTGATTTAATGCTTATCACCTGTGGGATTTATTTTTTATCCAAGTCTTAAGGTAGAGGTGTCCTAAGGAAGTTTTGCATTTCTGTTGAACCAACCTACTGGTTTCCTTAGTGCCATACCTGTTCTTAGGCTAATTTCTTGGATTGGGGTTCCTGGACCACTTGGATGAAGTGATTTTTGGAACCCATACCTGTGGCATGGAGTTTCAGTTTCTCAAAGGTGACTCTTTCACCTCTGACTTCTCTCAGAATTCATGTTATTTCTGTGTAGTTCTTTGTATCTTTTGGTATTTTATGGATCTAACTCATTTTCAGTTTCTTGTCAGTCTTTTGTAGGCATTAAAACATATGTCCCAAGCCCTAAGACCTGTATCTGCTTTTAGTAGCCCTGAGATTTACTTGAGTTTGAGTAGCTTTCTTGTTTCTAGTATCAGGGAATGCTTCTTTCTTGCTTTGGGGCTTGCCTGTGTGTATGTGTTATATTTTGCATAGCTTTTCTATGTATTTGGGTTGGGAAATGAATGCTTTTGTGTCAGGCCTGTATATTCACTGGAAGATCGGCCACAAATTGCTCATTTGTAGTTACATCCTGTAAATCAGGTGCAACTCACTAAAACACAAGTTTCTGAGTTCTGTCAGAATTCATGTGATACTGGTAATGCAGTGGTGGTATTGCTGAGATGGTTTTATTTTGTCTAGATAGCATGTGTTAGGCTGAAGGGATGTCAGTTTACATCACTAATGGGCCATTTGCAGCTTGATTGTTCAGAGTGCCTTTGATTGCCTTGTGTTATCATCAGTTCTTATCAGAAAGAATCATTGCAGTGGCCACTACTGTTCTTTGAGGAGTTTGGGTATATCTTTTTGTCTTAGCTATAACTTTATTTTGTTGTTTTAGTGTTTGCTTTAGTGTTTATTATATAGATACTTAACTTATCACAGTCTACCTTCAAGTAATATTATACCACTTAAGCTGTTATAAGAACCTTACAGCAGTATTAAAGCATTTGTGTGTCTGAAAAATTATCTATTTTATTTTAAAAAATATTTAAAATGTTTTTATTCATTTCAAAGAGAGAGAGGGAGAGGAGAGAAACATCCATGATGAGAGAGAATCATAGATCAGTTGCCTCCTGCATGCCCCCTACTGAGGATCGAGTCCACAACCTGGACATGTGCCCTAACCAGGAATAGAGCCCTGACCTCCTGGTTCATGGGTCGATGCTCAACCACTGAGCTACACTGCCTGGGCAAATTATCTTCTATTTTAAAAGATATTTTCACTTGATACAGAATTCCAGGTTGACTGTGTTTTCTTTCTGTACTTTAAAAATTCCCTTCACATTATGTCTGTGGCTTGCATTATTTCTGTTTGACCATTATCTCTGTTGTTATTTATTTGTTTATTTTAATACATTTTAAAAATATTTAGGAATTAAAGGAGAGGGAGAAAGAGATAGAAACATCAATGATGAGAGAGAATCACTGATCGGCTGCCTCCTGCATGGCCCCTACTGGGGATAGCCCACAATCCAGGTAAGACCACAGCCTTGACTGGAATCGAACCTGGGACCCTTCAGTCAGCAGGCCAATGCTCTATCCACTGAGCCAAACCAGCTAGGGCTTGACAACTCTGTTGTTGTTTTAATCTTTGTTCCTTCCTCAGTGAGTAATATATCTTTTCTGCTTCCTTTTGTTTAATTTTAATATTTTCTTTTTACCACTGCCTTCTAGAAGTTTGATTAGGATGTGGTTTACTTCACATTTCTTGTGCCTGAGTTTTATTAAACTTCTTAGATCAAATTTGATAGATATATAGTCATTATTTCTTCAAAAATTGTTCTATAGCTCCCCTTCCTCTTTGGGGACTGTAATTACATACCAGTATATATTTGGCCACTTGAAGTTGTCCCTCAATTTACAAATGAGCTGTTCATATTTTTTCAGTCTTTTTACTCTCTTTGTTTTTGGGTAGTTTCTACCGGTAAACCTTCATGTCATTAACCTTTTTTCCTGCAATAGTTTTTATTCCTAGAAGTTCTAGTTGGGTGTTTTTATTTTATTTTTTAATATATTTTATTGATTTTTTTACAGAGACGAAGGGAGAGGGATAGAGAGTTAGAAACATTGATGAGAGGGAAACATCGATCAGCTGCCTCCTGCACACCTCCTACTGGGGATGTGCCCACAACCAAGGTACATGCCCTTGACCGGAATCAAACCTGGGACCCTTGAGTCTGCAGGCTGATGCTCTATCCACTGAGCCAAACCAGTTAGGGCTAGTTGGGTCTTTTTAATTTCTTACATGTTGAACACATGAAATATAGTTATAATAACTTCAGTTCTTCTTATTTTACCATTTATCGTTTTTTAGTCTGTTTCTACTTTTTAATTTTTCTTGTCATTATGGGCCCAATTTCCCTGATTCTGTGCATTCTTAATAATTTTTTGACTTGTCGACAGACATTGAGAATTAAATTTGAGGTTCTGGGAATATTTTTGTATTCATGTCTATTTTTGAGCTTTGTTCTGGAATGTGAATAAAGTTACTTGGAAATGTATCCTTTTGAGTCTTACTTTTGAGTTGTGTTAAGTGGGGTTTATCCTTCCTATGTTTATTTTTGTAAAGCTATACAATATATGTTTTCTTATTTTTTTTCTTTTACACAAATAGTTTATATATGTTCTTTCCTTTTATTTAATGCTAATTAGAGTTTTTTTCTTACAGTTCTTCCATTCTTACTCAGGCAGTAATTACCTGTGGCCTGATTGTTGCATTAGTCTCTTAATTAGTGTTCTTATTTTCAGACTCTTTCCATTACTAACTGCTGTCAGAATGATTATAAAGCACATCTCTGATCATGTCACTGCATTGCTTTCAATACCTACGGCAGTGGGATTCAGGTATTTTTTTGTTTTAATCCCCTAGTGGTAATAAAATTTTTCTGAGTTCACATCCTCAGAGTGTGTGTGTGTGTTTGTGTGAGTGTGTGTGTACGTACACATACATAGGTACATGTTTATTTAAAAACTAGAGGCCCGTTGCACGATATTCGTGCAAGAATAGGCCCCTGGCTTTACTCGCAGCTGCCCGGGAGCCGGCACGTCCCTGCTCCCGCCGGGAGCCGGCAAGTCCCCGCTTCCCGGGCACCTGGGAGCTGGCACAACCCTGTTCCCCAGCTGCCCAGGAGCAGGCACAACCCTGCTCCCGGGCCACCTGGAGCTGGCACGTCCCCGCTCCTACTGGGAGCCGGCAAGTCCCTGCTCCCCGGCTGCCCGGGAGCCGGCACGTCCTCGCTTCTGTTTGGAGTACCACTCCAGTAGCTCCCTCCGCCGCCCCCCTTCCCCTCATAGCAGGCTTCACACCGCTCTGCGCCTGCATATGCAAATTAACCTCCATCTTTGTTGGGTTAATTTGCATACTCACCCTGATTGGCTGTGGGCGTAGGGGAGTGATGGTTAATTTGCATGTTTCTCTTATATTAGGTAAGATTTCATTTAAAATTTTTTTTTAAATAGATTTTATTGATTTTTTACAGAGAGAAAGGGAGAGGGATAGAGAGTTAGAAACATCGATGAGAGAGAAACATTGATCAGCTGCCTCCTGCACACCCCCTACCGGGGATGTGCCCGCAACCAAGGTACATGCCCTTGACCGGAATCGAACCTGGGACCCTTCAGTCCGCAGGCCGATGCTCTATCCACTGAGCCAAACCGGCTAGGGCTCATTTAAATTTTTAAAAGTATATTTTTATTGATTTCAGAGAGGAAGGGAGTGGGAGAGAGAGATAGAATCATCAGTGATGAGAGAGAATCATTGATTGACCCCTGCACACTCCCTACTGGGGATCAAGCCCGCAACCCAGGCCTGTGTGTGACCTTGACCAGAATCGAATCCGGGACTCTTCAGTCTGCAGGCTGAAGCTCTATCCACTGAGCCAAACCAGCTAGAGCTTATTTTTGTTTTTTTAACTTTTGCGTCAAAGCAAGCAAGAATTTATTGACTGTAGAAGCACACTCAGGATAGTGAAGCAAGGAAGGGCTTAGTATAAAAGAAGCAACAGGAGAGCCTAGGCTGGACTGCTTTGGCTCACTGGGAAGTCAGAGAAAAGGGGGCCTTGTAGATATGTTCAGGGGGGTTAACCCAGGACGAACTGCTGCTGCCGCCCATTGTTCCCCTATAGCTTGTCTCATGGGGTCCCTTAGAGTTCAGGAGATGTGTGCCCATGGAAGAAGAGAGGGGGAAGAGAAGTGCTCGGATGTGCTTCCCAGCGGGAGAGTGCAACATGTTTGTTTATACACTAAAGGCCTGATGCGCGAAATTCGTGCAAGGGGCTGGGCCCTCGAAGCTCAGCCTCGTCCGGAAGGACTTCCGGTCTAATTAACATATTATGCTTTTATTATTATAGATTATATATACATACTTCTAGATGTAAGTTAGCTATATTCTTTTATAATATGTCCATTGTGAAATACACCCTAAAGGGGAAATTTAAAAGTATATATTTTTAAAGTATATTTTTATTGATTTCAGATAGGAAGGGAGAGGAAGAGAGAGAAAGAAACATCATTGATTAGCTGCTTCCTGCATGCCCCACACTGGGGATTGAGCCGTGACCTGGTTCATAGGTTGACACTCAACCACTGAGCCATGCCAGCTGGGTGAAATGGTAAAAGCATTTTAAAATTATGCTATACTTTAAAAATAATTAGTTAATATTAGAGTGAAATTAGTAAATGATAGAGGATATATTATGTTTCAACTAGTTTTTTTTGTTAATCCTCACCTGAGGATGTTTTTCCATTGATTTTTAGAGAGATTGGAAGGGCGGGGAAGAGGGGGAGAGAGAGAGAGAGAGAGAGAGAGAGAGAGAGAAACATTGATGTGAGAGAGACACATCGATTGGTTGCCTTCTGCACTTACCTCTAACAGGGTCGGGGATCAAGCCTGCTACTGAGGTATGTGCCCTTGACCCTAATCAAACCTGGGACCCTTCAGTCTGTAGGCCAGTGCTCCATCCACTGAGTCATACCAGCTGGAGCTCAACTAGTTTTATCTAATTTTTAATGCTTTTGGCTAACTTTTTTTCAGGCATGATTTGCTCATTGTTTTTTTTTTTTTGTTTTTTTTTTTAAATATATTTTATTGATTTTTTACAGAGAGGAAGAGAGAGGGATAGAAAGTTAGAAACATCGATGAGAGAGAGACATCGATCAACTGCCTCCTGCACGCCCCCTACTGGGGATGTGCCCGCAACCCAGGTACATGCCCTTGACCGGAATCGAACCTGGGACCCTTTAGTCCACAGGCCGACGCTCTATCTACTGAGCCAAACCAGTTAGGGCGATTTGCTCATTGTTGATCTTATTTTTATTATATGCAAGAGGCCCGGTGCACAAATTTGTGCATTTGTGAGGTCTGGCTGGCCCCACCTCCTGGTTGAACTCCCAGTTGAAATCCTGGTCAAGGGGACAATTTGCGTATTAGCCTTGTGTTATGTAGAATGCTTGGTGTAAAAATGTCAGCTCTGCTGTTTTCTATGTGTCTCTTGTATTTCCATTATCAGTATTATTCCCAAACTGTCTTTTCTTTATGGTAATGTTTTTAAGCTTAGTTAAAACTAGATGAAATCTGTTAATCCACCTAATTAGACATGAGCATGCTGAAAATAAGTGAATTTAAGAATACTGAAATATGATGTAGGAATTGCGGAAGGGCAGCAGTGTCGAACCATATGTTAAATGGTTGAAGCTTAATTTCTTGTTTTATTTTTAGATTAGAAATATGTGTGTATACATTTCATTTTGGCAATTGATGGCCCCATTGATAGAAACACCTGCCTAATCCTTGAGCCTCTTCTGATTATTCTGGATGGCTAAGTATTTTATGTGTTTTGTATCAGTTAGCTTTTGCAGTGGAACAAACCATCCCATAACTTGGTGCTTAAAACAACAATTGTATGTTTAACTCACAGTTCCTTGGGTTGAATGGGCATTTTTCTGGTCAGCTGGAGGGATGCCTGGAGGCTGGATGTGTTAGGCAGAATTTTAAGGGTTCCCTAATACCCGTGCCTTTCTATAATCCCTTTCTCTGGCATGGGATGAGAACTGTAATTTGCTTCTTACCAATAGGAATGGGAAAAGTAAAGAGATTTAGCAGATGCGCTTAAGGTCAGATGTACTTAAATTAGCCCAAAGAAATTGAGTTGGTGTGGCCCAATTAGGCAAGCCCTTTAAAAGAGGACCTGAAAATCAGATAGAGGAAGTGAGCAGTTCTGCTGGCTTTGAAGAAACAAACTGCTACATCATGAGAGTGCCACATGGTAAGAACTGCAGTGATCACTGAGTGTAGGCCCCAGTTGACAGCCAGCAAGTGACCTTAGTCTTACAACCACAAGACATTGTTTTCTGCCAATAAGCATGTGACCTTGGCAAAGGAAACTGAGCTCCATAAAAAGAGCTCAGTTGACTACTTGATGGTGAACCTTCTGAGCTCCTGAGGAGAGTATCCAGCCAAACCACCCCAAGACTCCTTACCCCTGGAAACTTGAGATAATAAATGTGTGTTGTTTTAAGCCCTTAAGCTTGTGGTAATTTGATATATAACTATAGAAAACTATTAATACTGACTATAATTTTATCGTTTCCAGAATGTAATATAAATAAAAATTATATAATGTTACCCTTTGAGATTGTTTTTTTCACTGGGAGTAGTACCTTTGAGATGTATCCAATTTGTGTATCAACCCTATTTATTGTTGAGCAGTATTCCATTTTATGGGCACAGGTTGTTTAGCCATTCTTCCATTGAAGAACATTTGGGTTGTTTGTTACCAGTTTGGGACTATCCAAATAAAGCTACTGTGAAAATTTGCATGCAGGTTTTAGTGGGAAAATATTTCATTTCTCTATACATTAGTATTTAATTTTTTGGGAAGCTATTGTAAATGGTATTGTGCTTTTAATTTTGTTTTCTAATTGTTGATTGTTTGGTTATTTTAATATACAGTGGTATTTAGAAGCCAAGATCTAGGTTCTAGATGTGTGTGTTACTGTTGGGTTGTTACTGGGTCCAGTTCCTCTTAGTGGGAAGAGACTAAAATATTTGGATGTGTTTACATACATACATGCATTTACATCTATATTTATGTCTAGTTTTATCTAACTAAATATGGTAACAATCATGAGTTTACATCAGTGACAAATTCTAATACAAGTCTAGAGGGTTTGTTCTAGTTTTCTCCCTTTCCATATTTGTAACTTATTTAATCCTCCTACCCTCTTAAATAACTAATTTCCTTTCCCATCACTGTTGGTGCTCCTCCCTCACAAAGATAATCCTCGTTGACTGGCTCCCCATGGATGGTTGCTTCACTTGCTCAGGCTCTGATCCTCCACACCAGGTTGCCCTCTCATGTACTGTATGCCATCCTCACTCAGCTTGGGCTTTGATGCCATGCCCCTTGTCATTTTTTGTTTGGACATTTCATCTTTCTTGAGCTCTAACTCTCACATGTCACTCTCATACGTGGATATTTTCTGTGTCCCACTCAGGCTGATACTCTACTCTAGATCAGTGGGGGTGCTACTCTCCTCCCAATGGAAGGAAAGCTTCATTTGGGGAAGAAAATTGCAGCCTTTCCCTTTAAAAAAAAATAGTTTGTGGTGTGTGTTTTTTTTTTTTTTTTTGAGTTTGTTGAAATTTTTTTAATGCGCTGTGGTTCAAATATATGTATTATAAACATTTTCTCCTCTGTTAGCTGCTTTTTCATTTTTATTAAGGAGTCTTTGATTAGAACTGTTCAATTTTGAGAAAGTCCATTTTATCAAACTAAAAAATATATAGTTACTGTTTTTAGAAATATTTTAGAAGCTTTATATTTCTGGCTCCTACATTTAGATTTGTGGTTCATCTTTAATTTTTGTGTATAGTTTGAGGTACTGTTCAGGTTTGTGTTTTTGTTTGTCTAGTTCCAGCATTATTTGTGGAAATGACTTTCCTTTTTCCCCATTGAATAGCCTTGGTACCTTTGTCAAAAGTCAGTTGACTGTATTTGTGTGGCTATGTTTAGGTCTTTAATCAAGTAGTACTAGTAGTGTGAGTCTTCTAACTCTGTTCTTTTCAAGATTGTTTGGACTGTTCAAGACCCTGTATATTTTCATATAAAATTTAAAATCAGCTTGCCAGTTTTTTAACAGAACAGTGCCTGTTGGGGTTTTGATTGAGGTTGTGTTGAATCTACAGATCATTTTTGTGGAGACCTAATCTTAACATTGATTTTCCTAATTTATGAGCATGGTACACATCTCTTCATTTATTTAGGTCTTTACTTTTTCTTAGCAGTATTTTATAGTTTCCTAACTATTTTAAAATTTTGATACCATTGTAAGTGGAAATGGTTTTTCAGTTTTTTGCTTACGCATATATATAGTTGATTTAAAACTCAAATTTTTATTTAATTTCTGACATCACATTTGCTTTATCATTCTCTTCTCCCTACATATTATTTGAAAATTCTCTTTCATAATCCTGTTGCAGTTATCAAAATCATAAAATTAACATTGATAAAGTAATAGTACTGCTTGCTATCTAATTTGGATACTTTAGTCAAAATTTCCTATTATTTTACTATAGCAGCAGTAATTAAGTAAGATTTTGGTGAGGAGCCATCCAGTTCTAGATCATATGATATTTTTTTTGTCGTTTCTTTCATTTGTTTTGTTTTTTTTCCAGGTTTTAAAACTTTATTTACTTATTAAAAAATTATGCATTCCTATAATCAAAATGATTTTAACAAAAAATAAATGACACTCTGATTAACACTGCATTTTACAACCTACAGGACACCTTGGACCAGCTGGTTTTTACTGTAGATTTCAACTATTGTCCCACCTACCTAGCTTCTTCCTTCACCAACATGCAAGTTCTTTTCTTTCTCTGCCAGCTGGACAGGCTCATTTCTTCTGTCTTTTTTTTTTTTTTAATATATATTTTTTGATTTCAGAGAGGAAGGGTGAGAGAGAGATAGAAACATCAGTGATGAGAGAGAATCACTAATTGGCTGCTTCTTGCACTGGGGATCAAGCCCGCAACCAACCCGGCATGTGCCCTGACCGGGAATTGAACCATGATTTCCTGATTCATAGGTTCACACTCAAACACTGAGCCACGCTGACAGAGCCAGGCTCATATCTTTTAATCTGGAAAAGTTCCACAAATTTTTTGTGACCTTAATATTATTTATTTTTAAGTTACAGTTGACATACCATATTGTTTCTTAAAAAGTTCACCAGTTTGGGTTTGATTTTTTAATACATTTTTTATTTTAGAGAGGAAGGGAGAGGGAAAGAAACATCAGTTGGTTGCCTTCTGCACACCCCCATACTGGGGATCAAGCCTACAACCAGAGTATGTGGCCTGATTAGGAATTGAACTGGTGACCTTTTGGGACGATGCTTAACCAACTGAGCCACACTGGCCAGAGCTGATTTTTTTTTTTTTAAACAAGGTTTTTAAATAATTATTCTTACTGATTTTAGAGAAATAGCAATTTGTTGTTTCACCCATTTATACATTGGTTGATTCTTTTTTTAAAATTCTTTATTGTTGAAAGTTTTACGTATGTCTCTTTTTTCCCCCATTGCATTGGTTGATTCTTGTATGTCCCCTGACTGAGGATCTAACGTGCAACCTTGGGTCATTGGGATGATGCTTTTAACCAACTGAGCTAGCTATCCAGGACGTGATGTTTTTTCTCATGATCAGATTCAAGTAGTACATTTTTGACAGGAATCTTTCAGAAGTGATGTTTCTTCTCAGTGCATTTTATCAGGAGACAAATGATTTGTTTGATTTCTGATAATGATAACTTCAGTCATTTGGTTAGGATGGTCTGTTGTGTTTCTGCACTAGAAATAAAATTAACTTGTGAGATACAGATATCTTGTGGTCTTGTCAAACTTGCATTCACCAGTTTTAGTGATAAATGATTCTTTCCTGAAACAACCATTATTACTGTGATGGTGGTCAAGTGGTGCTTTTTAAAATTCCACCATTCATATGACATTTATTAATTGCCATTCAACAGTAAGAAAGAGCCTTCTTTTCTCCCACATTTATTTATTCATTATGGCTTCCTATTTTATTGTTGAATTATCTGTTCCTATCATTTCTAACTTTATGCACAAATTGTACAGAGTTGCCCAGTAGGACCCTTCACTCTAGTTTTTGTGTCTAGATGTCCTAAACACTTTTTACTTGTTTTCTGGCCCAGTAAGATGTTGGCTTAGCTTTTATTTTCACAGCCTCATCTCTGGAATCAGCTGTTTCCCAGGGAGCTCTGGGTCCTTTTAGTTTAGAACAGTGTACATGTACACATCTATGTCTGTTTCTGTATTTGTCTCTCTTTATATATGTTGGTTCGTACTGATACCTTCAATTCCAGTCTCTTATTACAGGGTTCATTCTAGCTTTACCCCTTTATGTAGTAATTTGCTACTCAAAACTGAGAAACTTGCCTCCCATTATCTACTGTATATATACTTATTTGCTCAGTTCTAGAATAAACATTTTTAAAGTTTATTTTATTATTATTCTTTTTGTTAATCTTTACCTGAGGATATTTTTCCATTGATCTTTAGAGAGAGAGTGGAAAGGAGAGGGAGAGACACAGAGAAACATCAATGTGAGAAAGACACATCGACTGGTTGCCTCCTGCACGTACTCCGGCTTGCCTCCTGCACGTACTCCGACCAGGGCCGGGGAACCTGCAACCAAGGTATGTGCCCATGACTGGAATCGAACCGGGGGCCCCTCAGTCCGCGGGCTGACGCTTTATCCACTGAGCCAAACTGAGTAGGGCTATGTTCTGTATCTTTTTTTAAAAATCCTCACCTGAGGATAGTTTTTTTACATTGATTTTTATAGAGTGGAAGAGAGAGGGAAAAGACAGAAATATCGATGTGAGTGAAACACATTGATTGGTTGCCTCCTCACGAGCCCTGACCAGAGAGGAGCCTGCAACCCTAGGTAAGAGCTCTTGACCAGAATCAAACCAGGACCCTTCAGTCCGCAGGCTGATGCTCTACCCACTGAGCCAAACCAGCTAGGGCTATGTTCTATATATCTTGATGTGTGTTTGTCAAAACCCATCAGATAGTCTACTTAAGATCTATGCATTTCACTCTATGTAAATTATACCTCAGTTTTTAAAAATGAGGGAAAGGACACAAGGAGTATACATTGATCCAAGGGCAATCTTCTCCGTAGTAAGCACTATATAATTATCACACTCAGGAAAATATTTAAAAATTGAATCTTTATTGTTGAAAGCATTACATATGTTCCCCTACTCCCCCATTAACCCCTTTTAGCCCATCCGCCTCCCCCCCCCACCCAACCCCGCCATCCCCTGCTCCAGGCCTTCATCATCCTATTGTCTGTGTCCAGGGGTTATGCATATACGCATACAAGTTCTTTGGTTGATCTCTTCCAACCCACCTCTGAGGTTCCACAGTCTCTTCTATGTTTCTATGTCTCTGGGTCTATTTTGTCCATCAGTTTATTTTGTTCATTAGATTCCACATATAGTGAGATCATGTGATACTTGTCTTTCTCTGAATGGCTTTTTCACTTAGCATAATACTCTCCAGGTTCCTCCATGCTGTCTCAAAGGGTAAGAGATCCTTCTTTTTTACTGCTGCATAATATTCCATGGTGTAAATGTGCTACAACTTTTTTATCCATTTATCTACTGATGGGCACTTGGGCTGTTCCAGATCTTAGCTATTGCAAATCGCACTGCTATGAACGTAAGGGTGCATACGTTCTTTTTTTATTGTTTTTTTGGGGTCTCTTAGGATATATTCCTAGAAGTCAGATAGCAGTTCCGTATTTTATTTATTTATTTATTTATTTATTTATTTATTTATTTATTTATTTATTTATTTCAGGAAATTCCATACTGTTTTCCATAATGGCTATACTAGTCTGCATTCCTACTATCAGTGTACTAGGGTTCTCTTTTCTCCTCATCCTCACCAGCACTTGTCATTTGTTGATGGTAGCCATTCTGACAGGTGTGAGATGGTTCCTCATTGTCGTTTTAATTTGCACCTCTCCTCTGATGATCAGTGACTTTGAGCATTTTTAAAAATATTTTTATTGATTTCAGAGAGGAAGGGAGGAGATACAGAAACATCAGTGATGAGAGAGAATCATCGATTGGCTGCCTCCTGCACACTCCACACTGGGGATTGAGCCCGCAACCCGGGCATATGCCCCCACCAGGAATTGAACCGTGACCTCCTGGGTCATAGGTCGACGCTCAACCACTGAGCCATGCTGGCTGGGCAATAAAAATATGTTTAACAAAAAATCTTATTCTTTCTCATTAACACTGCACCTGATCACCCAACAGCTCTTATGGAGAGGTACAACGAGATTAATGTTTTCATGCCTACTAACACAACATCTATTCTGCAGCCAGTGGGTCAACGAGTAATTTTGACTTTCAAGTCTTAAGAAATGCACCGCTTAAATAATAAGACTTGAAAGTCAAAATTACTCGTTGACCCACTGGCTGCAGAATAGATGTTGTGTTAGTAGGCATGAAAACATTAATCTCGTTGTACCTCTCCATAAGAGCTGTTGGGTGATCAGGTGCAGTCTTATTATTTAAGCGGTACATAGCTGCTGAAGATAGTGATTCCTCTGATGCATCTGGGTAACATAAATTGAAAACCTCTTGGAAAGGATTTCACCATTCTAGATGCCATTGAGAGGACATTCATAATTCATGGGAAGAGATCAAAATATCCACATGAACAGAAGTTTGGAAGAAGTTAATGTCAACTCTCCTGGATGACTTTGAGGGCTTCAAAACTTTAGTGGAGGAAGTAACTGCAAATGTGATGGAAATAGCAAGGGAACTAGAATTAGAAGTGGAGCCTGAAGGTGTGACTGAATTGCAATCTCATGACAAAACTTCAACAGATGAAGAGTTGTTTCTCATGGATGATTAAAGTGGTTTCTTGAGATGGAATCTACTCCTGGTGAAGATGTTATAAAGATTGTTGAAATGACAACAGAAGATTTAGAATATTACATAAATTTAGTTGAAGTAGCAATTGTAGGGTTTGAGAGGATTCATTCCAGTTTTGAAAGAAGTTCTGCTATGGGTTAAATGCTATCAAATAGCATTGAATGCTGCAGAGAAATTGTTCATGAAAGGAGAATCAGTTGATGCTGCAAACTTCATTGTCTTAAGAAATTGCCACAGCTACCCCACCTTCAGCAACCACCACCCTAGTCAGTCTGCAATACCATTAGCAAAAAAGATTATGACTCACTTAAGACTTAAATGATGGTTAGCATTTTTTAGCAATAAAATATTTTGTAATTAAGGTATAGACTGTAAATTTTATTAATTTTTTTGTTAGTCCTTATCGAGAATATTTTTTCCATTGATTTTTAGAGAGTGGAAGGGAGGGAGAGAGGCGAGAGAGAGAGAGAAACATCAGAGTGATACATTGATTGGCTGCCTCCTGTATGTGCCGTGACCAGGGCTGGGGATTGAACCTGCAACCCAGGTATGTGTCCCTGACTGGGAATCGAACCCAAGACCCTTTTGGTTGTCGTGCTGATGCTCTAACCATTGAGAAACACTAGCTGGGGCACATTGTGTTTTTAGAAATAATGCTGTTGTACACTTAATAGATTACAGTATAGTGTGAACATACTTTCATATCATTTGGAAACCAAAAAATTCATGTGACTTTTTATTGTGATCGTCTAGATTGAACCAAACCCACAATATCTCTGAGGTGTGCATGTAAACACTTTCCTAACTACTACTCAGATCAAGACATCTAACATGGCCAGGAGCCAACATGTACCCCTTCTTAATTACAACACCCTTCATTCCCCTGACTTCATGAAAGTTACTTTCTTTTTTTAAAAACATTTTTATTTTATTGATTTCAGAGAGGAAGGGAAAGGGAGGAAGAGATAGAAACATCAGTGATGAGAGAGAATCATTGATCGGCTGCCTCCTGCATGTCCCACACTGGGGATTGAGCCTGCAACCCAGGCATGTGCCCTTGACTGGAATCGAACCTGGGAGAGCCTTCACTCCGCAGGCTGGCCGCCTATCCACTGAGCCACACTGGCCGGGCTTCTTGCTTTTTTCTTCATTGTTTTTTACTTATATTTGCATCTCCAACACTATAATTTAATTAGGTCTGTTTTTGAACTTTTTGCAAATGAAATAAATTATGCATTCGTTTGTTCTATTCTTTCATTTGTTTTTAAGAACCATCCATATTGTTGTGAGTAATTGTAGTTCATTCATTTTTTATTTTATAATGTCCATTTATTGAGCACACTAACCATGTATTGATTCTACTGATGATGGGCACTTTGGTTGTTTATAGCCCAAGTTACAGATGGTGCTGCCATTAACATCTGGATATGAATTTTGATGTGTATAAACGTATTTCTCTAGGGAATCGAAACCTAGGACTGACATTGCTGGGTCATAGGATGTTTGTGTTTTCAACTGTACCGGATAATGCCAAACTGTATTCTCAAATGGTTGGATGCATTTTCAGTATAACCATTTTACATCCACAATAACGTACTTGGCATTGCTAAACTTTAATTTTAGCCTTCTTAAGGATGCGATAACACCTCATTGTGGTTTTAATTTGCATAATTTTGTGTCTTCCTTTTATTGTTAGGTTAAATACCTTTTAATGTGAGTGTTGGATATCCTCTGGTATAATGCCTTATTCGCATTTTATGCCTATTTTTCTTCTGGGCTGCCCTTTTCTTACTGACTATGGTCTAGCTACAAGATCTTTGTTGGGGGTTATATGAATTGCAAATATCTTCTCCATCTCTGTAGGTAGCTTGCCCTTTTTACTCCATTAATGGTGTCTTTAAAAAAAATGTTTTTATTGATTTCAGAGAGAGGAAGGGAGAGGGAGAGAGAGAGATGGAAACATCAATGATGACATAGAATCATCAATTGGCTGCCTCCTGCACACCCCCTTACTGAGGATTGAGCCCGCAGTGTGTTTGGGAATTGAACCACTTGGTTCATGGGTTGATGCTCAACCACTGAGCCACACCAGCAGGGCATTAATGGTGTCTTTTGATGAATGAAGGATCTTAATGTAGTTCACTTGATTAATTTTCTTATTTTGAAGGATTATTCTTTTTAAGTTTATTATGTTTTAACATATTCTTAAGTCTCAGAAATAGAAGTGTTTGGTTAAAAGGTATGTACATTTTTGGTTTATAGTTTACTTTCTCAGAGATAATTTTGTTGCATCATTCCAAGAACATGGCAGTTAATTAGCATAATTACAAGCTTAATACTGAAAATATTCTTTTTATTTTATTTTATTGATTTTTTTACAGAGAGGAAGGGAGAGGGATAGAGAGTTAGAAACATCGATGAGAGAAAAACATCGATCAGCTGCCTCCTGCACACTCCCCACTGGGTATGTGCCCGCAACCAAGGTACATGCCCTTGACCGGAATCGAACCTGGGACCTTGAGTCCGCAGGCCGACGCTCTATCCACTGAGCCAAACCGGTTAGGGCTGAAAATATTCTTTAGCTTTGATTCAGATGAGCATTTCTAGCTGGTAGGGAAAAGAGATAAAGATCTAAAAAGCTGTTTTCTTTTTTATTAAAGTCAGTCAGATTTGGGCTTAAATTAGTGAAAATAAATTGAGGAAAACTTAATATAGTAGATGAAGGAACCCATGAAATTGATGAGTTAGAATTTTTGTGGATGTCCTTTATAAATTTCTGGAGGTAAAGTCATGATTTTACCTAACCTTCACATACTTTTATTCAAAGAAGACATCCCATCCCAACTTATCTCTATTCATCATCTTTTCTCTCCAAACTCCAGTATTCATTCATACTTATTCCTAGTTTCAAGATATAAGATAGCTCCTAATTTTTCCTTAGGAATGGGTGGGGTTTAATTCTGAGACTCTACAACAGAGCCTGTTAGAAGAAGCATTTATTAGTTGAAACTTGGAGTGGAGCGCTCCTCCATACTCTTGCTTCGTTTTCACTATCTTGCTTTAGATCTTCATCATTTTCATTTCTGTCAGTGACTCTTCTTCCTCCAGATTTCCCATGCTTAACAGAATGAAATTCCTAAAACTCAAATCATTCCCCTGACTACAGAGACTCCAAAACAATCAATCTTAATCCCTCAGCACACAGTGTGTTATCTGCCCTCTTGCTAGAGAGATCTCTACCCCCCTCAACATACTCAGTTCCCCATATGCCTGCTGAAATCTGTAGTTTCCTTGAGTTTGAAATATTCTTCCACAGTGTTCATCTCATTATCAACTACTACTTATTTCCCACTGCCAACTCATCTGCCTGCTAGCTAATGACTTTTGTTTATTTTTTAGCTAACATCTTTTTTTTTAATATCTTTATTGATTTCAGAGAGAAAGGGAGAGGGAAAGAGAGATAGAAACATCAATGATGAGAGAGAATCATTGATCAATTGCCTCCTGCATGTCCCCCACTGGGGATCAAGCCTGCAATGCAGACATGTGCCCTTGACCGCAATCGAACCTGGGACCCTTCAGTCCGCAGGCTGATGCTCTCTATCCACTGAACCAAACCAGTTAGGGCAGCTAACATCTTCTTTTTAAATAATTTATTTTAGCCCTAACCGGTTTGGCTCAGTGGATGGAGCGTCGGCCTGCAGACTGAAGGGTCCCGGGTTCGAGTCCGGTCAAGGGCATGTACCTTGGTTGCGGGCACATCCCCAGTAGGGGGTGTGCAGGAGGCAACTGATCGATGTTTCTCTCTCATCGGATGTTTCTAACTCTCTATCCCTCTTCCTTCCTTTCCTCTCTGTAAAAAAATCAGTGAAATATATTTACAAAATAAAATACTTTTTAAAAAAAGAATTTATTTTAGTAAATTGTTGAGAGAGAGAAACATTGATGTGAGAGAAATATTGATTGGTTGCCTCCTGAATGCACTCCTGACCAGGAATCGAACCTGCCACCTTTTGGTGTATAGGGACAATGCTCTAATCAACTGAGCCTTACAGGACAGGGCTTAGCTAACATCTTTTATTTATTTTTTTAATTTTTATTTTTTTTAATTTAATCTTTATTGTTCAGATTATTACAATTGTTTCTCCTTCCCTCCCCCCCCATAGCTCCCCTCCACCCGGTTCCCACCCCACCCTCTGCCCTTACCTCCCCCCCACTGTCCTCATCCATAGGTGTACGATTTTTGTCCAGTCTCTTCCTGCACCCCCACTACCCTTTCCCCCTGAGAATTATCAGTCCACTCCCTTTCTATGCCCCTAATTCTATTATATTCACCAGTTTATTTTGTTCCTCAGATTTTTAATTCACTTGATTTTTAGGTTCACTTGTTGATAGATATGTATTTGTTGTTCATAATTTTTATCTTTACTTTTTTCTTCTTCCTCAAAGAATACCTTTCAGCATTTCATATAATACTTGTTTGGTGGTGATGAACTCCTTTAGCTTTTTCTTATCTGTCTTTATCTGACCTTCAATTCTGAATGATAGCTTTGCTGGGTAGAGTAATCTTGGTTGTAGGTTCTTGCTATTCATCACTTTGAATATTTCTTGCCACTCCAGTCTGGCCTGCATAGTTTCTGTTGAGAAATCAGCTGACAATCGTATGGGTGCTCCCTTGTAGGTAATTAACTGTTTTTCTCTTGCTGCTAACATTCTCTCTTTGTCTTTTGCCCTTGGCATTTTAATTATGATGTGTCTTGGTGTGGGTCCTCTTTGGATTCCTCTTGTTTGTGGTTCTGTGCGCTTCTTGGACTTGTAAGTCTATTTCTTTCACCAGGTGGGGGAAGTTTTCTGTCATTATTTCTTCAAATAGGTTTTCAGTATCTTGCTCTCTGTCTTCTTCTGGCACCCCCATAATTCTGATGTTGGTACGCTTGAAGTTGCCCCAGAGGCTTCTTACACTATCTTCAACTTTTTGGATTCTTTTTTCTTTTCTTAGCTAACATGTTTTATTTTATTTTATTTTTTTTATTTTTTAAAAATATATTTTATTGATTTTTTTTACAGAGAGGAAGGGAGAGAGATAGAGAGTTAGAAACATCGATGAGAGAGAAACATCGATCAGCTGCCTGCTGCACACCCACCACTGGGGATGTGCCTGCAACCAAGGTACATGCCCTTAACCGGAATCGAACCTGGGACCCTTCAGTCCGCATGCCGACACTCTATCCACTGAGCCAAACCGGTCAGGGATTAGCTAACATCTTTTAAAACGTAGCTTTTTGGAAGCCTATCTCCCTGATTCTTAATTCACTTTCTGTTCTCCATGCCCTCTTAAACATAAGGACTTAGATGCTCCCTCTTCTGAGCTGCTGCATTTCTCTGTATACCTCTCTCACTGTGCTTTGTAGTATAATAGGTTTGATTTTTCTCCCCTACTCAGTTCAGCTCCTTGAGGCTAGGCTCATTTCCTACTCCTGATACGCCACCCTATCCCCAGAAACTAGCATTTATAGGAGGCACCCATAAATATTTAGTGAGTGAATGAATGCAAAGTTTTATCACACTTTCTTGATATATGTTTGAAAAGAACTTGCTGAGAAAGGTCAGTTAGAAAGGGAAAAACAATACATGTTTAGAAATTGCTACTATGCTTGGTCAATTTGTAGGGTTTTTGCTCACCCGAGTTTTCCTTACTGTCACAGAAGGATGCCCTGCAGTGGTCTCGCAATCCGGCTGCAGTGGAGGGAGAGGAGCCAGAGGACACAGCCGACGTAGAGAGCTGTGGGTCTAATGAAACCAGCACTGTGAGTGGTGAAAATGATGGTAAGTGCCCTTAACAAGATGGGTGAAGAGCCATAAGTAGTTATTAGGCACTAACCTTTATTTCCCTCCGTTCCAGTATCACTTGATGAAACATCTTCTAATGCGTCCTGTTCTACAGAATCTCAGAGTCGGCCTCTTTCCAATCCCAGGGACAGCTACAGAGCTTCCTCACAGGTAGGGAGGAGAGTTGGTGACGGGGGTATAAGAGAGGCCAGGCAGATAGGATTGTCCATCCTGTAAGTTAATTGTGTGTTTGAAGAGTGGAGAAAATCAATTTGGTCTCCACCTGTTAGTACCATTTAAAAGTGGGCCGGAGAAAAAGTGGGTCATAGAACTGACAGCAGAGTGATTTGTGTGGGTTTTCCCCCTCTCTTTACATGGCTGGATAACCAGGGAGAAATAGAGCATTGTGCAGAATGGGGAGAACGGGAGCCTGGGAGTTAGTGGTTTGAATTTTGGCCCTGTCACTCACTAGCTTTGGGAACTTGGGCAAATTCCTTATCTGTAAAATGGGGCTAATGATAGATTCTTCTCAGCGTGGGTGATGCTTGGCACCCGGCCCAATAACAGTGCTGCTGTTAGCATTACCTGTTTTACAAGACAGTGAGTGGAGACATAGTCAAGAGGGACTGCTGCTGTGGCCTTTCAGGTGACTCAGATTTTTTGGATTCTTCTGGGAATATAGGCAAACAAGCAAAAGAAAAAGACTGGGGTGATGCTGCCTCGAGTTGTCCTGACTCCTCTGAAGGTAAACGGGGCCCACGTGGAATCTGCATCAGGTATGTGTAAGATCTTTATTGTGGTGCCTCTTACTCAGCTCCTGGGGCTGCCTCCCAGAGGCAGCAGTTTCTGACCTAGGTAGTGGGATGCCTGCGGAGTCAGGAGACCCTCCTCTGGCAGCAGCATGCTGTGGTGGCGAGACCTGACCTAGGTTCCAGTGCTGGGCTCTGCCGTGCCCTCCTCTTTGCCTCACAGGGTGGCTGTGAAGGTTGGATGGAGTGTGCAGGTGCTTTTTGTAAAAGATGCAGTGCTGTACAAACTAAGATGGCAGTTTGGCGTTCTTACATGATATTTTAAAGCCAGCCCATGAGGTGTTGAGTTCTGACAGCCCAGGGCTGAACCATGGAAGCACCCGGTATAGCTGGCAGCACCTCAGGGAGAGTTGGGAGAAGGGAGCTTGTCTGAGAGCCATGGGCATGGCGGGTGATACTTTTGACCAGTCGAATGCTGTGCCTTCAGGGTTCTCGGGCCGCCACGCTGATGGCGAGAGCGGCAGTCCGTCCAGCAGCAGCAGCGGCTCTCTGGCCCTGGGCAGCGCTGCTCTTCGTGGCCAGGCCGAGGTCGCCCGGGACCCTGCCCCGCTCCTGAGAGGCTTCCGGAAGCCGGCCACAGGTGAGTGGCTTGGCACTCATTTCTTTGCCTGTAAAGGGGGTCCCTGCAGGCCAAGTGACATGAGGAAATCTTCTTTTACCAGTTTATCTTGGGTGGCCCTCTATTTTTTGTTTAATTTTACCTTGCATTTTGGTTATTCCACAGTAGATTATCTCTGCTAGACTGAGAGAGAACTCCTTGTGGGCAGAGATGGTGCCACATTGCTGTGTGTCCCTGTAAGGGCCTAGTCTGCCTGCTTTAGTGGTCCTGCTCTGTCAGTGTCTGTGTGAGTGAAAATTGCTTCTGAGCTTCTCAGTGAAGAATTCCAACATCCATTTTCTTTTTTGGTAACATCATGCCATATTTGTTCTCAGCATCGTAGTGTCTGTCAGATGCCCTTTTCTATAGCCCAATCAGCATATTGAGTGGAAGCCCAAGTTGAATTTGGGAGATGCAAACAAATTTGGTAGTGTGCACCTCCCATACCCAGTAGGTTTACTTACAAGGCCAATACACTGTTTGCTGTTCCAGGATTTATATCTCAAAGCCCACATGCTGGCTGGCTGTAGATGGGCCACAAGAATCCATTAAGAGCTAGCAGTGGCTTGTGAAATTAGAATAAATCACTGCCCAAGTCGGAACTAGGTCTGCTTTTCCAATTACTCAGTAGTGCTCAATCTAAGATGAACAGGTCTCTATTCTAAGTGATTTTTAAAAAAAATAAAAGTAACATTTGCTGAGGCTTCTGTGAGAGGTATTGACATTTTCGTGGGCTTTAAACAACCCTTGGTACTTGCTGCATGGAGATCATACCTCTTCGGCCCATTCATAAGAAGGCTTCTGCAGATTTTCCCATAGTACACTAATATTTTTACTTTTAGACAACTTCCATCATTTCACCAGCTGACTTTATGGAACTTGTTCTCCAGCTTTGGAGGCAAGGTCAGGGCCTGCGCTTGCCTGGTTGTATGGGGAAGAGTGTCCTCTTCAGGCTGTGACAGAGCCTAGAACAGTCTTATGTGAGAGGATGCAAGCCCAAGTGTTCTCTTGGGTTTGATGGCAATGACAGTAACGTGGGAAGAATAATTGTAACATATAGGTTAGGGTGTACTAGGTAGTCAAGCGGATTGTGTGCCAATAAGTTCTGGGTAGCTTGGGTGCCACCAAAGTTTTCCCCCACAGTTAGCATTTGTTCCTTCTGCTTTAAGAAGCTGAAAATGTATACATTGCTTTTTATTACTTCAAAAATCACAGGTCAAATGAAGCGTAACAGAGGGGAAGAGGTAGATTTTGAGACACCTGGGTCCATTCTTGTCAATACCAACCTTCGGGCACTGATAAATTCTCGGACCTTCCACGCCCTGCCATCCCACTTCCAGCAGCAGCTCCTTTTCCTCCTGCCTGAAGTGGACAGACAGGTACGGATAGGTAGCCTCTTTGATGCTTCTCTATAGGCGAGCTTCTCTTGTCTTTCTAAGTTTTTTATTTATCGGGATTTTTGCCTGATCCTTCTAGGTGGGGACGGATGGCCTGTTGCGTCTCAGCAGCAGTGCACTGAATAATGAGTTTTTCACCCATGCGGCTCAGAGCTGGCGGGAACGCCTGGCTGATGGTAAGTAGACGCTCTCATCTCAGATAGTTTGAGAGGTACCTGCCATGTGTGGTATCACTTGTTTCCTAAAAACCCCATTTTTACCAATTTCTCTTTTTTCCCAAGGGGTATTTAGTGTAAGGCAGGCTTTCCTCACAACACTAATGTGGCAGGTGTTAATGTGCTTCATAGCTTTCGAAGGTACAGGTTATTGGGGCCTTCTTTGTTTTGTGTGTATATATCCATCTACATTGCCTCTTCATCATTAAACCTGTCAACTCCTCCTATTGTTTTCATTAAACATGGCAGTTGTCTGGATGGGTGGAGGAAAGTGCACTGTGGCATTGAGGTAGAATGTTAATCTTTACTAGATGCTCTGTTTTTAGACATCGCCATTTGGAGTGACTGTTAGCTTCTCCAATTTAGTTTTGTGGGGAAGCTATAAGGAGAGTGTGTTGGGAAGTCCCTGAGACCCTTCCAGGTTCAGTGATTGACTAGGAGGATTCACAGCCCTCAGCATAGAGTCTCTTCATGGCTGTAGTTTATTACAGTGAAAGAATACAGAGCGAAATCAGCAAAGGTGAAGTCCAGGGAAACCATAAGCAAGCTTTCAAGGTCCTCCTCTCCCAGTAGAATCACACAGGATGCGCTCCATTCCCCCAGCACCAAGTTGTGACAGCACATGTGAAATGTAGTCTACCAGGGAAGCTTGTTAAAGACTTGGTGCCCAGGGTTTTATTAAGGGCTGATCATGTAGCATGCCTGTGCCTGGCATATACCCAAATTACAGATTCCCCAAAGGAAAGCAGGTGCTCACCATAAACCATATTGTTTGCAGAAACAGTTTAGACACAGTGAGCTGTTCATATCAGTTTGGGGGTGGGAACCCTCCCCAAATCCAGGTTCCCAGATGTCAGCCAAGGGCCAACCTTGTAAACAGCCCTTTCTAAGGATAAGCAATCAGGCCTGCTAGGTTAACTTTTTTCTGCACAGGAAGTAAGAATGGTTCTTTGGTTTGGTTTGTTTTTGTTATGCTTTTTTGAACAACGTGTTGCTGTTTGAAGACTAAATTTCCCTTGTTAACAGACATGTTAGTTTTGTCCTGAGAAGAGCATGATGTGAGAGATACTTTGGAGGAGACAGGAACCAGTGTGAAGACAGTGAGGGTAAAAAAATAAAAATCTCGCTGAAACCGGTTTGGCTCAGTGGATAGAGCGTCGGCCTGCGGACTGAAAGGTCCCAGGTTCGATTCCGGTCAAGGGCATGTACCTTGGTTGCGGGCACATCCCCAGTAGGGGGTGTGCAGGAGGCAGCTGATCGATGTTTTTCTCTCATCGATGTTTCTAACTCTCTATCCCTCTCCCTTCCTCTCTGTAAAAAATCAATAAAATATATTTAAAAAAATAAATAAATAAAAATCTCTAAACTCATCAAAGTCATATGTATTTTGAAAACTCAGGAAGTAGAACTACTTTCCATAAGACACATGAATATCCTGAATGCATGTACTCGAAAAGTTTTATTTCTCTCTAGGTGAATTCACTCATGAGATGCAAGTCAGGATACGACAGGAAATGGAGAAGGAAAAGAAGGTGGAACAATGGAAAGAAAAGTTCTTTGAGGACTACTATGGACAGAAGTAAGGCACTTGGTTGCTGTGAGTGTTGGTCTGGGATTTAGGGGGATAAAGGCAGATGTTCTCCAAGTCATGCATACTTTTGTGTTGGATGAAAATGTGGAGATTGCCATGATGTGGCTCATTTAGCCTAATGCCATAGGGAAGGAAGCTACCAGAGCCTATGGTTAATGTTATGCACCGTTTAGATTCACTTTGTTCTGAGATATCTAATATCTGAGTGCGTCATTCATATAGATAAAATAAGCATGCTTTCTCTGCCCTGTAACTGACGGTGTGAGTTTCGTTTGCAGGTTGGGTTTGGCCAGAGAAGAGTTGTTGCAGCAGAACGTGGGCCAGGAGGAGGCTGAAATCAACAGTGACTTGCGCGTCCCAGGAGGATCAGCAAGGCCACAGCGTGGTCCAGCCACCCGGCAGCGAGACGGGCATTTCAAGAAACGCTCTCGGCCAGATCTCCGAACCAGAGCCAGAAGGAATCTTTACAAAAAACAGGAGCTAGAACAAGGAGGGATTGTTAAAGACACACAGTCTGTGACACCTGACATCCCCCTCTGCAAGGATGGGGAGGCTAAGACTGACTCAGCAGGGGCAGGCAGTCCCCACCTGCCTGGTACATCCTCTGCAGTGCCTGACTCCGAGGGCCCCAGATTCACAGTGGAAACGGGGGCTTCTCAGATCCAGACGGATCCTGACAACCTGTCACGGGCCTCTGCCTCTCCAGACAGAATTCCCAGCTTGCATCAGGAGACTGTTGATCAGGAACCTAAAGATCAGAAGAGGAAATCCTTTGAGGAGGCAGCCTCTGCATCCTTTCCCGAAAAGAAGCCCCGGCTTGAAGATCGTCAGTCCTTTCGTAACACAATTGAAAGTGTTCACTCCGAAAAGCCACAGCCCACCAAAGAGGAGCCCAAAGTCCCGCCCATCCGGGTAGGAGGCCGTTTCCCCTTGAGGGCCAGGAGATTTGTGGAGCCCCTTTGCAGGACCCTTGTGTTGATTAAGTGGGCGTGTAGAGCCCTCTACAAGAGAGCCATTCCTGAGACCAGTTTGACAATTGGGGATGAGGGTCTTCTCTGCTTCACTGGTTTGTTCACTCTGTTGAAGTTATCTCTAGAGGTCAGAATCCTGTGGGGGGTTACATTTTTTATTAGGTGGTGGTAGATTCTTTGTGTAGTGACTCCCATAGTCCCACCAGAAATTAAATTTAGAAGTGCCGCATGTAACAGCTCTTGAGCAGAGCCTTCTGAGAATGGTGTGCTGCTGTGGACCGCCATTTTACCATGACAGTTTCATTTTTAACACATTGTGGACGGGTCACGAGAATTCTTGCTTCATATTACACAGTGTTTTACAAAGTATCATACTTTAAAAAGATATTAGCTTGTAAGAACATGTAATAAATAATTTAACGGGTATTTAATTTTAAAGTGTGCCTTTAACATTTATGTAAAACGTTTTTTGTACTCGTTCAATAGAAACTTATCTGGCCACTGGGTAAAGCTAATAATAAAACTGTCCGCAATGTGTTAAGGAAAATGATTAAATTCTCTAGACTCCCAGTTTAGCTTTACAGTGCCTAGGTCAGAACACCCAGTCAATTAAAACTGTTTTCTAATTCTTCTCTTGCAGATACAACTTTCACGTATCAAACCACCCTGGGTGGTTAAAGGTCAGCCCACTTACCAGATATGCCCCCGAATTGTCCCCATCACGGAGTCCTCCTGCCGGGGCTGGACTGGTGCCAGGACCCTCGCAGACATTAAAGCCCGTGCTTTGCAGATCCGAGGGGCGAGAGGCCACCACTGCCATCGAGAGGCGGCCACCACTGCCATCGGAGGGGGGGGTGGCCCGGGTGGAGGTGGCGGCAGGACCACCGATGAGGGAGGTGGCAGAGGCAGCAGTGGTGATGGTGGTGAGGCCTGTGGCCACCCTGAGCCCAGAGGAGCCCCGAGCACCCCTGGAGAGTGTGCGTCAGATCTACAGCGAACACAACTACTGCCGCCTTGTCCTCTAAATGGGGAGCACACCCAGGTTGGAACTGCTGCACCCAGAGCCAGGAGGGAGCACCTGGTTTCGCTCAGAGAGGAGGAGAGTTGCTTACTACAGAGGGCACCAGATGCAAGCAGGCGAGATGATGTCCCCCAACTCCCCATCGCTCCCACTGGGGACCAGCCTTGCCAGGCTTTGCCCCCACTGTCCTCCAAAACCCCAGCCCCTGAGAGATTAGTTGAGCAGCCTACATTGCATCTAGATGTTAGAACTGAAGGTGAGTCTAATACTACTTCCTGGGAAAGGGATAATGAAGAGCAAAGACCCACTCTTCCCCCTGACAGTGGTCCTATTCAGTCTCTGGTGGGGGATGTTGTATTCGAAGGAGGAACTGGCCAGGCTCTGGACAGGGACGGTAATCCAACCGTGAAAGATCCTGTGAATGTGACCCCCAGTTCTACCCCTGATTCGTCACTGACTGGCTGCCTACAGGACAGACAATTAGGACTTGGTGACTCATGCCCACCCATGAAGGGAAGTGCTACTAGACAAGAAGACCTGAAAATCGAGGCTTTCTTCTCTGATGTGGAACAGCCCGAGCCAGGCCCCAGAGAGAACATTCCATCTGTCCAGCCCCAGGTTGGAGAAGAGTGGGAGAAGGCTGCTCCCCTCATTCCTGCATTGCCTGGGGGTTTGACAGCTAAAGATGGTTTGGATCTCCCCAGCTGTCCTTCACTTGGGTCAGTGCCATCTCACGGGTGCAGTGACAGCCCAGGTAACGACTGCAAACAGGTGGAAGTTGAAAAAGTGAAAATCAGTGGAGACTCTGAAGCACTGAGTCCTCACAGCGAGTCCACAGACACAGCCTCTGACTTTGAAGGCCACCTCTCTGAGAATAGCAGTGAGGCTGACCCTACTGAAGCCTCGGTGGTGGACAAAGAGGAGAAACATGAGTGGAACCACTCTGCCTCACTCGCCAAAGTGAATGGTGACCATAGTCTGGTTAAAAGGACAGACAGGATGGTTGCTCCTCAGAGCTGGGTGTCTCGCGTATGTGCAGTCCCCCAAAAGATCCCAGATTCCCTGCTGCTGGCCAGTACCGAGTACCAGCCAAGGCCTGTGTCCCTGGGCAGGCCTGGGTCCTCAGTGGAGGCCACTAGCCCACTCGTGATGCAGTTGCTGCAGGGCAACTTACCCCTAGAAAAGGTTCTTCCTCCAGCCCTCTCTGGCAGCAAACTGGAACCCCCACGACTCCCACTTGCCAAAGAGCAGGGGATGGGATCTTTGCCAGATCCTGGGGGAGACAGTTGTGCGGTTGGTAGGGGCAGCCCCAGTCCTTTAAGAGCTTTGAAGGAACCTCTTCTACCCGCTAGCCATGAAGCCAACACTGGTCTTGACAGACTGGAGGCCATCCAGGCTCCTGGAACGCCCCCAAAGATTTCCAAGATGGTCCCAAGTTTAGATTCCCTATATCCAGTGACCAATCCGCCAGCTGCCTCTGGGAAAATAGAAGTGGATTCCAAAGAGCAGTTCTCTTCCTTTAGTTGTGAAGAACAGAAGAAAGGCCGAGATCTGCCCCAGTGCAGTAATTCAAATGCTGCCCCAGGCAAAAGTCCAGGAAATCTCACTACCTCGAGAGCCCCTTGTTTCTCATCTCCCAATGTGATCTCCTTGGGTCCTGATCAGACAGGCCGGGCCCGGGGTGATCAGAACAGTGCTGGAGGTCAAGGGAAGAAGCTCTTTGGCTCTAGGAACCTGGCTGCAGCCCTTCAGTGCCCCACGCCTGTGGAGCCAGTGCCGCAGCCTGCTGATGCCCCTCCTGGTTTTCCCAGTAGGAAGTTGGGGCCAAGTAAAAACTCTCTGTCTGGTGGGGTACAGACTGCCAGGGAAGACTGGGCTCCAAAGCCACCACCTGCCTCTGTTGGCAGCATCAAGAGTGAAAAGACTTTTGTGGGGGCGCCTCTCAAGGCAAATGCAGAAAACAGAAATGAAGCTGGGCCTGGTCCTCGGGATCTGGTGGATCACTTGCAAGCGATGCCCTTTGTCCTTGACCTGCCCTTCTGGAAATTGCCTCGAGAGCCTGGGAAAGGGCTCAGTCAGCCTCTGGAGCCTTCTTCAATCCCTTCCCAACTCAACATTAAACAGGCATTTTATGGGAAGCTTTCTAAACTCCAGCTAAGTTCCACCAGCTTTAATTATTCCTCCAGCTCCCCAGCCTTTCCCAAAGGCCTTGCTGGAAGTGTGGTGCAGCTGAGCCACAAAGCAAACTTTGGTGCGAACCACAGTGCATCACTTTCCTTGCAAATGTTCACCGACAGCAGCACAGTGGAAAGCATCTCGCTCCAATGTGCGTGCAGCCTGAAAGCCATGATCATGTGCCAGGGCTGTGGTGCGTTCTGTCATGATGACTGTATTGGACCCTCCAAGCTCTGTGTATTGTGCCTTGTGGTAAGATAATAAATTATGGCCATGGGAAAAGTTGTATATTTAGTGTGTGTATTTTGATAATGATTGATCTTAAGCCTGTATACAGAATATCATTGATATAGTAGACTGTCTCTTCAGGTAGGAGCATTCTTGCCTCTCCCTAAAATTTATAGTGCTAAAGGCCTCTGTCACTTAGCAACCTTCCTGTCTTGCTGGAGGGGCTTTCCATAGGGCAACTGGTTGGGCTGCAACTGGCCAGCTGAGCCCTCATGTAGACAGAGCCTGGTGAGGTGTAGGGGGCCTGCCTGACACCCAGAGGGACCTGATGTTGAAGAAAGAAGGTTATTCTCCACACAGGGAACTAACCTACCTGAACTAAGTAGAAATGTCAGTCTTCCGCCGCCTCCTCCCTGCCACCTTACCTCCTGCTGTTCTGGGGAGGTGATGGTTGGAAAAGAACCAGCAAAGGGTTAAGGTAACTCCCAGCAGTGCCCACCAGGGGGCTCAAGTACCTGCTGACCTCAGGGTCACAGTTCATTCTGAAGCCAGTTGATGGATTTAACCTTTGGTTCTGTTACTGAAGCAAATATGGGACTTTGCTGACTCGTTACAACCCACTGGCCCACAGGAGCTTTTGGAACCTTTGAATAGACCTGCTTGGACAATAGGTCATCTATCTAAAAATCCCACCTGTAGACCTTGTAAGTCAGATGTCACAGATGTTTGGCAGGTGAATGCCTCTGCCTGACACCTTCCCGGTCACTTTGGACTCATGGGAGCGGGCATCTCCACACACCTATGTATGTGAAAAATCATTTTACATTTCAAAGCAGTGTGTGTTTCTTATTTTTATATTTTTAACTCTATACTTGGATGTATAAAGTGAATTTTTTGGCTTCTGTAAGTATGCTCTATGCACCTCTAATGTTTTATCATGTATTTATATGTTGTACACAGTACTGGCCGATTCTGTAAATGGATGTATTATATAGACAACATGAACGTCTCTCCCTTACTTTACATTTCGGGCATCATTGCATTAAAGTGGTGTAATAGACTTCTCTCCACCTGTGTCAGAACCACTGCATGCTGTGCTGCCCGACCTGAGTGATTAACTTGTGATCTGCCAGGTTGGCCCGGTGCCCTGTCACAGGTCACCCGGGGGACCTGCTGCAGCCTGCAGAGCCAGAGTCAGCCTGCCTGTCCACTGCTGAGCAAATGCATCTTGCTCCTCACATCTCTTCTCCAATCTTCACTGGCTGCTCACTGCCATATGTGACAAATCACCACCACCAGTGTTAAGTGCTTCTGAACTCAAGGGTGAGTGCCCTGGGCAGCCCCAGGTGGGCCTTCTAGATCTGGCTCCAGGGCTACCGCCTGTCAGCAATACCTGGGACCGTGCTCTTCTGGGGCCATAGAGCTCCTTTTGACAGCAGGTGGGGGAAGAAACAGGCAGGCCTGCTGCCTGCCTCTCTCCCAACACATTTCTAACAAATAGATGTCTCCATAGTTGTCTTTCCTCACCCTGCTTCCTGCCTTATTTCTTGTACCTCAGCTTGTTGCAGAGTTGAGTCCTTGTTTAACTCCAGTCTCCCTGTGTGAGTGCTTATGTGTGAAGTATAAAATTGGTATGACTTCAGCAGATCTCATTTCATCAGAGAGGTCTTCCCCATTCCTATTTCATCCAGTGTGGCATTTTTGTCATCTGAAGCATGAGTGAGAAGTTGGCAGTGATGTGGTGGTGATTTAAATGCAGTATTGGCCAAGTCCAAGTTGTCAACTTTAAGAGTCTGTTTACCAAAGACAGGGAGCAGAGGCCCAAGCGTGTTTGATCCTCTTCTTCCTTCTGTTGTGACCTTTGAGGCCACTCTAGGGTCTAGTCCATGGGGCTGCCCAGAGAAAGCGCTGCTCTTGTATGTCTCCTGTGGTTTTGGAAAAATAAACCTGTACAACCTGCACTCGGTCTCCGTCATCTTCTGTGGCTCCCCCCTCCCCCCCCCGGTGAGAAGGAAGGTTCAGCTGGAGTGTAGAAGCTGCATTGAAGGAGCAAATGCCAGCTCCCTCACCTTGGCTATGAAACTCATGTGGTATAAGGAGCTCCTTTGTGAGGTGAGACTTGGAGGCATAACTTGTCAATTTCACTCTTCAGACTGCATGACTTGGCAAACTTTCCCATTGTGCACTGGAAGCGGAAATTAATGAAAGTGGTGAGGATGCTCATCTCCACTGCCTCACTGAGCCTGAGATTGCTCGAGAGCTTCCTAATGGCTGATTTTGACCTGTGGGAGGGTGAATAGTTCTGACCTTGAAAAGCCATGAACTCGGGCATCTGTGCAGTAGCAGCCAGCAGTGAGGGAAGTGCTGCCTGCAGATGGCGGCTGAGTGAATGCCAGCCTGCAGGGGTTGACTTCAGTCCTCAAACTTACCTGGAGTACTTAAATACATGATTGTGTGCTTCGTAGGATCTAAGTATCTATGCCAAGAGTAAAAAACCCAACATGATGGGAAGTAAAGATGAACTAAAAGAAGGATCCGTTGACTCGTTTCCTATGAGTTGGAGAAAATAGACTGTGTGGTGGGATCCCTTGGGGCAGTTCAAGCTACAATTTGGTGCTGCAGGTGTAGTTGGAGAAGTTATGGTCGGGCTCCATGGTGACTGGGCAGCCACCTGGTGGTGAAGATGTGTCCATGTACCTTCATGTCATAGGATCTGTGCAGGAGTTTAGAATGCATTAGGGTCCAGAGTTGCATCTCATCAGCAAGGCAGAATAGTGCGGTGGATTGGCGTACAGGCCCTGCTGCCTACTTACACTGTGATTGCCAGTTACTCAGCCTCTGCCAACTTTTCCATCTCTGAATGGGGTTAGTATCTCCTGCTTCATAAAGCTATTAGGGCCTGGCACATATTAAGTACCCCCGACTGTTAAGTGCACCAAGCCAGACAATCACTACACGAATTTACAGTGGCATCTATAGGGCTCTTGCTTGACCCTCACCCCAGAGGGGAGCTGTGGAGGTGCAGGCCTGTAGTGGACATCTGGCCCGTGGCCTCATGCTGTATTTGTTGAATACACAGCACAGTGTTTAGAGATGGAATGCTTGGTAGTGGAGACATTTCCTTCAGAGGACAAGGAAACCTAATGTTTCAGGATATGAAAACTTCAGTGGCCTTTTTGAGGTGTCATTAGCTTTATGTCCAACCTGCTCTTGAGAAAGACCCTGCCTGAGGGGTGTGTGTGCTTAATAGAGTAGCCCTCCTGCATCAGGGGCTTGAGGGGCCAAGCAGCTGCCTGCCCTGTGCCCTGAGAGGAGGTGGCACAGGCTGTGATGCCCTCCTGTATGGGCACCATTTAAAGTGACAATGAGGGTGGGCTTTATGACCTTAGAGATTAACACTTTGTATGCCATTAGCATCTATAGATGCAATTAAATTCAAAATACCGTGGTGTGTGGGGATGGTTTTTGATTTAGAGATGTGGCAGTTAACTGGTTAATAGTTGAAACCAAACCTTGATAGTACCTAATGCTTCCTCTCATCTCTATGGATCAATTTGTCGATTTTATTTATTTTTATTTTTTTAAATATATTTTTATTCATTTCAGAGAGGAAGGGAGAGATAGAAACATCAATGATGAGAGATAATCATTGATTGGCTGCCTCCAGCACGACCCCCACTGGGGATCGAGCCTACAACCCAGGCATGTGACCTTGACCGGAATCGAACCCGGGACCCTTTAGTCCACAGGTTTGACACTCAATCCACTGAATCAAACCAGCTAGGGCTCTATGGATCAATGTGAAAGCCTGGAATGAACATCTCTACCAAAAGGTGTAGACAGAAGTTGTATAAGAAAAAGGAGAGACTGGCCTGTGTTGTTCAGTGGTTAAGCATTGACTCATGAACCAAGTCATGAGTGGATTCCTGGCCTGGGTTTCGGGCTCCGTCCCCAGTAGAAGGCGTGCAGGAGGCAGCCGATCGATAATTCTCCTCATTGATTTATCTATCTCCCTCTCCTTTCCTCTCTGAAATCAATTTAAAAATATTTTTTTAAAGGAGAGTAACAAAAAGCTGCCAGTGTAGTGGCTCTTGGCCTTCTGGGAACACAATGGAAGCCTGATGGAAGGTCCGGGTCCTCTCTCCAGGAATGCACGTTCACACCGAGTTGTAAGTTGTGCACATTATCAGGGTGCAAGAGCTCCTGAGGCATCTGGGGCCTCTCATTTAAGAGTCTCTGACTGATGATAAACCTAATCTGAGTTTATTCAAAAGATCAAGGAGCGGGGAGATGACTTAAGTTTCGGTAACTACTAACCTTCCGTAGTATATTTTAAAGTGCTTCGATTTTTCTTTTACTTGTCAAGGTTTGTTATGCTGCTTTAAGTCAGGACCCGTTATCATTGTCTCCGTGTGTCTGGGCTCTACAAATGAAAGATCTTTGTTTTTAGTATTTCTTGAAGTGAGCCAGAAACCAGGACTTGAAGATGTTCCCTTGATCTAGTTTGGGCTGTGATGGTATATTTATGTGTGATAGAATTTAGCTAGCATTTCTGGGAACTGGAATTTATTTACTGTAAGACGCCATGAAACACAATCTAAATTCAGATCTAACAGGTCAGAATTGAAAATAAAACCATTGCCACTTCTGTTGTGTACACTGGTTTCCTAAGTTTACCAGCCTTTGTGACATTTGCAACCACACCAGTTTTGTACTTTCAAAACTGAGTTCTCCTTTTTTTTTTGTATTGTATTGTAATTGGGGTAAATGGCCAGCTGGAGGTCAGGTGTGTTAGATGAACTACAGTGTTGCTCCAGGTTTCCTTTCCTATAGTACATGCATGTTCTTCCCTGTCCACCGAGTGAAGTGAGGGTGGCCTGTTTGGTCACTGTGTATATGCTTTCCCTGCTCTAAGGGGCATTCCTATTCGATGTCCTGGACATTGTTGACAGGCATGGTCGGGAGCTCCATTAAAGAAGCAGACGGGGATCCAGCAGTGCCTCTCTGTCCTCCAGCACCTTCTTTGGTCCCAGGATCCCAGTGTTCTCATGGAGCTGTGGCTTCCCCCGAGGTAAGTGCTGTCCTGGTCGACCACTGTGGTTGTGTGTGGCTGGTCTGGATTCTGTAGGTGTTGTCCCAGGTTGTTGGGTATATGGTCCTTGGTAATGCTCAGCAGCGGTGGATTCAGTAGGACAGACCTTTTCATGGTGGTACTGAGGATTTGCTGCTCATGGCCCCCACATGCACATGAAAAGATAGGGTGCTGAAAGGTTCCCTGCTTTGGCTGTACTTACTACTATTGGTC
Source organism: Plecotus auritus (assembly GCF_963455305.1). Classification (NCBI taxonomy): domain Eukaryota; kingdom Metazoa; phylum Chordata; class Mammalia; order Chiroptera; family Vespertilionidae; genus Plecotus; species Plecotus auritus. The sequence continues at coordinate 63,831,536 of NC_137782.1, read as the reverse complement.
TGAATCTTAGCACTCCCGGGGTGTTCAAACTATTGGCTCCTCTCCTTTTATTTTATGTATTTGGCAGCTGCACAGAATTTCTATTTTAAAAAGATTATTCTGCCATGACGAAAAATGTTTTGAAAACAACTTCCATATTGTGTGTGGTGTGTGACAGGCACAATTTTAACAGTAAAACTTACGTTTATGCGTTTAACTCGGTCGAATTTTTTAAACTCATGACAATCAGTTTTGTTCCTACCCATATTCCTATAAGTTTTCCTTTAAAGTTTAACCTAAATGATATGTATAGGATGAAAAAAGTAAGTGTACAAGTACACGTCTTTGGAAAACGCAGCCTTTTTGTTCCCTTCAAGGCGGGATCTGGGGTTTGGGGTCGAGTGGAATGTCAAGAAGTGAAGGTTCAGGACCAGGGATGGCGTTTCCTCAGTTTCCCAGCCAGCACTTGGGGACTGTTAGGTGGGTTTGGTTTCTGATGGTTGAAGAGCTGCTCACTGGGGAGTGGGGTGGGCACAGTTTACAGACAAACAGTTGAGTTTAAGACCTGGTTTGGTCACTGGCTGAATTTAGGTGAGGTGTGCCCCCAGTGCGGCCCTGCTGACTCATCTGCAAGTGGAAGCAAGGGCACCTCTCTGGGAAGGTCATGGCGAGGTTGCAACATGGTGCCCACAGGCGCTTGGCGAGCACCAGGGAAGATGCGTTTCCTTCCCTTCTAGTGGGCTGGGTGCCGAAGGAAATGACACATTTACTGAGGACCTTCCGTGTGCTCGCTTCTGGGCTAAGCAAAGGTGGAATCTACTAGTGGAAGGTGTTTCAGTGCCCAGCGAGGTTTGGAAGAGGTCTAGCTGGCAGTGTGGCTGTTGAGAGGACACGTGGAAAGGACACATTCAGTTTGTTATTCAGTGTTTATTAAGTAGATTCAGTCTTATATATGATATACAGATTCAAAAGAAAATGGATTCCACATACTTATGAAATCAGTGCATTTAGCAAGTAATACCATGGAGAAACAGCTCGATTAACAGCTCATTGGTCTTTTGTTAAGTGAGGGGAGAGGGAGTTGGCCTGTGCTAGTCATTCCACAAACAAAACAGAATTTAGTTGCATCACATAGAGAAGACACAGTCTAAGAATTAAAATATTGAGCCACATTTACTGGAAAAACTCACTATATAGAACACAAAGAATTTTTATAGAGCATTGAAGAGGAAGTTCTCACCTGCTTAGAAGAGCCACATTAAGTTGCATAGGTGCATATCTGTAAAAATATAATTTAGAGGTGAAGCCACTGATTAAGTAATAAAGAGTCACCTTTAAAAGTTGGTGCCATCCATTGTTTGCCTTAAGTGCCATATGCTTATCATCTGGAGCCCTCTGCCCCTTGCCAGAGGTGATGCCTCCAGGGGAACCTTGAAGACATGCTGGTCATGTCTGCACTGGAGACTCTTATAGTCTCGCCCAGGTAGGGAACTCGGGCTCTCCCAGAACCGGTCTGAATGATGCCAGAGGACTGACGACAACTTGCCCACCCCAGGCTGCTGGGAGAACTGTCTCCGCCCACAGCTTTGCAGCCAAGTCCTGCTTCACTGCTCACCTGCCCGTGCAGTCACCCACCAGTGGCCTGGGAGGTCTCTGTCCCGGCCCTGCTTCTAAATGGACCACATACAGACGCATGCGGGCCATCTACTCACACGGAGATTTCTCTGAGCTTAGAAAAGTGTTTCTCGGTAAATCGAGTTCTGTGTGTTGTAGGTTTTTTGTTTGGTTTTAGGTGGAAACATGGGTAAAAAGTGAAGGTTTTTGTTGTGTGGCTTTGCTAAGCAGATGAGCTTAGTGAGGTGCACCTTCCTCCTCAAGAGCGAGTCTTGCAGAACACACAGGGACTGGGCATCTGTACATGTAAACAGTACACTTTCACTGAGTCCAAAATTAGGAGCAAAAATACAAAGGTTCACATTGGTCTTAGGTAGATACAGGCGAAAAAGGATTGAGCTGTTTAGCCCAGAAACAACAAAAACAAAGTTTCTAAAGCACCACTAAATTATATAAAAATCAGACCATGGACGGATTGAAACTGGTATTCTGGTGAAATACTTTACTATCTTGTAAAAAGTTTTACAAAAAATTACAAATTAAATGTATCAACCCTCTGAGTTCAAAGCAGCATTTTGAAAATGAACTGGTAGTTAATCCTATAACCACCCCTGGAGTCGTAAGTGGCCCTTGGGAATAGGGATGGCCGGGTTCCACCTGTTTGAAATCCTCTAAAACCCCCTGCCTGCCTCCCCCCTGCCCCCATTGCTGTCCTCGGATGTGCACTGTCTGTTGGTCCGAGTGGTGAGGGTAAATGAGTTTCAGGTGCGCCACTCTTTCTGGTCTAAGACCAATCCCCATTCTCTGGATTCTGCCCTTCTCTCTTAGGATCAGGCCCCTGCAAAGACTCTGGAATTGGTGTGTTCTACTCGCATTATCTTTTAAACTTTGGATCCCAGATGACTAATTTGTACCAAGGGCCCCCCCTCAATAAGGATTTTAAATGGTTCTGGGCAGGGCTTCAGGAGAAAGCTGTCCCTGGGGTGATGGGCGGGGGGGGGGGGGGGTGGGGAGGAGGGGCGGGCCGGCAGTGGGAGCGAGGTTCAGCAGAACCAGCTCTTAGGTACTCTCCAAGTCAGGCAGAGGGACTGGGCTGAAGCTGCATCTTTTAAAACAAGCCAAACAGAACAAGTTCCCTGACTGGACTAGCTAATGGGATCCTGTTTCACATAGTGACTTGCTCCTGATGCTGCCATCTCCAGGGCTTCTGGCGCAACTTCAGTGGGAAGGACCCTACCTCAGACCCGCCCTGGGGGAGCAGTGCCACTGGCGTCCCTTTCCTTTCTCTTTAACACACCTCCGCTCTTAGCATTAGGTCGGCTGCAGGTGATCAGTTAGGGCAGCCTAAACTCAGAAAAACGCAACTTCAAACTGTAGCTTATGTAATCTTTAGGTCTAATGCCGTGTGTGGTGGCGGCAGGAGCCCCTTCCCCAGTCCTTCTCACTCCTGGCTGTTAAGAAAAGCAAACTGTTCATGCCTGGCTTGGGTACTGCCTCTGGGAGGAGAAATGACATGTTAAGCAATTGATACCAAGAATTCTAAGGCGGCGATTGTCTCTGCCAGTTTTTAACATTAAGATTTCACAAATTGCCTGGGGTCACATTTTGCAAAAGGTCTACTGATTACTTTGTAATATTGTTCACACACAAAATAAATATTTACACAAATTAAAACGTCAGGGAGTGTACTGAGCAGGTGGAGGATGGCTGTGCAGATGGCTGGGTGTGGGAGAGGCCGTGGGCACTGGAGTTTGTGCTGTGCTAAGGGGGAGTCTCGGGTGTCCTGGCCCCGACCGGAGGCCTGGGGATGGGTCAGATGCAAGGCAGAGGTGGTGTGGTGGGATGGGGTGTTGGAGGCCACTTGAGAGATAAAAGACCACCCCAGCCTCTCGGGGCTGGAAGTAAGCACAGGGTGGGACACCCACACTGGGCTCCTTCCCCGGCCCTCCTGAGGGTGGTCTGCCAGTGCCAGGAGGCAGCTGGCTGTGGAGAAGCTGGTTTGAGAAGGGACACCTACTCGGGGGTCAGGTGGCTCTCAGTGGCCGTCCCAGGGTCCACTCGGCCCTGGCTCCCTGGGGCCTCTTTGCTCTGAGGGAGGAAAGGCAACAGAGGGCTTCTGCCAGCTCTGGGCAGGGGGGCAGCGGAGGCTGCGGTCATGGCTACGGAGTGTTGCATGGAGAGGCCCGGGGGCCTGCTGAGGTCTGGGCGAATCCCTGGTTTAGCAGCACTGGTAGGTATTGCACTGAGCAAGAGGAAGTGCCTGTCGGGAGGAAGGAAACCAGGCCAGCCTTTTCTTTTTGCCCCTTTCACACTCCAGGGATTAGAGGTTTCTTCCAGGACTGGTCCCTCCAGAAGAAGGGCTGGTCTTAGGAGAACCCAAGTAGCTACTCTGGTGGATGATGGTCCCTTAATTTCCACCACGGGGGCCGGGGAGCCAAGCCAGTGCAGGGCGCCTAGCTGCCTTTCCTGGTCAGTGGCTGCCTGACACCAGAGGCTCACCCTGAAGAAACAGGGTCTTCCCAGCAGGGGCCTGAGGGCCTGGGTCTGTGGGGGAGTGTTCAACCCGACTCCCTGGGCAGGGTGAGGGCCGGGACTCTGCTGACCGGCCTCGGTCTCCCAGTCTCTGTCCTGTCGGGCAGCTGGGAGGGCCGGGCTTACATCCTAGGCGCGCACACTGTGGGGGGGATTGGGAGACAGCCATTCAGAACAGGCTCAGGGCACATCCTGGAAAAAGCCCCCGCTGGAGTGTGAGGTAGAATACAGGTGGCCATGGCTGGGGCTTCTGTGAAATGGGGGGAGGGGGAGCGTGGGTTTGTCTTTGCTTTGCAGTGGGTGTGGATGAGGTCCTCCTGCTTGGTGGTGCTGGGCACTCAGAGGGACAGCCTCCTGGTGCCTGCCCCACCGCCGCCCCGCCCTACGGCCCCGCCCGCGCCAGTGTAGTGATATGGAATGTTAGGGCACAGGGAGACATCCTTCTGATCAGACAGACACAGACTGGCAATCTGTACAAACACAAAAGAATCCATTTCAAAAAAATAAATTACTAAGGGGAGAGGAAGAAAGGGTCCACTTTGTTTTTCTCAATAAATATGCAATTCTGCTCACCTAAGACTTGAAAGGTAATTATCTGGGAGTGGGATTCTAACATCAGGGTCCACGAAGATGATCTAACTAGAGCTGCGACCCCAGCGCCCTGTCAGGGGAGCCCAGCCCTTCCAAAGCTGCCCCATTGGCCTCTTCCAAGCAGGTCAGAGCACCTGTGTGGTGAGATTCCAAAAAAAAAGTGTCCTTGTGCCCAAAGTCTCAGGTGCTTGGAGTGTGGCTAGAAACAGCTCTCGGATCCCACCTCTTTCAAAAAACAAAATGTACCAACTGGTGAGGCAGGAGGCTGGGTTGGGCGGGACGGCCTCATGCCCGAGGGTAGTGCCCTCCAGGTGCCACCCGGTCAGTTCTGCTGTAAAATGAGGTTTTCCAGTTCATCCGCCGAGCGCAGCAGGAAGGCGGCAGACTCTCGGTAGCCAGCGATGAGCTGCCGCACAGCACTGATCTCCGTGGGGCTGAGCTGGGCGGTGGGCATGGTCCTGCTGGTGCTGTTGCTGGAGGGCGTGGGGGTGGGCGTGGTGGAGGTGGTGGAGGCTCCGCCTTTCATGCTGAGGTCCGTGGGCCCTGTAGGGGGGAGAGGGAGGGTGAGAGGGAGTGGACACCTTGCAGGGCACCTGGGAGGTGCTGCCATCCTTTCCGTTGTCCTGGGGGCCTGCTGTGGACCAGGCACTGGGCCTGAGGCCTCTGTCTATCTTGCTAGTTGTACCTCTAGTGCCTAGAATGGGGCCTGGGGCCAGCAGACGAGACATGGGGTTCTCTGTTCACCCACAGGGTGATCCTGCAAGGGAGGAAGCGTGTCGTCACCACATGACAGGTGGAAGCAGCTGAGGCCTGGCGGTTGAGAGGTTTCACCAAGATCACGTGTGCACGTGGTTCTGCATTCAGGGCACCGTGGCACGTGACAAGGCACGGGCTGTAGTGTCAGGTGGGGAATAGGCTCTCTGGCACTGATCACACCTCTGCTTCTTTCTGAGGAGCGTCAGGTAGATGGTGCTCCCCCAGCTGGTACACAACCTGGCCCTGGTCTCCAAGTGAGGAGGAAGCCTCAAGGAAAGGAACTTCCCCGACTCCCCAAAGCGGTGAGCAGAGCTTCGGCAGGAGCTGACGCTACCCGAGCAGAAAGGCTGCTGGCGTGTCTGGAGAAGGTGAGGTATGTATGTGATCCTCCCTCAATGGGGCGGCTGTCAACAGACGTGGGGGTCAGAGGCTGCAGGTAAGCAGGGGCCTGATTCCTGAGAGGGATGAGTGTGCAGTCCAGAGCCAGAGAGGAGCCATAGGAGACCAGGACGACACCCACCCGTGCGTGCGTGCATGCGTGTGTGTGTGTGTGTACACATGCACAGGTAGGCAAGGAACTTCTGTCCAGTGGAGAGAAGCAATCAAGGCCAGCTGCCCTGCTTGGCTGTGGGAAAGAGGTGGGGCCAAGACCAGGAGCGCAGCCTGCAGGAGAGGGGTGGACTGCTAGGCCTGTCTCCGGAGGAATCACGGACCTTGAATCTTCTTTCTTTGAGGAGGTCTTTTGTGCCGGAGTGAGGGCAAGGTTAATGCTGCTGGACAGGAGAGAGTATGGGATGGATGTGGGAGAGTTAGAATGGTCAGGAGAGGACCCAGAAGTGCTGTCTGGAGAAATCACCTCCCCTTTGCCGGAAAGAGGGAGTCTGACATCTTCTGAAATATACTAGGGGTGTATGTTGGGGGGCCCACCAGGCCCTGTTCCTCTCCACCTTTTCCAAGCAGCTCTACAGGGTGGACCATTGGCTTTAAAACAGGCAAGCCTGGGCTCGGCCTGCCCTTCCACTCCGAGGCCGTACAGTAACTTCCCTGAGCCGCGGTCCCTGTCTGCAGTATGAGGAGGCAGCTGGGGGACTGAGCCTGGCCTGTGAAACGCGCAGCGCAGCTGCGGCCTCGCAGCCTGCACAGGCCCCTGGGAAAGAGCTTTCAGACAGGTGCCAGGCTTCTGAATGGGCTCTCGGGAGACACGGAAGCTCCTGGAATTGGAAAAGCAGTCTTCTGAGGTGTTAGGTGAGAGAAGATCCAGGAAGTGAGGATCTGGAAGCTGGGGCTTCCTTATGGAGGCTTCTCTGACCCAACTAGGTCAGTGCCCCGTTCCCTCCCCACTGCCCTGTGCAGAGGTCATCTCCATGACCTGTGAGGCTGCTCTCGATGACAGCCACCTCCCCGCCACCCCGTAGGTTCTCGTGGCGGTTTCACTCATTATTGCATTTATAGTGGCAGCTTCTATGCTGCTATAGAGAGACGGACAAGCCCTTCCTTGTATTGGAGACATCTAGACCAGAAGTAACATGTTGGGAGAAAGAATGGAAACTAGACTGCTGCTAACAGGAGCTGGTGCAGCCTCCAAATGGGGAAGGAAGTTGGAGTCTAAGATGGGACCGTTTGTCACATGAGGTTATTTTCTCCCTTGAGAACATGGACGTAGGGAAGCGGGCCCTAGGAACTGGCCTGCTAGGAGTGTGCTTGGAACTGTGAGCCAAGGGAAGAGTTAAGTCTGTTAAAATGAAACCAGGAAGGAGTGGGGTTGTGACTTGCTAGAAACAGCGGCCAAGCAGACGACCGACTCCCCTGTTGGCAGCTAAATGAGAGGCTGGGTGGGAGCCGGTGCCTCTGCTGTCTCCTGGATGCGGCAGGGGTTGGACCCGCGGGAAAGGGGTTGTTCGGTTCCCTCTGGGGCAGCTCCCAGTCCCTCCAGACAGTGCTTGGGGACGGCAGAGGGAAGCTGGAGCTGCCTGCACAGGTGGTGAGCTGGCCCGGGGCTTCCTCCTTCCTCCCTCCATCCCCAAGTCGTGTCCTCTTCACCCCTGTGTTCAGGGCTGTCCTTCATCTCTCCCGGGCTTTAGCTACAGCCCAGGAGACAGTCCTGTTCCCGCGGCCCATCTGATCGGAGCTACCTGCTCCCAGGCTCTGGTTACAGGAGGACGCTCAGGTTGCCAGGCGGTTGCTGGGAGGGCAGCCCAGCACACCAGGCAAGCAGGCAGAGCCCACGTCTGTCTACGCTGATTTGCATCTCCAGATGACAACCTAATGAGCAAAGTAAGGAGCTCTATGCCACTTGTATGGCTGCCCAACCCAGCAGCCAAATGGCCTGAACCGCCTTTTAGAGGCTGCACGGGAGGGAGCGGGACTGGGAGCCCGACAACCATGCCGCTGCCGGTTGCTTTCCTCCAACTGACTCGAGCCCAGCGCCCACCGGCGAGGAGGTCAATGAGCAGATCTCTGTCAAGGCGATCTTGCCAGCCACCTCCAAGGAACCAGGGTGCTCACAGACAGGAGACGGAGGCTCGGGAGGCCCCTGCGGGTGTGAGCAGGGCAGGGAGTGCAGCAGGCCCAGTGCTCTTACGAGGCAGGAGCAGCCCGACAGCTCAGCCCTGAGACGGGCCATGCCTCATGGCGCCAGGTGGAGGCTTATCACCATCGCCTGCTGCCTGGGAAGGACGGGCCCGACTCCCCGCGCATAACGAGAGGTTCTAGCCTCCCTGTCCTGGGACTGTCAGATGGCCCTTCTTTCTGGAAGGAAAGCAGCCCACCTGGACAGCTTCCACTCCTCAGTCTCAGGGATGAGGGCCGGGCAGCCTCTTATTTTTAGGTTAAGAGGCATTAGGAAGGGATGAGACGTTAAGCCCAGACAGGAATCTTCCAGGAACCTGCATATACTTCCTGGTGGGGTGAGGGTCAAGGTGAGTGCAGGGTGCCTGGGTCTCTGCGATGGGTAGGGGCCAGTTCCCTCCATCACTGACCAGGAACACCCTGGGCTCTCCTGCAGCCAAGAGTTTGAGAGGAATTCCCAGGCTTGTTTGGCCAAGACCTAGAACCAGGGTTCCCTGGCCTGTGGTTGGCACCTTCCTCCAACTACTCCTCAGGAAGCAACTTGGTGTCATCCCCAGCCCCATGTGCCCCCCCCCGCCCCCAAATGCATACTGCTTCTGCCCTCCTGTTCAAATACACAGGGGCAGACAGAGTACAATTCACAGCCTCCTTTGCTTACAACCTATCAGAACAGATAGAACAAAATCCAAGGGCCTGGCCCGGGAGATCACCCCAGGCTCTTCTCCCCCAGGGGGACCCCAGCCTGGCCTCAGTGGGCATGGGCCTGAGATCTCCACTCCAGGTCCCACTCGGGAGCACCTAACTCCACGGGGAGGTCTCTACCTTTCAGGGATATTTCTCCAACACTGGTCTAGGACTAGCCGGCCTCAGAGTCGCTCGGGAAGAGTTTAGGGGAGCACCTAGGGAATCACGGCCCGGGGGACCTGATGGGACAAGGGCTGGGCCCTGCACTGGAGGGTAAGAACCTGCACTTCACAAGTAAGGTCCGGAGCTGAGGCTACAAGTGAATGGGGCCAGACCTGCACCAAGCCCTGCTCCACCATCTCACTGAGCCTTGGTCAGGGAGGCAAAATGGGGGTGTGGAGAGGGTTCCACTCGATAAGGATCAGGGCCTTGGCTGGATGGACCGCAGTGCCCAGCTCACAGGGCCATGAGGGGGGCAGGACCAGAGAGGGCCACAGTGCAATGAACAAAGCACACCTCCTTGGGGAGGGGAGGGAAGGGAAGGAGGGTTTATCTGTCTTATCAGCTGAAGTTGTCCTTGCCTTCCTATCTAGGGACTGGCTAAGATGATATGGGAAGGGTCCCTGTGCCATGAAGGAGTTCTTTCCCCCTTCTCGAGGCGGTAGCCTCCTTCACTCACCATTACTGTGATTTCCTGTTTGCAGGGAGGCAGGGGGCTGCAGGTTGCTGCCCAAGGCCCCATAACCGCGGTAACTGTAGTTGAGGCCGCCATTGACATACACGGGGTCCTGGGAGTAGGAGGAGGCTGGCAGTGAGTAGGTGGAGTGGGTGATGGCTGCAGAGTCCCGGGAGTGCTGCTTGTCCAGGGCTATGGGCTCGTCCTGCAGGGGGGAGGGAGATACTGAGGACCCAGAGGGGCAGCGAGCCGACGGGGTGGATGAAGGCTTTGGCCCCAGAGTTTCTGGGACGCAGTGCTGTGTCCTGCAGGGCTGTCCCCATCCCTGGTCGTCGCACACAGGGCCCGCGGGATGAAGCCCGGACGCCCTCCTGGGTCTGCAGGGCTGGGTGCCCAGGCCCTCCCCATCCTACTCCATCACTGCTGCCCCTTGGGAGGCCCGCCTGGTCCCTCTGCACTGGGGGCCCCACTGTCTGTGGAATGGCTGATGTCCACCCACCCAGAAGCAACCCCCTGACAGTGGCCAGCAGCGAGCAGTACCTGCGAGGACTGGTAGATCTCCAGGCGCATCCTTTTGGCTGCTTTTCTCGTCTCGCTCTCACAGGCAGCTGCCAGGATGTTTTCGGCCATGGCCGAGGTCAGGTGGGGAGGTGTGGGTCTGGTCTGCAGGCAGAATGGGGACAGGGCAGTGTTGGGCCCACACAGAGACCCTGCCCTAGAGGTGCTGGTGGAGGGCCGGGGTCAGGCTTCAGGGCCGTTATCTATGGAGCTGGGCCTCTTTAGGGACCTCAGCTCCCCACACTGTGAAACAGGGATCATGGTGCTGACTCCTGGGACATTGAGAGGATTATGGGTAAAGTGTCTGGCCAAGAGGACGCCCAACAATCCGGAGTGTGGCTGGAGGTGAGTGGCGGGGCTGGGCTGGGCTGGGAGGGCTCACCATCTCCATGCCGTTCTTCTTCATGCGCCGGCAGGACTTGAGGTACGTGCGAATGCGCTTGCGGGCCCGCTCCTGGAACTCGGGGAACTGCCGGCTGCAGGATTCGATGATGGCCTGGATCTTCTCCTTGGGCTGCTTGGAGATGGGCACCATGCGGTCCAGGTTCTCGTCCACAAAGAGACGCACAAACATCTGTGGGAGAGACAGGCTGTGGGAAGGGCTGGCCCTGGCTGTGGCCCGCCCGCCTGACCGACCCGGTGCTCACGTTGAAGGCCTTGAGGCGCTCGGGGTCCATGCCCTCGGAGTCGTTCATCTTGTCATTGTCCTCGTGGTCATCGTGGTCGTCGTCGTCGTCGTCTGCCGGGGGAGCCCGGCCCACAGTCAGGTCCTCGGGGCAGCCACTGACCTCGGTCTTGATGGAATCGTAGCTCCCTGAGCTGTAGGGGGGGGACTAGGAGAGGAGGAGGCAGTCAGGCAGGCCTTCCGTGGTCCCCGACAGGCCTCAGTGAGCTTAGGAACTGGGTGCCAACACACCCCACTGCCACTGAGCCAAAGCTGCGAGGCCCTGAGCACGTCCCCCTCCCCCTTCACCTGTGAGATGGGGACAACCACACTGCCCCCCTCCCTGGGCGGCTGTAGGAAGGATGCAAGGCCTGGCGTCCGGGGCGGGGGGAGTGGAGAGGGGAGGCACTGAGTGGAGGGTGTTAGTGGTTTACTCAGCAGGTGTCCACACCATGACCGGCCACATTGTGTGAGGGAAAGGCACCAACAGCCAGCCTCTTCTGGTTGTGCCAGATCTGTTCTGGCTTTGGGGTTTTCTCCCCGACCCCCAAGGGGCTGCAACCCTGAGTTGATAACCGAGCTGTCACAAAAGCAGCCGTGTGCTGTCTGCTGGGGAGGAGGAACAGATGGGCCGGGAGAGGGAACCAGCCAGGGCGACAGGTCCATTAGGCAAAGAGCATTCCCAAAGCTCCCCGGTGGGGGTTCTCCTGTCTGCCACCCCCCTCCCACGCAGGAAGACACGGAGAGCCCGCTGAGAGGGTGCAAAGGGGGAAGGCAACCAGGTGTCGCACACGGGGCGGGGCGTTCACCGAATACAGCACCTCCCCAGCCTGGAAGGCACGCTCCTCTCCGCCCAGCTTCCTTCCCTTTTCACCCTCTGCAGCTCAGTGCCCACCCGAAGACACTGTCATCTGCCTTTTAGAAAGTTTGCACCTTTGGCAAGTCCTGACTAGGGCTGTCCTGGGACATGATCCCTGTCCTCAAGGAGGTGGGCATCTAGCAGGTCCTTGGGCCCAGGAAACAAACAGCTACAGGTCAGACCCCACGATGTGGCCACAGGGTGGTCTGGCAGGGGTCACAGCTCTTGTTGACAAATGGACACCACCAGACCTCCCTGTGACCAAATCCCACAGGCTTGGCCTCCCCGGAACCGCTGGCCTGGTGCCCATCTCTTGATCCATACACAGACTTTAAAGGGGACAGCGACATCCAGGTCCTCGGGCCTCCCACTGGCTCATGCCAGACTTGTGCAAGTCACATCCCAAACTGCGCCTTAGCCAATCCTCTGGCAGCGACGCAGGCGGCAGGAACCTGCTAAGATGCGAGCTGTTGGTGGCACTCGTGCTCTCATCCTACTTGCTGGGCCCATACACGTGGCCTGGGGCTTGGGGGCAAACTCGCCTTCTCCAGCTCTTGGCTCACTGGGGACAGCAGCTATGCTTTTCCCTTAGTCCCAGTCAGAGAGGGGAAGTACCTGCTCCATAGCCAGAGCTCAGACACAGCAACAACTACACACTCAGCCACTTACACAGAATTCCCCACGAGACATACCACCCCTGCAGGAAAGCAGACGGGCCCGTGGCTGGAGCCAACGCGCAGGGCTCCGAGAAGGCACTTCTGGCGCTGGCAGGAGGAGGTGCTCCCAGGGGTGTGCATGGGCCTGGTGCTGTGCTGCGCCATCACAGGAAACCTCATTGGCCCGGAAGTATGGGGCAGTGTCCTGGCAGGTGTGGCTCAGTTGGTTGGGTGTTGTCAAGGGTGGCCAGTTCAATTCCCAGCCAGGGCACATGCCCGGGTTGCGGGCTTAATCCCCGGTAGGGGTTGTGCAGGAGGCAGTAGATCAATGTCTCGCTCTCACATTGATGTCTCTCTCCCTTCCTCTCTCAAAATCAATAAAGAATCTTTAAAAAAAACAAACACAAAAAACCCAACTGGTGGGGCTCAGTGGTTGAGGGTCTTTCCATGAACCAGGCGGTAACGGTTGGATTCCCAGTTGGGGCACACACCTGGGTTGTGGGCTCAGTCCCCACTAGGGGCGTGCAGGATGTTTCTCTCCCTTCCTCTTTGGAGCACCTGCCCTGCCCACCCGGCAGCCTGGCCTATTGTGTTCCCACCTCCACAGAGCAGCCAGGAAACGTGAGGCCTTGGGACTCTGCTGGATGTGGCACTTGTGCTGCTATTCAAAGCAGACTCTGTCTTGTGGGTGAAGGGGACACATCACCCCCCACTCCTCTAAGACGGGGACGCAGGCTCAGAGAAATGAGGGCCTCGCTGGGGTCACACAGTGTGGTCTCCCATACCAGAGCCTCCTCAGAAAGGCACCCTGGCCACCACCCTGACTTGGCATCAGCTCTGGGCACATACAATTTCACTTGAGCCTTGCACACCCTGAGGTGTCCAGGCTCTCAGGTGGGCCCACAGCCTCACACACCTCAGGGGTGGTCTTCACCCCGTACTTGACACGGCTCCGCAGTCCGTCTGTGCCGCAGCTGTCCGAGGGGTAGGAGGGCGTGCCGAGGGACGTGCCTGGCGGGAGCTTTTCACACAGGTTGATGGGTTGGTCCTCAGCTGTGGCCGTGAAGTCCATGGGGGCCACAGCGCCGTTGCCATTCATCTCGGGGAAGGCAGGGTCGCCCTGCGTGCTGCTCGAAGTGGATGGGTTCAAGGTGGAGGAGCCATTGCCGCTGCCACTCTCAGAGGAGGAGTCGTCTGAAATAAGAGGCCTGGGTGTGAGGCTCCACCCCCAGTACCTACTATTCCTTAAGACCCTTTCCCCCCAGGGTACCGTGGGCACAACAGCCACAGGGAGGACTTGCCCTGTGTCCAGCATGCCTGGGCACGAGGTGAGCACTGCTGTCCCTTTAGATATCCCAAGAGGCTAACCCAGCCAGAGGTGGGGGCAGGTTCCCTCTGCCATGAACGTGGCCCATCCGGACCAGAGTGGCCACAGAGCGTGCAGGGTGTGGTGGTCTCCTGTATTCCACGCCCATAAACACCACATCCAGGCTCATGGAAGGCCCAGCTTCAGGGGCCTGGGAGTGAGTGGCTACGATCTCAGGTCAGACTGATCTGCTGCCTACCAGAGGTCCTTGGTCACCCCAGAGGCTGCTTGGGGCCTGGGCAGTGACCCCCCCGCCCTTTCCCCAGCTCACCACAACCTTGCCCCTTCACACCCTTTCCCCACAGGACCTCCTCTTTACAGCAGGCCCTTGAATTTTTCCTTCCTCTGCCTGAGGAGGGGGGGATGGCTCCATTGTAACTTCCCAGCTCCCTCCTGCAAGCAGGCCCAGCCCAATCCTGGCCGCTTAGGCACACAGACACAGGGCCCCCCAGATGTGCCCTCTGCTCATGGTGCAGTAACCTTGGACACTGAGACAGTGCTGCAGGGTATGAGGTCTGCATGCCCTGCACCTCAGTGGGCCATCCCAGCTTTCATGAGGTGACAGCCCAACAAAGCTTTGTCGAGGTCGCCCCCTGCTGCGGAGAGCACAGCATTGCCTATCCGGGAGGACACACTCGAACTGGTGGGCTAGACATTTCCAGATAGATTCCAGGCCCCTCACCACACCCAGCCCGGCCTCCTGCTTGATCTGCTGAGACAGCAGAGGCCGGGGGTACTAACTGGAACTCCCAGGTCAGTGTCAGGTGAGTACCATGTGGTTCTTGGTGGTGCCCGTGCCACTCGGCACCTGCACCCAGAACGGGTTGGGGAGGGGCGGCCACAATGAACCCTGACCGCATCCCAGGCCACCCCTTCTCTCAGGCCAGGGTCGCGCAGCGCAAGACCCCACCCCCACCCTTCCAGCCGGCAGATTATGAAGATTTAGTCTTCAGTGCTGGGCGCACCAGCGCCTCCAGAGCGTCCCCATGGCGACTGAGTGGCTCTAAAGCCTCAACCAATCACTGGCCTTCCTGCTGCCCGGGGGGCGGGGCCGGACTGCCAGTCAAGCAGCCGGGTCCCTGGGCAGAGGGGGATGGGACAGGCCTAGGCCCAGTGGCACTCCTCCCCCTCAGCGACCGCAGGTCCCTGGGCCAAGCTGCCCGCCCTCCTCTGTGCAGCCACCGCTCCCCCCATCCTCCTACAGGGCAGCTCCAGCTTCTGCGAAAAGCTGCCCCACTGCTACCCCCTCACTCAGCTACACTCCAAAGCCCCCGGGCCTTGGGTCCTGCTGCCTCTGAGACCTCACGGCCCGTGCCCTCCTCCTCCATCACAGATGGGTCTGGCTTTCTTCTGGTAGTTATTTCCAACACCAACCCAGACCAAGCAGTATTTACTGAGCATCTACTGCATGCTGGCCCTGTCTCTGCTGGGAAACAAAGTAGGGACTACAACCAAGGTGCAGGCCAGGCCCTCCTGGGGGGCAAATGTGAATCAAGGAACCACGGACCACCCTCCAACTTCCAGACCACACCCACCCACCCATCTCCTTCACTGCCCTCCCTCTTCAGCCCCCAGCTTCCCTCTATCATAAGGGCCCCCACCCCACTGTTTTCCAGCACTGGCCTAATCCTCACTGCCCTGTTCAATAACCTTCCTGCTCCCCACAGCCTGCCCAGTGTGTTCTTGGTCCCATGACCCCTGCAGTCTCTCCCCAGCCCAGGTCCCACTATACTGGCCACCACTGGACCTACATTTCCAGACCTTTGCTTTGGGCACTGCTGTCTGCCATGTTGCTTCCAGCTCAGTAAATGTCAGTCAACCTTCAGGCCTGGCTCAAAGCCACCTTCCTTCTTCCTCTATTCCTAGGAAGGAGGTACTCAAGCCCTGGCCATGCCCAGGGATACTTCACATGGCCCAGGATTAGTCCGGAGAGCTGCCCTCCTCCCACCAGGCAGGGCCTGTTGCTGGAGAGGCCCCCACACCTGATGTTCCGAATCCTCTGCCAGGCAAGGATGGACACTCATACTGGCCAATCTGCTGAGCTCCTATGTCACTTCACACCCTGGCACCACCCCCAGCAAGCCACTTGTTTGACCTTGGAGGGTAGCATCTTCCTCCTCTTAAGGAGGATATAGCTGGGAGGGTCAACGGGTACCACATCTGGCCCTCGGTGAGCCGTCACTGCACTCAGCATGTGGATGAGGCCAGCCAGCCCTTCTCCTCTGCAGTGCCACACCCCAGAGGCAACATCCCAACCACCTGCCTCCCTGACCAGGTTTTCTCCTGGAGGATGGACCCCCTTTGTCCTGTGCTTCCCCAGGCTTCAGTGAGCAGGAGACTCATGTGCTGTGAGGATACACAGGCAGGTACTCCCAGCTCAGAAGCCCAGGGTGGTGGCCCAGCCTCTGGAGCTGCCAATGTCCTTCTCCCACGGCTGTGCACCTGGGCTGTCCAGCCAAGGAACCTCAGGTGGTGGCACCCCCCTCCCACTACTCAGATGCCACCCTGGTTTGGTAAGCAAAGTGGCTGGGCAGATGAAACCGGTGAGGCGCCTGGAGCCCAGACCTCATGTGGCCAAGCATTCCAAGCTTTTAGAAGAAACTGGAAACCTACAACAGTAAATATGCAGATTTTAAAATATTAGTGAATGACATACAATGTTTACGTTTTTAAAAACTGACAGATAAATGGATAAACAAAATGTGGTCTATCTGTGCAATGGAACATAATCCTATCTAATAAAGAGGGAATATGCTAATTGACCATCAATCACTCCGTCACAAAGATGGCTTCCTATCTAATAAAGAGGGAATATGCTAATTGACCATCACTCCGTCACAAAGATGGCTGCATCCACAGCTGAGGCCAAGTTCCAATAAGGAGACTTAATGAGCAATCAGCAGGGACCTGAGGCTACGCCCTCCCCCACCCCTGTGGGGCTTGACAGGGGACCTCAGGCCACGCCCCCTGACCCAGTGCTAGGCCAGGGGATCTGAGGCCATGCCCCCTGCCCGGTGGAGCGTGACAGGGGACTTCAGGCGGCGCCCCCGACCCCAACACCAATCTGGGAGACCTCAGACCGCACTCTCCACCTGGCGGGGCTTGACAGGGAACCTCAGGCCGCGCCCCCCGCCCCAGCACCAGGCCAGGGGACCTGAGGCTGCGCCCCCCTCCCAGTGCTAGGCCGGGGGACCTGAGGCTGTGCCTCCCCCGCCTGGCAAGGCTTGACGGGGGACCTCAGGCCATGCCTCCCACACAGTGGGGCTTGACAGAGGATCTCAGGCCGTGTCCCCCACCTGGCGGGACTTGACGGAGGACCTCAAGGCACGCCCTCCGCCCAGTCTGGGCTGGGGGACCTCAGGCCATGCCCCCCATCCTGGCACCAGGTCAGGGGACTTGAGGCTACGCCCCCTGCCTGGCAGGGCTTGACAAGATTGGGACTGGCTGGGTCTGGATCTAGCCCAATGGAGGTGGGGGAGACTGGGTCTGGGTCTCACGTGATTTTGAGGTGCATGTGGGTGGGCGGGGACTTGACTTGACTCCCGTGGTGTGCCCCAGACTCTGACAGGAGGAAGGTTTTCATATATATTTTACTAATTTTCTTTCATCTCTGAGACTTCTATTATAGAGAAAAGGCAAATGGCAATATTAAATTATTTCCTCTAATTAATCCCCTTTTAATGTGCACGAATTTCATGCACCGGGTCACTAGTTTAATCATAAAAAAGGAACGAAATTCTGACACATGCTACAGTATGGATGAACTTTGAAAACATTATGTTCAGTAAAATAAGCCAGACACAACAAGGCAAATACTGAATGAGTCCACTTGTATACAATACCTAAAATAGGCACATTCATAAAGACAAAAGATAGATATTAGGGGTTACCAGGGCTGGGAGAAGGGGGGAAATGGGAGTTTTTGCTTAATGGATACAGAGTTTCTGTTCAGAGTGATACTAACTCTACATTCATCTATAGGTTCTTGGAAACTGAGGCTTTAAGCAAAACAATGTATAAGAAAACGGATTTTACCACAGGCTAATTGATAGAAACAAGAGTTAAGTTCCTATGGCATATTTCTGGTAAAAAAAAAAAAATCACCAAATTTCTAAATAAAGACCCCAAAAGACTTCTAATATTAAACACTGAAATAAATGTGAGCTATACATACCTTTAAGAAAGATTAATAAAAAGACATTATTTTCCAACCCGCTTATTCCAGTTCAGGGTCATGAGTGACTGGAGCAAATCCATGCAGACAGTGGCCCTGACCATAATTGACTTTTTCCTATCACGTAACAAAACGATATTGAACAAAACGACAGATGTTATTCAAACACCTGCTGTATTTTGGAAATAATGGTGCTGGTTGCACAACACTGTCCATGTACTTAATGCTGTTCAATTGCATGCTTAAAAAGTCCAAAGGGGAAAATTATGTTTTATGTATTTCACCACAAAAAAATCTCCCCCAAACAAAAAAACCTTGAGCAGGCCAGTAGGCCCCAGTTCATAAGCTCCATTTCCTCCCACCCCATTTACCCAAAGGCCAAGTCTCTCCCACCTCCACCCGGCACCTGGCGGCAGGGAAAGCCAGCTACACACAGAGCCCACGTGGGAGGGACAAGGGAGTCCCCAGAGCGGGTGCTCTCCAATCACGCTGCTTAAGCACCCTCGACCGGCGTGCGGACCACTGCCCGTGCAGCCTGCCCAGCAACACCTGCTCAGGGCTGTCCACAACTCGGGTCCTCTTGCTGCCAACTGGGTTTCCAGCAGAAAGCGAGGGGCTGGTGGAGGGGGATGGACACGGTGTCTCCTTGAAGACACCACTTCACCTCTCTCGGCCTCCGTTTCCTTTCCACATGGGTGTCATGTCAGTAAAATAGTCTGTAAGGTGTGTACAGTACCTGGTACAGACAGAAGGCACTGAAAAAGAAGTGGATTTCCTATACCCCACGTTCTCAATTCAAAACAGACCTACTGCCTACACACATCTTTCCCAGACCGGAACACAGGCTTCTGGGGATGCCTAGGAGGCACAGTGAGGGGAGGAGGGAGAGAACAGCACCTGGAAGATGCCGCTTCTACCCTATTCTTTTCCTTTCTGGAACCCCTATTGGGTGTCAGGCCCATGAAAGACATTGGGGACACAGTGGTGAAAAGATAGGGGTAGCCACTGTCCTGGGGATTCACGCTCTACTAAGCCAGAGATCAAACAAGGGTTCTGAAGGAGATTGGGGCCAAAGGGAGCATTGAGAGCTTTGATCCATCCTTCAACTCCAGCTGTGCTTGGAGCCTTTGCACTGGCTGTCCTCCTTCTCCCTCTCCCTCTCCCTCTCCCTCTCCCTCTCTCCCTCTCCCTCTCCCTCTCCCTCTCTCCCTCTCCCTCTCTCCCTCTCTCCCTCTCTCCCTCTCTCCCTCTCCCTCTCGTGTGCACACACATTCCTTCCCCTTCAGAGCCTTGCTTAAACATCGCCTTCTAGTGAGACCTCCCTTGCCTAGCCTCCTGCCCAGTCTGACACCTTTACCTATTTTTCCTAGAACATTTCTCACATATTGTATCTATGGTCAGGTACTGGGTGGGCCCCCGTCATCCCTGACTCTCCAGAAACCACATCCCTCTATCTGATGAGGGATCCCTAGTCTTCCAGAGTAAGCATGTGCCCCAGGACTGGCCACTCAGCACAGCCCATCACAGTGATTAGTGACAGGTCAATTCCAACCCAGGAAAGTCAGTCAGTCCTGGGGCTTCTCCTGGGATGACTGGGAGGAAGTGCTCTCCCCCTTGGAGCTGAACCCCCCTGGCAAGGAGGCCCACACCTGGAAGGCTGGCCTGACAGGCTGGCATGGGCAAATCCCCCAAACCCATCGGTGCCAAAGCCAAAGGCCATATACTTTTCACTTATGGAAGCCAATAATTTCCTTAGGGCTGGTGCTAGTTAAAGGTAGGTTGTGTCACATGTGTCTGTTTGGTCTGAGTAATTCATGCTGCCCCCCCTCCAGGGACAAAGGACTGGAGCCCAAGTCGGCTCTCTCCTTACTATGGCCCACCACAACCCAGGCCTGTCCCCCAGCTTGGTCCTGAGGTGGCTGGTACCTGCGGGAGGGGGGCTGGCTACAGGACCTCCCCCTGCACCTCGTGCAGCACCGGGCACAGAGAGCTGGCCTGTTGCTGTTCAGGGACAGGAGGGACAGAGAAATGTCAGTATCCCAGGCTGGGCAAACCAGGTTTCTGACCCATTCCTAATTCTTTCCTCTTCTCAACCCCCTCCAAAAACACGCGATTTAAGGAAGACACAGATACACACCCAAACCCATGCTGCCTGAGCCGCGGCAGCCCAGGCAGGGGGCAGTGCGGGGCCTCGCTGCCTCCTGACCTTGGGCACAGCCGCTTCCTTGGCAACGCTTATCTGCAGTCCAGGAAGTTGCTGCGGCTGCCCTATTGGGCTCTGACACTTTATGACTCTGTGAAAGAACCCAGCTGGCCCCACGGCCCTGAGGACCTAGAGCAGGGGGTGTGGAGTTGGGCCTTCTGGGGCAGGCCTCCAGCCTCAGGGCTCTTTGCACAGGCCCGAGTTCTGGTTAAACACGCCCAGACCTGGAGCTGGAGGTGACCCTCTTGTTCCCACCTGTGCTGCTTGCCAGGAGGTCCCTCAGGATAGGCACCCACCTGAGTGCCTGCTAGAGCCCAGAACAATGCTAGCAGCACAAGACGGCCCCAACCTTGAGCCAGAGAGGGAAGGGCGACTGAGGGGCTGCACGGGAGTGGCTGGGGACCGCATCCCTTCTGGACATTTCCACAAAACCAGGCCTCCCTAGCTCTGATTTGGGCAGGACCCAGAGCCCCCCACCTGCGCCCCGGAATGCCTACGGGCAGGGAAGGCCTGCTGTGCCCATCTATTTAACGTGGGGCAATGTGCTGCTATTCAAATGGGGGAATTCGTGATGAATGGGGGAAATTGTTTCTCCCTCTGTCCCATCTCCAGAAGAAGACAAAAACCCCTTTTACCTCGGCAAACAATGCCCTTATGTGGGCGCCAGCGCCCTGCAGCCTGCACAAGCCCAGCTCTGTGCGAGCCGCCAATCGCCACACCAGGCTCCAGGGCCACAGCCAGTGGCACCCTCTCCCAGTGTGAGACCCACACAGGCCCCCAAGGTGGGCTGGTCCGCCATCCCCGGGACCATGGCTGGGCATATGGCCATGCCAGCCCAGCAGGCCTGGTGCAGGCTGCCTTCTGTGGGCAGAGGCGCAGCTGCTGGAGGCAGGGCCTCCCTCCTTCATGGCTCCATCGCAGCAGCAGCCGCCGGGCAGGGGAGAACAGGGGACATCAATAATTCACACAAAGGAGAAGGTGGGGGGGTGCAGCGTGCTGGAGCCAGCAGCCCCACCATGCCTGGGCCAGGGAGTGTGAACACCAGCGGGCCGGGCAGGATGTCTGAAGAGCCAGCCCCTTTCTCCTCCCTCAGCCCGTGTGGCTTAGGGCTGCGGTCTGGGGCAGACTTTGCTCTGAATTTGGGGTGTGCACCTCGCTGGGTTGGCCTCCGCCTGCTTTGACAAAGGCCAGTGGCCTAGGCCGTGTTTACATGATGCATAGTTCCCCGGAGCACTGGGCTCCTGGCTGGCTACCCTGCTCTTCCTCCCGGAAAGAAGGGGGAGGGCCCCGGTTCAATGGGGGTGGGGTGGAGACACTCAGAGGCTGGGTGAGGCAATGCCACTGGGATCCCAGCCTCCTGGGTGAGGGGGTCACACTGGGCTCCTGCCCCCACCATCTGGCCTTCAGGCCCTGGCTGCCCCTCCTGTGCACCCCACCCATCCCTGTGGTTCCAAAGGCTCCCCTCTCACCTAAAGCCACCAGCTCAGGGACACCAGCACCTCTACGCACAGCACCCGCCTTCCTGCCTGAGCTTTTGTGACTCATTCCTTAAACAGGTGCCAACTCCTAGGGCTCTGAGTCTGGAGCAGTGCTGTCCCATAGACACAGAATGCGAGCCACACCTGGGAAGGTTTCCATTTTCTAGTAGCCACATTGAAAAAGTGAAAAGACATAGGTAGAATGAGTTTTAATAACCTATTTCATTTAACCCTTTATATCTAAAAATTGTAATTTCAACAAGTGATTAATACTGTGTTAAAACTGAGATATTTTACATTCCTTTTTCATGCTAACTTTGAAACGCCCTGTTTCAGAGTTATGCACAGGACAGCACACCTGTTTTTATGATCCCTTTTCGATAGCCTCTGTGGCTGTATTAGACAGTGCAGACCTAGATTTCTATGACTTTCACCTAAAACTAAAGTGATTTCTCTCAGTGCAGATCCTGGCCCCTAGAGATGTGTCCAAGCTGAAGAGGAGAGTTTGGGTCTTGGGGCAGTTGGCCTGAGCAGGGCCAGTGAGGGGCACTGGGGAGGCGCCACCTTGGTGGGGCGGGCACTGTCTGCGTGGAAGGCCAGCACACCCGTCATGCCTAATGTGCATACCACCCCCACAGCGGGTGTCAGGAGGAACCAGAGGCTCCCAGAGGGAATGCATCAGCCGTCACACTGAGTGAGCCTCAGAGCCAGATGGGCCTCAGTGCTGCCTGACTCACCCCTGGTGCTCTTTCTTCTCTAGGCCTTGGTTTGCCCCATCTGTACTATGGAACAGACCCCACCCCTGTCCCCACCGCACTTCCTGTAGCCTCTCCCCCAGCACACACTGGCCTAAAGTGCCCAGGAGGAAACACTCCCAGGACAGACTGCCTGGGTCTTCCCAAGTACCACGTTCTCCCTGGCCCCGCCCTCTAGGCCAAGCACAGGCAGTGAAAAATCAATGCTAATTCAATGTGCAAAGCTCTAGATGAGATGCCCACTCCACCCTCCCACCCAAAACAAATCATGTGCTCTGAGAGCAAACAAAGCCACTTCGGGCAACCATGTGTGAATGATTCATGGGGCAGGGCCCTGCCCCTGTGTGTGTGTGTGTGTGTGTGTGTGTGTGTGTGTGCGCGCGCGCGCGCGCATCTGAGGGCCAGAAGCTGGTCTGGGTTCGATGGATCCCAGTCCTTAGGTCAGAGTGATGACGCCAACGTGGCCCTGGTCACTTCCTGGTTCCTGGGAAAGTTGCCCTTGGACAGGCTCAGGGTGGCAATGCCTCTCCTTCCTACCCCTCCCTCAGCTCCTCCCCGGCACAGCAGGGCCTTCTGCAGAGGGTCAATGGCAGTGGGGTCCACATGCATCCTGGGCTGAGGAGCACAGGGAGGGCAGGGCTCTGATGTCCCGATGGCCCAGGTGAACCTCAGGTGTGTGTGTGGAATGGGGTGTCTCCCTCTCCCTCATCTCTCAGGCCCGAGCCTGTCCTGCACTAATGTCCTCACCAGGTGTCTGGGAGCCTGAGGGGCCTGAGACCCGGGCAGCCTGAACAAGGCCAGCGCTGTGCGGGCCTGGCCTGCTCCTGGGATAAAGGGATCTCTCAGTGCTGTCTCCCAGCCTCTCTTCGTCTTCGGTGGCCAGAGACCAGGACAGCCCAGCATTGTCTGTGCTGCCTGCAGCCCAGCTGATGATGGACACTTTCCTGTGACCCAGGATTGCCAGGGTGGCCCATGGCCAATTCCCGGAAGGGCTTGGGCCCCCAGTTCTCTGTTCCTGGGGGGAGGGGAGGGCAGGAGGCCACTGCCTCTCCATCCGGTGTGGATATTTAGAGCCTTAAATAGGAGCAACAGCTCTTGCTCTAGAATGAGGAGGAGGGTGACCTGTAGCCAGAGGAGGCGGCCCAGACCCAGTTTCCAGCCTCACCTTGGACAAGTGGGGTCAGGGGAAGGATAGGGCCAAGATGTACCTGTGAGGGGGAGAGAAGACAGTTCGGCTTAAAAGCCCACCAGAGGAAAAGGACGGCCGTGGTAAAGGGGCCACAATCCTCCCACCATGTGACAATGACCAGGGTGGATGCCCAACCTCGAGTGTTGGGCCGTGGGAGTTGGCTGCATAGGCCATGGAATCCTGCGGCCCCTGGAGGGGGAGAGCTGCTCCAAGCCCAGAGGTGGCCCCGTGGGAGGGCGGACACCATCTGCAGAGTGGCCAAGGCTCAGGGGTAACGCGGTGACTGGGTCTGCCTGGCCCGGCCCCAACTCTCACTCATGGTCCCCTGCCTGTTCCCTTGCATGAGCAGCTTCCACCACTGACTGAGAACACTCCTGTGGCATCCATGGTTGCCCAGCACAGTGACTGCCCAAACATCTGGACAGCAGAACAAACTTGCAGCTGAGCTTGAGGAGCAAGATTCGGGGTTCCCTGATGGGCTCTGGCACATGTGGGTGGGGAATGAGATGGGAACTCAGGAGAAACTGAGTTTCCAGACCCTCCAAAGGAATAAGACTCTAGCGCAGTGGTTCTCAATGTTTCTAATGCCGCGACCCTTTAATACAGTTCCTCATGTTGTGGTGACCCCCAACCATAAAATTATTTTCATTGCTACTTCATAACTGTAATTTTGCTACTGTTATGAATCGTAATGTAAATATCTGTGTTTTCCGATGGTCTTAGGCGACCCTGCTAGCGGTTCTCAGCCTGTGGGTCGCGACAGGTTGAGAACCGCTGCTGTAGAGCCTACGACCATCGGAAAACACAGATATGTACGTTATCTGCCACTGTAACTACTGAGCCCAGGGCAAGCAAGTCACAGACCTGCTCCCCAGGTGACTGCCCTGCCGCCCAGTTTGCATTTCTGGGCAGTGGAGGGCCCCACCTGAGGGGAGCAAGTCAGGAGGCAGAAAGCCTTGGTCTCACAAAGAGCTTCTGAGGACACACAGAACTAATGGTTATAGTCAAACTAGAGGCAGAAGCGGGGGTCAGAGGGTGCACAACTTGCTTTAAGACGACACTGCAGGGGCAGGGCAGGCCAGGGCCCCCTCAGGAGATCCACAGCAGAGTTCTAGGGACCCACCTGCAGGGAGCCGTGTCCAGTTCAGACCCCAGACCCACAGAGGTGACCCTACCTCTTTCCATCTTCCCAGCATTCTTGCAGGCCACACCCTTGCCTGCATAGGAAGCTTCTGGAGACATGTGACCCAGGGGGCCCCAATCCTGGCCTTCAGCATCTTCCTCCCTTCCTAGCCTCCTCCTGACATGCTGCCCGAGCTTCCCAGGCATGCCTAAGGCCCGCTCCACCTGCCTTCAACATCACACCAACATGGCCTGCTCCGAGAGGCTTTCGCTGGGCCCCGGTCTCTGCCCTGGTTACTCAACAGCCATTTGTTGATCACCTTGGGGCGGGGGAGACACAGCTGTTCTTGGGATTCAAGCCTTAGTCCTGAGGATGCTCCCTGAGGCGCTATTGTTTAAAGTATGTTTTTATTGACTTTTTAGAGGGGAGAGATAGAAACATCGGTGAGAGAAACATCGATTGGTTACCTCCCACATGCGCCCCGACCAGGGCTGGGGATCAAGCCTGTAACTGAGGCATGTGCCCTTGACTGGAATCGAACCGGACCCTTCAGTCCAAAGGCTGAAGGTCTACCCACTGAGCCAAACCAGCTAGGGCAAGGCACTGTTTTTAATGAAGCAAAAGGGAGAATTAAATGTCCTTCCCCATGAGCGGCCCAAACATTGGTTCTGGAGTCAGAGAGACTCTGGTCTGGGCAGGTTACTTCCTTCTCTGTAGGAAAAGCAGAGTCATAGCCCTGACTCACAGTGTCCCCACCTGTCACCAGCTTGGGACCCAGCGCACAGAGGGCACAGGAGGGGGCTCCCAGTCACAGAACTAACCAAACAACCTTTAAAAATGCCACTTCAGTCACAGAGGCAGAGGCAAACGACATTAAATGGGAAAAAAGATGGCTGCAACTACATGGTCCCCTCCCCACTTTTTGAAGAAAATGAGATTGATTATACACACGGAGAAGATCAAGAAAAATATGCCCCAAACATTGGTATTTTTTATTTTCATTTTTTTCCTCTATTTTTTTCTAAATTTTTTACACTGAATGTAATGCTTTAGAAATAAGGAGAAAAATAAGATACATTTCTACAGAGACGCCCCTTCTGCCCTCAGAACGCTTACAGCCCAAAGGGCAGGCTCCCTCAGGCAGGGTGGGCTTCCCATTGTTTGCATGTCATAAGAGAGGCTCGCTCTTCACACCACAGAACTGAGGAGGAGCCTGAAAGAACCAAAGGCCTCGCAGCCTGGTAATGGGCACTGGAGGGGAGGTCCAGGCCTTGGGGTCGGCTGGCTCCCTATCCCCAGAGGGAAGGAAGCTCCGAGGCCCAGTGGGTCCCAGAGGCCCGAGGCTAGAGGAGCGTCTCCTCTGAGAGACTCAAACAAGAGGCCCTGGAACGCCCCAGGACACCACCCAGCCAGCAACTCCTGATGACCCTGCAGGAAAAAGGAAGCAGGACCCTCAGTTCTCCTGGTGCTGATTTCCTGTCTGCCCGGGGGGTGAGTAATGTCCGCTCCCCACCCCCATGTGTCCCTTCTGAAGGCCAGGCCTCACATTTTCCGTTCAGGAAGGGGCAGAGCAAGAGGCCTGGTGAAGCACATCAAGAGGAAATGGAAGGAGGGGGCCCTGGCCTGGTGCTGCCTGCTGGAGTTGGGACCCTGGCCTAGCCACATACCTGATGGTCAGGAAGCCTGCTGGCTCACCTGCCTGTGTGCCTGCCTTTGTTCACTCTTTCATTTACTCATTCATTCAACAGGCATTTTGATCTGCCTGCTCTGGGCCAGGCCCTGTGCTCTCAGGGTGCTCATGGTATCTGGGCATCAGATAATCCACTGACAGCATAATTAAGACTTATATGCTGTTCAGTCCCAAGTCAGCACCAGACCACAGTATCTCTGGGCAAAGTCTCAACAGCTGATTTCTCCCAGACATCCTCTCTCCAACCCCAAAAAGCAGCCCCTGGGCCAGAGTGCTTTTCCAGGCATCTGTGACGAGACCAGAGTGTTGTACGGACTCAAAAGAAAGCCCAAAGCCTCAGCAGGTTTAGCGGTGGTCTGGAGGGGACTTGGCTGTGTGTGAGCAGCTCAGGAGGGGTCACTCTGGGCCCCTGAAAAGGCAATGCTCTGTGTGTGTGTGGGAGCCTCCTCTGGTTCCCAGGCTCCCGTGCCCATTTCTGGGGAATAGAGGAACAACTGTTTATCGAGACCTGGTCCCCAGAACCTCACACATGGCCTTGACACCTGCCAAAGAGGAGAGGGCAGCCTCCGCACCTCCTGCCTCAGGCCAGATTGCCCAAATCTGCTCCCTGATCCTGTTTCCTCTCCTGACAGGAGACCAGGGTGATGTGCTCACCACGGCCACTACAGCCCATGAGGAAGTGCCTTGCAAGTGGTGCTCCGGCCAAGTGCTGTGATTTCAGGGAGCTGGGAATGGGCTAGAGAGAGATCTGTGAAGAAAAGCCTTGCAGGCAGTGGAGGGCTCAGGGAAGAAAAATAAGCTCATTTCACTGCAAGCACACTCCCACTGGCGGGTAAACCTCGAGAAAAGCTGGGGGGAGGGGGGAGCTGGCCTGTTTATCACTCATTCCTGGTCTCAGCCCTGGGACCTGCCCTGCCTTTATTAAAACTTGAAAAGTGAGGAGGAGGAGGAGGACGACGACAAGGAGGACGAGGAGGAGGGGAAACCCAACTTGTCCCCAACAAGGGGCAGACCTATACCCTCCCTGGTAGGTCTCAAAAAAGTAGTTCCTCTATTCATTCAGACCGCGAGTATTCAGCAGGCCCCTCCAATGTGCCTGCATGCAGCTCCAGTCACTGGGACAGAGCAGAGAGCAACACTGACATGGTCCACATCTCAGAGCTCACGGTGGCCACTGCATAGGAAGCTTCTGGAGACACGTGACCCAGAAGCTTGCCACTTCCAAGGGTGAGAGATGGTCAGTGGGCCTGGGGAAGCTTCTGGATGAAGGCATATGAGCAGGGAGTGGAGACTGTGGAGGGCTGTGGCTGGGTGTGGCGTGCAGCGCCAACTAGAGCTCCTGCTTGGCCTGTCCCCACCTTCATTAACAAGAGGGGACATGAGAACACCCTGCAGCCCCGATGGTCTCCCACTGACTCACTGACAGGAGCGGGAGCTCAGGCTGTGTCTGCACTCTAAGTACCTTCAGAGAAGGAAGCTGGCTGCATGCCACTGTGGGGGCTGGAGGGCTGGACGAGGACTCCAGGCTGGGGCTGTGTCAGCCAAAACCCTTTGGGAGCCCACTGCTTTGGTCTGACATGGCAGTCACCAACAGATCTGGGACCAGAAGAGCGAGCAGGCTGGGCATTCTCAAGGCCTGCGACCCCCTGCACTGGGCCTAGGTTGGCCTCTGGCCAGCACATCAGCCCACAGCCTCCAGACACAGCCTCTGATTAAATAATTAAATTGATGGTATCATGGTCAACACCATCCTCCCTGTCTCCAGCTCTGGCTGCCCGCCCTGATAAACACCCATGTTCTGTCAGCAGGCCAGCCTGCCTCAGCCCCAGCACCCAGCCCAGCCAGGAGGGACCTGAATGGCAGGGGCGAGGTGAGGGGAATATTAGTGACCACACCCAGGTTGGGCTCCCCACAAGGCTCCTGTGGGACCAGTTGCAGGACATGCTGACCCCACCAGCCTCTTTGCTTCTCTCCGCTTCATCTTCATGATCTGCCGCCTCTGGGCAGCGGGCCAGTGATGCTGAGGAAGCCCCGTGACCACCACAGAAACACTCCCTTCTGCTACCTGATCCTGGAGACCCCCCAAAATCACCAAATCTTCCTGGAACTGTCTCGAACAGAGGTCAGACCTCCAAGGGTGACTGTGGGGAACAATACCACAAGACTTGTCTGAGAATAGTCTGGGGCCCCATTCAGTCCTACTACTCTTGAGTTTAAAAAAAAAAAAAATGTTCTGGCCCTAGCTGGTTTGGCTCAGTGGATAAAGCGTCAGCCTGCAGACTGAAGGGTCCCGGGTTTGCTACTGGTCAAGGGCACATGCCTGGGTTGCAGGCTCAATCCCCAGTAGGGGGCGTGCAGGAGGCAGCTGATCAATGATTCTCTCTCATCATTAATGTTTCTATCTCTCTCCCTCTCCCTTCCTCTCTGAAATCAATAAAAATATAAAAAATAAAATAAAATACTCTCCTTCTTTAAAAAAACATGTTCTGGATCCTTCTTGGGAAAATATAACTGACACCCCTGGCTGAGCTTTGTTGTAGGGGCTCTCAATCACCTCAGATGAGGAGGGAGGTCAGCTGTTGGGCACTTCCCAGCCTCAGCGCCCCCAGCAACATGTGGCTGCCTCCGCCCAGGTCCCCACCTGCTGGGAAAGCTAGAAGGTAGTACTGGTCTGGAGGCTTGAAGCACAAGGGGTCATACTGACCTCACGAGGTAGCAAGGCACAAAAGCCTTTTCTTTCCCAGCAGCCTTGCACCCTATTCTCAAACAACCACCTCCTGAGCTCCCCAGGCCCTGGCCCAGCCACCCCAGCTGCCTCCAGGCTGAGTCTCCTCCCAGACAAAGCCGGATTCAGGTCTGCGAAAGCAGTCAGAGGCAAGCGGTTCTGCCATGGAGATGAACTTTGACCCAAACTGCAAGGCTCCTACCCCTTATTTACTCTTTAAGGCTAACCCGTTTCACAGAGTTAACATTACACCCCTTTTTAACCCTGCACCTCCCTCTCACATTCCAGGCTCCGACCTTCGACCCCTCCTAATTGCCAGCTCTACACCCCAGTTCTCTGAGGCCTGGTGTGGCTCATCTCCTACCCCCAGGCACCTCCTCCCCAGAAAACAGAACCCAGCCAGGACACTGACCATAGGTGCCACCAGAGGCCAACAACTGCACCGAACTGAGGCAGGCACTGGAGCCCGTGCCCAGCACCCCGGGGCCGCCACGAGGGGGCACTGCAATAGACCTCTGGGCGTGACTTCTGAGCCCAACTTTCCCACCCCAAAGAGGAAGTCTCTGCTCTCAGGGAGGCTGGAGGCGGAGCCTGGAAGGCCCTGGAGGCAGCAGGACCAGGGTAGGGAAGAGTCCAGACAGCTCCTCAGCTCGGGCCACATCTCATCCCAAGGGCCTGGGGGCACGTGGACAAGTGCATTTCCTGCTCCATCGCCAGGTGACAGGCAGGGACCCTGTCCCTACAGCCTTCCTGCAGAGTGGCAGAAGCCCAGCGCTTGCTTTCACTGCTGCACAAATGAACTGTTCCGGGTCAAGCACACTGTTAACCTTCCCAGACCTGAATCGTTATAACTTAGAAATCACATCAGCTCCTGAGCATCAGGACAAACAAGCCAGCATGATGCCCGTCAGGCGACCAGTCCCCGAGAGCCATTCATTTATCTTTGGGAGGAATGACTTGGTCTCCCTGGAACCAGGAGCTGGACAGTGGGGCCCACGGAGATGCGGAGAACACTGTGGGGGCACCTGTAAGCCTGGGCCACCCCCTGAGGTCCTGGCCCAGATTCCTAGGCCCCTGTTGTCCTGCAAGGCCTCTCCCCCACCAGCCACCAAGAGACACTCACCGTCCTCTTGGCTGTGGAGGTTCTGTGGGCTCCGCATCCTCTCGTCCTGGCTGGGACTCAGGCTGGAGGCCAGGTGTGGGTCAGCTGACATCCATGTGGAATCGTTCATATCAAAATCTTCACTGCTCACAGAAGTTTCATCCTGATCAGGGACAAAGAAGGTGGGTGTTCAAGAGGGATGGGCTCTCAGCAGCCCCTAGGCAGCCCTGTGAGTGAACCCCAGGGTCCCTGGGCTTTTGCAAGTGCTCTGGAGACCACGAGAGCCTCCAAACCTTGCAGAGGGGGCTGGGAGCCCCCGTTGAAGTGGCTCGGGCTCTGGTTCCTGTCGGAAGCCAGGGCTGAGGGCCGGAGCTCTGTAATTGAAGACAATTACGAGGTCTCGCATCCTGTAGGGGCGGATGGCAGGGCCTGGCTCTTACCCTTGTGAGCCAAGGTTGAAACAAGCACTGTAAACAAAGGCCACAGCTCCCCACTCCCTACCCGCAGCCTGGGGAAGAGGGCTCACTGTGAACAGGGCCAGGCAGCCAGCAGTGGGTAGCAGGACATGCTGGGCACCTCCCAGGCCAAGCCTATCGTCCCACCAGGCCTACCACCCTGACTCCCATGGAGCATGCATGGAATTCCTTTCTCCCACTCCCCCAGCCCAGAGGACATTTCTGTCTTCCTTCTTCCTAACCTTTGCTGTGCTTCAAAGATATGCTCTTGGGCAGCTTCCAGCGCTGAAAAGGCCAGCCCCAGAAGTGTAGAGAAGGAAGGGGGCGGGGCAGGCAAGGGTTCAGATCAGACCGCAAAGGGGGTTCGGCTCAAGGGCCTAGGGGACTGCTAGGGCCTTCCAAACAGCCGGAGGGCCTGCTAGAGAGGACCACGCCTGCCTCCTCTCCCCTCACTGGCTTCAGTGAGCACTTGGCCAGTCATCCGGGAACCCCTGGGGCGGGGCCCCTTCAATCCAGCCCTCCAGTGGGAAGGGACCCCACCTCCTCTGGCCCAGCCTCTTTCAGGAGCAGCAAGCAACTGTGTTTGGGAGCTGGCTGTAAATCTCAGAAAGATGACCCAGCAACTCCCACACCCCTGATTTCTGACTGCCCACTCCCCTGCCCCTCTGGCAAGATACAATGGTCTCTGTGGGCCCCCAGTAAGGACGCCTGGCAGAGCACCCCCTCCAAGGGCCAAGCCTCCCCTCCAGGGCCTCCTCACAAACATCTCTTTTATAGTGAGCAAATACACTTTGGTTTGAACTTTCTGCTGCTGCTATCCCTGAGGCAGACACATCTGTTCTCCAAGTGCTAGGGAACCAGCCTGCCTCAGCCTCCACTCCCTCCCCCATTCCGCAGGGCTAGCAGGGAGTTTCCTGGAATTTACGGCTTCTGTGCAGCAAGAGTGTGTACCCTCCGTAGCTGAATCCAGAGGACTCAAGTTGGGCCAGGACACCAGCTCTGCCTAGCTCCGGGGTCACCACACAGCACACTCAGAACCTCAGAGGATGGAGACCATGTGTCTTCATCCCCCCCTCCCCACCCCATGCACTTACTCTGCCTCCCTCCCACAGGCACATCCACCCACACTCTTCCTTGGGTGAAAACACGCTCACTTATACTCGCTCAGACAGTGTTCTCATACCCGGAGGGATACACACCGGTTCAAAAAGCTCTCTCTGCACAAAGGGTCCAAAGGGCCAACAAAACTCTCCCTGATGCTAATTGGATAGAACCTGAGAGTGAGACTGTTAGGTGGGGGAGCAGACCCTTAGAGGTACCGAGTCCATCCAGGCACTTGGAGTCAGGACCAGGGACATTCTCGCTTGGGCCCCTGGCTACCCAAGGGACACTGTGGTCAGGGTATGAACTGAGGTCCTGGTTGAAGTAGAAAGGCCCTCTCCTGACTCTGATGGTTGAAACACTCATTGTATTGAAAAGACTGAGTATTCTATTAACATCTGGAAGCACCATCTACTCAAAATGCCCCATCCATTCATTCAACAGTATTTACTAGACACCTACTATGAACCAAGCACCTTTCCAGGTGCTGGAAAATTCAGCTGTGGATAAGACAGCTGGTCCTCCTGTGCACTCTGCCCAGATGGGGAGGTGGACAATCGGTAGGAAAAAACACAAAATGTTGGTGGTGATGAGGGGTACAAAGCAGAATAAAGCTGAATAAGAGGGGAGAGGGGCCTGCAGGCCTGTGCCTGCGTGGCCAGGGAGGACCTCACTGTCAGGGAACAAAGGCAGAGGCCTGCAGGAAGTGAGGAAGGTGGCCGTGTGGCAGCCTACCCAGGAGCATTCCAGGCAATGGCACAGGCTGGTGCATTTGAGGAGTAGCCACACAGGAGTGTCCCCTCCCAAGATGCACATAACCTTGGGCAGGGCTGTCTCCAGCTCAGAGAAAGGCTGGTAGAGTGTTCCACTAAACACACAGTGTTCTCACCGAGAAGCAGGAAAAAGCAAGAACCACTAGGTGCAGCACTGAGGGCTCCCACATTCTTGCACCACTTGGTCAAGTTTAAAACAATAACAGAAGTCGAAGTTTATCAGGTGGCAAGTGCTCCCTTGGATCACCTCATTTCACCCTTACCACAGGCCCACCAGGTAGGTACCGTTACCAGCCCCATTCTACAGATAAGAAAACTGAGGCTCCAAGGGGTTAAGGCACTCGCCCAAGGTCATGAGCTAACAAGTGGCAGAGCCAGATGTGTACAATCC
This sequence comes from Plecotus auritus, assembly GCF_963455305.1. Taxonomy (NCBI): domain Eukaryota; kingdom Metazoa; phylum Chordata; class Mammalia; order Chiroptera; family Vespertilionidae; genus Plecotus; species Plecotus auritus. Next base: position 63,798,874 of record NC_137782.1, on the reverse strand, counting down.
TGAAGGCCCAGACACACTCTTCTTGCCTCTGCTCAACTGTCCGTCTCACCTGGAATGCCCATACTACTGTGGTGCCCCATGACCCAAATTCCAAGCACATTGCCTTCTCCATCAACTCCTGCTAAGTCTCCACCGTTCCTCTCTTACACAACCTGTCTGCCTGTACCATTAGCCCCATCAGTCAGGCAGGCACCCCCCCTCAGCTGTAGCATGTCAACACACTGTGGGTCTCTGCCCTGTCTTCCCCAGAAAAACTTTAAGCCTTTTCAAGAGTGGGGACCAAACCAAACCAAACCAAACCAAACCACAACAAAAAAGAGTGGGGACCAAGTAGTATGCTCCCTAGACCCTCCCGCAAAGCAAGGGAGACTTACTAGTACTGAATTGGCTGAATTGCCTGGCATGATACTGGTATTTAATGATAATGTGGCATTAGTTTGACAATAAAGGACTCGGTCCCACTGCATACAGTTCTTGAGTGGAGACCATAGGAAACCCGGACCCTGGCTGGCAGGGTCTCCTTCCTACAGCAAAGCCTAAGCTCAGATCACTTAACAGTTCACCAAAATGACCCCCCTTTATCCCCCTGCTCTGATGGCCCACATTGGGAAGAGGTGGGCTAACTTTTACATTGACATTGCAATCACCTGATAATGAAGGCCGCATCCAGTGTCCACACACAGGGGTTTCAGGGCCAAGGGTCTTATGAGCTTTCCTTGCAACAGCCCCCCTCCATAAAGCAGGCCCCCAGGCCAGGCCTATCTCCAGATGTGGTACCTGCTCGAGGGCACCATACGTAGTGGCAGAGCTGGGATCTGAAGCCAGACAGTCTGCCCAGAGCCCACACCACAGTGCCACCACACCAAGAGGCTGCCTCGCCACACTTCCTCCCTTCAATAAAAAACACACAAAACAAAACCAGATTCCTTAACAATGTGTCTCAAGATGAGATCCAAAAGGAACTCATGGGAGACTAAGCTATATTTACTCTCTCTCCGAAGCTAACACACATTTATTGAGCATATACTGTGTGCTGGTGTTGTGCTAGGGACATAATGACTAAGGCAGGGTTCCTTTCCTCCAGGACCTTGTTATCTAAGGAAAGAGACCAGCAAGAAATTCTGACCCACTTTAAGTGCAGAGAGAGAAAGGGGGCTGTGAAATCCCCTCCACAGTTATCTACTGACAATCATACTCTCCCCAGCAAGTTTCCTCACGGCCCCCTGGGTTTTGCTACATGAGTCCCTGTTATGTGAGTGATGGTTCTATATAAGATTTTGACACTTGCTGTTACAGCAATATTTTAAAGTGAGCAATCAAGTCCATTAAACCTAACTTGTGGGGAGGGGGGGGGCGCGGCGGGAAGCAAGTCCCAATCAAACTTAGTTTCCACACCTTCACTTTCAGGACTGACCTCGGAGAGAAGCCTTCCCAAGACCCCTTTGCAACTCACCTGCTACAACAGAGCCCCCAGCTGCAGAGGGTAGACTGTAACTTCACCCACTTACACTGAGCCAAAGCTCCAGGAGCAAGCTAATTACACATGCAATTACCAGCACACACATTTCAGAGCCCATCGACAACTGTGCAGAGGGGCAAAATACACCCAAGTCCAGAGGCATCTGTGGGAGGCCGGTACACAAGTTTGCCAGTGGCAGGGCCCCAGGCCTGTGCTCAGACCTCGAGTGCTCCCCCTACTCGCCCAGAAGTCATAAGTCACAGCCAGATACTTCTTGCTTTCCCCTCCTGGAATTTCAAGGGAATTTGGTCTACTAATTTCTCTCTGTAAACAAACTCTAATGACACTTGCATTAGAAAATAAGTGAGTACAATCCATTACTTCTGGGCCCCCTCTCTTCAGATTCCGTGTGACTGGTTGGATAGCTGCCCCGACTCCTCTTACCTCTGACCTCAGACACCCTGAAGCCTGCAGCCTTGCCCACATGCTGGTAAAGTCCATCATTTATTCGGCACCGAAGGGCCTAAGCCATTGTGGTTCACAGAGGGATAGAGCCAACTGCCCTTCTGAAAAGGGCACTCAGAATGGGAGGGGGCAGGCAGACAGCACCCAGCCAGCCCCTGGGACACACCCAAATCTGGGCAGGAGGAGAGGAGCCCAAACCCTCTCTGCTCTTATCTGCAGTCCAAAATTCATGGGCAGGTTCAGTTTCTCTCTGCCCACGTTCTGAGGCTCTTCCTCCTCTGCAAGCAAACTAGCACCAACCACTGCCCAGCCCAGGAGGAGGAGAAAATGGGAGCGCAGAGGGGAAATGGTGGAAACACGCCTGTATCCATGGTGTGTAACTATGGGCAGGTGCTATCAGTAACATGATTATTTTACAACTGGGGTCAATTTCTCGGGAACTGGGTTCCTGGTGCCTCTGAAGTTGAGCCATTTGCATCCTTCAGGACAGGGATCCTGGGGCGTGCCTCACACAACATTTTCCAGGCCTTTCCCCAGAGCTGTAACTCTATCTCTACCACTTGCTTTGAGAAAGAAAAGGAGGAGGATTTGCTGAGAATTTAGTGCAATTGTAAGCCACAAGCCCTGACCAGGAGCCTTGGGTATGTATTTCAGAGGACGGGTAGGGATGTGCAGGGGCTGTTTCTTGGCTTGGCAGGAAACAGACCCCTCTGTCCAGCTTCTGCTCTGTTGAGAGGCTGAAGCTCCTGCCAAAAGACCACCAGACTTGGGCAGTTCCCCAGTACCAGCTCTACCTAAGCAGGCGGGCACCAAGGTGTAGGAGGTGAGCACCTCCTTCTGGAACACCTGCAGGCCCTTCCAGGCCCTGGAAATTTTTCAATACGAGGCAATTCTTCCCTTGTCTCTATGTCAGCGAGCATTACACACACAGCCTTCTGAGCATGCCAAGAAGGTACTGAACCACATTTGACCCCAACTTAACCACTTCAGTTCATCAGATGGCTTACTAATGGAAGACGAACCTCCACTCCCACCAGGATCTAAAGCAACCAGGGTTCAAATCCCTGTTGTGAAGTGACTGCACAAATGAAATCGTAGGGTGGTCTGAGTCACCCACACTCCTGGGAGCTGTGGGGTCCCAAGACTGTTGCTTCATGCTATACCCCAGGCCCATAGGGCTCCCCGGGAGGAAGCCAGCCTCCCAGGGACACACCCTGCACAATTCCACTCCTTCCTGCTAACATACTCCTCTGCTTAAAAGCACAAGCTCTTCTGGGAAATGTGAAGTGGGGAGAGCTGAGACATAGCCAATCACCTACCACGTTTTAGGTGTGTTCTCTCTCTCACACACACACACAGGGTCTGCCAGAAACATATTCATATATACAGGGGAATGCTCTGTTGTTCTTGCTGTCATGGACGCCTGGATGCGGGCGTGAGCATTTGCAACACCTTCCTACTAGTGTATGGAGTGTAAAACGGGCTTTTGTTTCCCAAGCAAAGGCAACTGGCTGTTTTCCCAGCACTCCTCACCACGAGGGCCTCATTGATACCCCAGGCCCTGCCATTAACAGGGGTCTCTTTAAATGGAGGCTGGAGAGATGGGCTTTAGCAGACAAGGTTCTTCCAGCCAAAAGGAGGGCTGGAGAGGAACCACTCTGACACAATGCCCTTTAGGAGTTTCTTTCCAAGAAAAGGGCCCAGACAGGACAAAAAAGTTCTTGAGCAACTCAGGGGCAGTCCAGCTCCACATAGCCCCAGGGTGGCCCAGCCTGGATAAGTTCCCCAAAGTCAGCCTTCTCAGCTGGGAGAAGTCCAGGGTGCTCTGCTCCCAGCTTCAGAAGCAGGAAGGTGCTAAATGGGCATCACCCCGCCTTGGTGCAGTGGGTGTGGGGAGAGGTGCTGTCTTAAAATAAGCCCAGCTTGAGCTGGGATTAGGCAGGAGCTTGATATTATTCAAGGACACATTTAGGCCCTAATGGTTTTCCAATGATGGGGTAATTTACTACCTGGGGGTTAAACTACCACTGGGGCTGGGTCATAAACAGGCCTTTATCCCCACAGCCTACAACCCAGAAGCAGGGGCAAGATGGGGCCCCTGGTCCCATCCACAGATGGCTCTCCCAGAGTTGTGAGAGCCTCCCCCACCTCCCTGTCACAAGCCCCACCTGGTGGGGCCCAGGCTGGGGTTTCCAGCTGATTCTGGGATAAGTAGGGCTTTATCTCAAGGGAGAATCTATTTCAAGCCACAATCCTTCTCAGAAAGAGGAGGAAATCACAGAGTCCAAACACCATTTCAGGTGAAATCAGGAGGTTATTAATCTCCCCTCAGAGCAGACAGAAAGAAAAATCAATGTTTTTAGAGGGGGGGGGGGGATTCCATTTGAATTAATGGGTTTGTGGCTTCTCCATTGATCTCCGCCTCTTCACACTTTCTTTTTTGCTTTTGTGTTCTTGGGGAGGAAGGAGAGAGAGGGGAATGGGGAGGGGGGTAGGCCTCCCGAGAAGGGAAAGGACAGTCTAACCTTAACCTTTCTCCAGGAATAATGCTAATTAGCGAGGCTTAATGAGAACTTCCCTCAGGAAGCGCCGCACGGTAGGGGCGACCAGACTCAGGCAAACGCAGCTCCAGGTGGGAGTAGGGGGGTCACTTCGGCCCCCGAACGGCTGGAATAAAAATGCGAATGGTACTCCCCCCCCCGCCCCCCATCAAAGTGTAGGGCCCTGGAGGACTTAGGTGGCAAGCGCCCGGTGGCGAGCGCGGTGTAAATCTAACTTAATCCGGACGCGCGCCCTCACTCCGGACAGCTGCCCCCGACCCATGTGCACCCTTCATGAAGGAACTGCCCCTTCATTAAGGGTGGCCGGCTTCCGCTCCCACCGTACACCTGAGAGGAGCACCGGGTCCGCTCGCCCCGAGCGGGGACAGGGGCCTGCCGAAGTGGGCTCAACTCTGCAAACCTCGACTCAACTCCCCGCGCCCAGGCGGGGAACCCCTCCCTGCCACTCAACGCTTCCCGTCCTCACATCCCTAAACACAGTCCACTTCCCTTCTCGCCGCGGTGGCGGCAACCGGAGCCCGGCCCCCACCCCACCGCCTGAGAACGCCTTCGTTCCCGGGACGCGGTGCCTAGCTCGCTGCAAACAGTGTGGCCGCCGCACAATACCGCGGCGCGGCGCACACAATCACCGCCCCCCAGGACCGGCGGCGCGCGCGGCCCGGGAGAGAAGTGCGCCCCCGGCACTCGGGGCTAGGCACACCTCTCGAGCACCTCGCAGCCCCCAGAGTGCAGTCTTCACTGCCCCCATCACTCGGTCACACTCACCCGCCCCCCGCCCCAGCCCACTCCGCCCAGGGCGCAGCCGCTTCCCTGAGCCCCCCTCCTCTGCCCTGGCGCAGGAAGCTCCCCCGCGTCCCCCTCCCCGGAACCCCCAAGCCCCCCGCCCCCTAACCGCAGCTCAACGGCCGGCGGCAGAGGCGGGAGGAGGGGGGCGGCGGCCCGGGGCCCAGAAACTGCCGGATCTCGGGGATCCGGGCCGTACTCCGTACCTGGGCGGGAGGCGAGGCGAGGCGGAGACTGGCGGTCGGGCTCCGCGAGTGAGCGGCTGTGACAGCCCCACAGCTCCAGCTGCTGCTGGTGCTGCTGCTGCTGCTGGTGCTGCCGCCGCGGCCGCCCGGGGAGAGGGGCTGGCACCGCCGCGGCGCGTCACTGCCCGGCCCGGGGGCGGGGGTGGCCAGGGGGAGGGCCCAGGCAAGCGGCGGCGGCAGCGGCGGCGCCGTGGCCAAGAGGGTGGAAGGGGGAGGGGGGCACCGGGCACGGGGAGGCGGGGGAGGGGGGCGGGACCCGGCACGGGGCGGGGGGACGGGGGAGGGGAGCGCAGGGAGGGCGCACGCTAGGGGAGTAGGAGGAGCAGCAGGAAGAGGAGGTGGAGGGGCGGGCTAGAGGGAGTAGTGGGCACGGGGGGAGGGGGAGAGGAAAAGGAGGCACCCAGAGAGAGGAGAAAGGAGGGAGAGGCGGGCGGGGGGGAAAGGAGGAGGAAGAAGGGGGTGCTGGGCCAGGTAGGGGGGGAGGGAAGAGGGCGCACTGGACGCACCGCCATGCGCTTCTGTGGGAGAGCACTCTTAAGGGGGAAGCGCTTCGAGGGAGAGCCTAGCTGGTGCTGAGCCCGAAAAAGAAGGCAGTGGGGTCTGTGCCCTCCCGTCGCTCCCGGAGGCCGCAGTCTTTGGGTCTTGGGTGAGGGTTGGAGGGCACACAGCGGCTCTCCGCGTTCAGACCAGGAGAGGAGAGACTTGGCCCAAAGAAAGTGACTCGGGCATCTTTAGGAACTCCCGGGGCCTTCGGGTAGGACCTCGACCCCTGCGCATCTCCTCCTGGAGGATGCGAGTCCTCGCTGGGCGGAGATGCTGGGCCGGGGGCTGGGCCCCGGGGCGGTGGTAGCAAGACCTAGGTCTGGGAAAGCCAGGCACATGGCTGGCTCTCTCCCGGGCCCCCATCCCCACCTCAGGGCCCCCCTTGATCAAGTTCAAGCTCAGGCTCCTCGGCGCGCTGCCCACTCCCCTCCCCCTCTCTCTATTCCGCACCACCTCGCCTCTTCACTCTTCCTTTGTCTCTTTCCCACCACTTATTTTACACCCACCCCTGCGCCCCTCCTTCCTCCAGGCAGGTGCCTAAGAGTCCAGGCTGGGCTCACCTGTCCGACCCAAACATTTCAGTTATCCCGAGCGCCCACCACCGGCTCGCCCCGGGCTCCCTCCCATCGGTCATTGTGCTCCTCTAGACCACACCGTGCAGGCTCCTTACAGAGCGCTAGCTAGCTACAGTTGTAAAGTAATAGGATAATATCAAGAATGCAGCTCTATCCCAGACCTAGGCGCGCACTGTACAGGGAGACATAGCATCGCAGGAGGGGAAAGACCCATGCGGATCCGAGACGCTGTCCCCCGCGCAGACAGACCTCATCAGCCTAGGGTGCTGGGGAAGGCGGTATGGGGCGTCGCGGGGGTGAGTTGGGGGGGGGGGGGCTGCATCTCCGAGCTACCTCAGATTCAGCCTGAAGCAACACGCTCGTCCCCAAACAGCAGAATTAGAGCGACAGAGAAGATGGGTCACGGGCAGATGCCCACCTCCCCAAATTCACATCCTCCTTTACATCAGACTAGTCTTCGGAAAAATCTTGTGCTTTAACAGGGATGGAGTGCTGCTCTCGTGGAATTCTGCGAGGAAATGGCCAAACACCAAAACAAAAACCAATAACGACCCCACCTCCTGATTCCTCCGGTCGCATCCGAAAAGGAAGGACAATTTCTACTGACTGTACGCTACAACTCATTCACAGTGGGAACAACAAAGAAGAGAAAACGAGACAGCCACCGCTACTGTTCGCAATTTTGAAACAGACTGCCTTTAACCTTCCAACTTTTTTTTGTAAAAAGCCTTTTTCTTTCTTCCACTGAAAGCTTTGCATTGTGAACCATCCAAGGTAAACAAGGCTCCCTCTATAGGTTAGAGTTGGAAGTACAACACCACAGGTTCAGTGCTCAATATATTCACCCATTAGAAAAATGAAAGGATGACAACACATCAAATTAAAGCACACAGACTTACTTCCGCGCATGCTGTCAATATACAACTCACATGTTACTCATTAGCACCTTTTATCCCTGAAATCAAATGTGTGTTCAAACAAAAACACTCTCTCCAGTTTCTCTGTGAGATTTTTACTTCGCATCCTCTGTGGTGGGGGACAGTTTGGAGACTTCATTACCTGAACGGCCACACATGTTGGTGACCAATAATGATTTTTAGAATTAGTGGCCACAACTCAGTTCACCCAGGGAAATGTGAACATTTCCAATACAGAGGCGGTCCTTCTTCACTCTGAAAAAGATGATTCAGGCCCAGGATTCCCCATCTCTTCCCACCACATTTCTAGAGGCCGTTGACTTCTCCTGGCCCGAGTCACTATTTCACAGTGGTGGTGGACATCTGGGCTTGAAATATAAAGCCAAATCCAACTGAAGTTCAAAGGTGGAATTGAACCCAGATAACCCACTTCTTCTCTGACTAATAAAAGAGAGATAGTACTGCCCAGGAGGGCAGAGCAGTGATTTTCTCTAAGCATGAAATGTGAACTCATTTACCATCCCTGAGATAAAACAGCCCAGCCCCGCTCAACCCACAGAAAGCAGTTAGGAGCCCTGGGGTAACCTGGCTATTTAGCGGCACCAGGAATCGGGCAGGTTTAAGTGTGCTGAAGCCTGCAGAAATCTGCAGGAGCTGCCACTCCTTGAGTAACCTTGTGTAGTTTGTTTTCAGCGTCCTTGTGCCTCTGGACAACTCCCTCCATCCTTAAAGTGGCCACAGCATGGGTCCTAACAAGGAATGGCATGACCTAGTTTTCTGACCACTGGTTCCCTCAATGATGCGTCCCAGTCGGCTGGGAGACCATGGCAGAGAAGGCTGTTCCCTCCTGCCTATGGGGCAGAACTGCCTTCATGTCTCCTCCAGGCTCTGCAAATGGTGGGCACTTTGTAAATGAACAGCTGGTGGGGCATTTGCTCTATGGTGTTTCTTAGCAGCAACCCTTCCTTACAGTTTCCTATATGAAATGGGCCTGCTCCACAAGTGGGGACCTAGCCATGAAACCAGGGGGTTGTTATTATTGGGAATCTTAATGTGACCAGAGCAGATACTGTTTAAGCATCTCAAAGCATTAAAACCCATTTATGCCCAGCCAGTGTGGCTCAGTGGTTGAGCGTCCACCCATGAACCAGGAGGTCAAGGTTCAATTCTGGGTCAGGGCACATGTCTGGGTTTAGGGCTCGATCCCCAGGAGGGGGTGTGCGTGCGGTAGCCGATCAATGGTTCTCTCTCATCATTGATGTTTCTATCTCTCCCTCTCCCTTCCCCTCTCTGAAATCAATAAATATATATATATTAAAAATACATTTATCCAACAAACTACTTATTAATGACAGAAGGAAACATGTACCTGCACAATGGAAAGATCTGCCAGACGTGGCCCAACTAAGCAATCAAACACAGGAAAGTGGGGTCACCTGATGCAATGTGCTCGCCTCCTGAAGGGATGCAATAAGAGGATACAGCATCACCTATGTTGTGTTCTCCCCAAAAATGCTCCACCTGGATATGATTATAACCTGGATCTGTCCTGAACTCTTCAAAAGATACACTGTTATTAACTTGACTGTTCTAAATCATGAGACTAAAGAGATATAGCACCTAAATGCAAAGTTTGAATCTTGGTTGGATCCTGGACATAAGCATTGAGGTGGAGACAGTGTGAAGGAGAGACAGGAGGGGTGGAATGGAGACAGGGGTTGAGAAGGGAGACAAGTGTGGGCTCTGGGTTGAATAGTCAGGAAAGGCCCCTCCTAGGAGAAAGCCAACAAATGCCCTGATCCTGGGATGGTGGAAGTTGACAGCTGGGTGAAGACGTGGGGCACAGTCTTTCGGGCAGAGCAAACAGCTGGTGCAAAGGCTCTGAGGTGGGAAGAGGCTTAAAATGTTTGAGGAATAGAAAGATGACCAATGTGGCTACAGCAGAGTGGGCCATGGGGAGGGGAGGAGGAGATGAGAGTGAGAAGGCATGCAGGACCAAGCATCCAGAGCCTTGTACACCACTGTGAGGTATGTGGATTTTATTCTAAGAGTAAGGAAATGATGCAATCTGGATTATGTTTTTAGATCAGAGGAGTGATATTATAAGGAAGCAATAGTGGCAGTGGGGAGACCAGTAAGGAGGTCGAGCCAAGAGCCTAGAAATAATCTAGCCTAATGGGACTGGTTCACATTCTGGCTCTGACACTAGACAAGTGACCTTGGGCACCATATGTAAGTCTCTCTAAGCCTCCATTTCCTCATCTACAAAGTAAATAATAAGATAGTGTGTTTAATGTAGTATTTGATACCAAAATGTCCCCTCTAAAATTAGAAACTATGGTAGCCAGCCTCCATGATGGCCCAGATGATCCTCACTTCCTGGTGTCACACTTTAGACCTGTCACAATGAACAGGGCCATGAAACCAGTGGGACAGTATGAAAAGGAGGGTGTATGACGTCTGAGGTTAGGTCATAAAATACAGCTTCATCTTTTCCCCAGAGGGAGTACTTGGTCAATGGGAGTTTTTATCATCACCAGGATTGTAAATTTTCACCATGATGGCCATATCCCTCTCCACAAAAGCTGTACCAGTTCACTCAGCCACCAACAGTATCTGGCAGTTCTCATTTCATTACACACTTGTCAGCACTTAGTAATCTTTTCTATCTTTGCCAGTCTGGAAGGTGAAAATGGCATCTCTTATTTTCCTTTGGGATGTGAGCATATGTTTATGTGTTTATTGGTCACTTGTATTTCGTTTCTTTTTTAAGAACAACTTGTTCATATTCTTTGTCCATTTCTCTACTTGGGTTGGTGGTCCTTTTTTTTTTTTGTAAGAAGTCTTTGGAAAATGAAATTAATCTTTTGTCATATATTTTACAGATATATTTTCTTTTTATTGTCCTTTAACTTTGTTTATGAAAGGATTTTTTTGCCATATGAAAATTTTATATTATCCCATTAATTTTATTTTCCCTTTAGGGCTTTAGGGTTTCAGCTCAAAATAAAGGTTGTGTTTTTTTTTCCACTTTAAGATTATAAAAGTAATTCACTCATATTTTCTTCTAGAGCATTTATAGCTTCATTACAGTTAAATCTTTATTCCATCTGTAATTTATCTCCATATAAGTAGTGAGGTGAAGATCTAGCTTATTTTTTTAATGGCTATCCAAGTTGTCCCAATACCATCATTTTAAATAACTCATCCACTGATTGGAAATGCCATCTTTACAGTACATTAATTTTCCATTATTTTTGGAATTGTCTATTCTATTCTATTGATCTGTCTATTCCTGTCCCAATATTATAGCTCTAGAATTTATTTTAATATATGGTGGGGCTAGCACCTCTACCCCCATGAACTGTCCCTGCCCCCAGCATTATAAAGACAATTAAACCCATGCCATAGCAGAGAAGCACAATTATGCAGAAAGGAGGAATGTTTCCACCTTAGGGGTTAAGTAAGGGCGGGGAGGGGGGGGGGTAGGATGGGGGTGGTCCTGGAAGAGGTGACATCTACTTAGAACCAAAAGAAGGCAGGAGGAATGTGACAGGTGGCAAAGTGGGGAGGGTATCCAGACAGAAAGAGGAAAATGGATAGAAGCGCCACAGCTTTCCATGTGCCTGAATTCAAACTACTTGATCTGTGGGTTGGGTTGTAGCTCAGCTCATCCATTTACTCTTCACATTTGCCAGTTCTTGTACAGGTGGCTGCAACCTCATAGTAAGTTTGACACCTTTGCTGAAATCTAGGAGACACTAATACTCTTTTCTCATTCCTTCTCTATTTAGATAATTTCCCATGATGAATATAATTAAGAGCCTGACTTGTTGAAGTATACTTTCCTAACAACCACAACAAAGGTCAAAATTAGTTTCATCAATCTTTTCAGAAATGTGTTACTTTAAAATGTCATCAATTAATCTCTCTACTCCAAAACCTTCAACAGCTCCCAGTTGCTGGCAAAATCAAATGATAGTTCTCTGACCTGGTGTTCAAGGCCTTCCACAGCTCTGCTGGCCATATAGCCTGTTCCAAATGGTGAACTGTGCTTCAGACAGACTCACTGTCTTCTGCCCTTCAATCACCCATGTCCATACCTTTCATCATGCATGCTTTCAGGCACATGTTCTTTCCACAGATATGCATAATCCCACTACCATAAGTATGACTGACACAGCAATGATAATACGGATGCAGGTCCGCCCACTTGGAGCCTGCAGGCGAGCAGGAAAGAGAGATTAAACAAATGACCACACAGTTTCTGGTCATAGGATATATATTCAGTTTGTACTTGACAATTTTGGGACCTGCTAGGAATGAAGTACCCAGTATGTGAGAAGGACATGGTGGATACTAGAGGGCTCCACTGAGCATGTGACACTTAAGTTGGTCACTGAAGGATGCACGGGCATTCACTAGGTGGGAAGATGCTTTGGGTAGTTGGAAAAGACACCCTCCACCCTTGCCAAATCTAGGCCCCCTGAACTCAGAATGTCAATCTCACAGACAACCCAACTGGCTCTGGTGACGGGTTCTGTCAGTTGACGCACTGTGGTACTTCCCGTTCCCTGCGTGACATCTCATTTCTCCAACTGGAAGTGAGCTCTCGGGGCTGGAACAGGCTCTTAGATGGCAGAGTCCCTTGTGGCAGGCATTCCACACACAGTAGGAACTCATCACAGCCTGACACAGGAGCCTGTCTTGCCCACCACTCAGCACAGCCCTGAGGTCTGTGACAGAACTCTGAATTAAGCAGACCATCCTCAACAAGGGCCATGCTTTGTAACTCCCACAGAGCATGCACCCTCTTCTCCCTTCCTTCCTTCCTAGCGCCTTTGGAGAGGCTCAGCCAAAAATCCAAGACTAGACACAATCTGGCACTTCCATTCCTAGGTGTGCACACACAGAAACGAGAACTGATGGTTCCTAAAGAACACATCTAGAATGGTCCTAGCAGCAGTATTCATGGTAGCCCTGTCTGTCTATCAACAGAAAATGGACAATGTGGTACATCTACACCGTGGACTACTACTCTGCATGCCTCAGCACAGATGACTCGCACAAACTTATGCTCATGAGCAAAAGAGCACATGCCATAGGATTCTTTTTGTATAAAGTTCTAGAATAGGCGAACCAACCTATGCTATTCGAGGTCAGGACTGTGGCTGCCCCAGCTGGGGTAGTGACTGGAAGGGGCATAAAGGGTCTTCGAGGTGCTGGCAATGCTCTATTTCCTGATCTGAGAATTGGTCACAGGAGGTGAATTCAGTTTGTAAAAATTTACTGAGTGTCCACTTAGTGATATGTGCTCTCTTCTGTATGTGTGTTATACTTCAATAGAAGTTTGAAAAAGAAAAAAAGAAAAAAGCCAAAGGCCAGTTACCATGGCTGAACAGCTTAGAGCTCGGCATAATCATTACTGCAACCAACTCTACACTGGCCCCTGTGCCGGATGGTGGTACAAGTTCCCTTCTTTAATCAGGCCAATAACAAGGTTGGCAGTGATTGCCATTTTACATCTGAAGAGTAGGGGCTCACTGAGGGAGATTAAATGGCTCACCCAGTCACCCAACAGTGAAGATACAGGCACTCAGGGGACATGCCCACAGTCCCTGCGCTGGAAGCTGGAGGCCATGCTGGGGATGGAACAAGGGGTTTTGGTCTCCAGAGGATGTGGTGGGCCCTGCTGAGGTGGGACCACTGAGCCGACGGTGATGCTGCACCTCACTGATCTCTAGCAGAGCAGAAAGAGGAAGCCACCAGAGCACGATTGGGCCCACAGTGCAGCCAGTGGTTTCCCTCGGGCTGGGAACCGGGAGTGGGCTGGGGCTGCTGGAGGCATTCAGCCTCTGGCTGGACCCAAGGCTTCTCCAGGCAACCCCAGAGGAGGCTGGGCCTGGAGAGTTCCAGGCTGCTGGGCTGAAACTCTAGCTGGCTCCTAGCAGGTGACTGGGGGACAGGAGAGGGCCCCTCTGCAGGCTATAAGATGCTAACTTAATCTGCTGCTCCCAGGAAGGCTCGCTGGGAAATGGGAGCAGCTACCAAGAGAGAGAGACAGGCCGCGCTTCCCGTTTCCGCTGAAATCCCGTCATGACAGAGCCCACAAGCGGTGTGTGGGTGGGTAGGTAACAGCCAAGGATTCTGGGGCCAGAGCTGCTGCTCAGAGACCTTTCTGGTGGCTGGAGTCATGTGATTTCTGGTCAGCATCTAGGGTGGGGGAGCAGAGTAGGGGAGCAGGCAACAGGGGATGTGTTTTGTTTGCATTCAGGCCTTTCCTCAGTGTGACCTCAGGCAGGTAGGTGACAGTAACTGCTCCGGGCCTTGGTTTTCCTCATCTCTAAAACTGGGGACAACAACAGGGACTTGTTTCTGAAGGCCGCCCTGAGGCATAAATGCAGTAATGCCTACAGCGAGCTGGACTGGTGCCCAGCACAGAGCACCTGCCTACAACTTAGTTATCATTCATGATGATGATAATGTGGAAAATAAGCAATCAACATTGTAGACATTAGTCAACAAATATTTATTGGGCCCTACTATGTGCTGGGGCCTGACCCAGGAGCAGGGACTCTGGTGGTGAGATCAGTGACCTGGGCCTGCCCCATGAAGCTGGTGGTGCTGGTTCCGCTGGGGCCGTGGCCTGTCCCTACCCTCACTAGCACTTACCTTTTCCTTTCTCTTCTTCTTCCCCTTCCCTTGGGAAATGACAGCATTAACTATGACTTTGGACAAGTTACTTAAGCTCTCTGAAACCGAGCCTCCGTCTCCCCATGTTCCCTGTGAGGGAGCTGACACACAGAAGCCCCTCCACAATTGTTTCAGCTCTCCTCCTGGCCTCCCTCTCCTCTCTCCTTCCTTCTCACTTCCTCTCTGTTTCCTTCCCTTACTATTCTGTTCCCCTGCTGCGTTCGGGCACCTGTGTGTGTACTGTGCTGTCCTGGCAACTCAGCACCAAAAGGCACTGTCAAACTCCGTTCGAGGTGCCTAGGCCGCAGCAGATACTGTGAACTAACTTCCCTGATACCTAAACACAACATTTCTCCCTTTCCTTTCTTAACTACAGAGAGTGGGGAAATGCAATTCTTCCTTTTTTTTTTTTTTTTTATGGTATGATTCCATTGATTGAAAACCTAAAAACAGGAAAAGTTATAGTGCTTTATGATGTACGCTTAGGAAGGGAAATGCAATTCTTTCTTTCCCAGCCTCCCTTGTAACTGTTCTGGCCAATGAGATGTCAACAAAAGTCTACCGGCAATTTTCTGGGAAAGCTTTTGCTTTGCTGGACTAAGCTTATACCACCCCTTCTCATTTCCCCCTCACCTTGAATGTGGAGAAACAGCAGTCAACTTGTAACCACCAGGAAAGGCCAACAGTATCACAGGGACACCAACTCAACATGGCCAACATTAGTACCACCAGTGGCTCCTCCATTTTTGCTTCAGGAGTAAAAAACTTCATGTTTTGCTATACAGTCAGCTAGACTTCTGTACTTTTTAGTCAGAAGCACCCCTGACTGAATCACAGTGCTCCTGTCTGTGGATGAACTGGGTAGCAAGGGCCCCTACTCCCCCACTCCAGGGGCCTTTTCTCTAGGTGTCGACTTCTCAAAGAGACTGGGGAGGGGGCTGTGTCCAGGCACCTGTTGTGTGCACTGTGGTTCTTGGGAAGACAAGCGCTTCCTTCCATTTCCTATGGACTCTGCAGGAGGGAAAGGTGTCAAGGCTAGTGCACAGGTGTGCCTGGGCACTTCCTGAGCTACAGCAGCGTTCCAGTTAAACAGTACCTTCTGTTTCAAGCCTTTTTTTTTTCTTCTTGAGGCATTTGAAGCCACTCCAAACATCCAAGGCTTAAAATGACCCTGGGCTTAGCAAGGCATGGGGTCTGTTACTCATTTCTGCCAAGGCAAAAATTGCGGGAGAGAGAGGAGTGCCCAGGCTTGTGGCTGTGCTGGGCTGAGCCTCTCTCCCTGGCTGTCTTCTGTACCCCACTCCAAAGCTCAGAGCTAGCCAGGCCATGTTACCAGGTTGCAGGAAAGGTGGAGAGCAGCTGCCTGAGGATGGGAGGGACAGGCGGGCAGAGCTCTGGTCCTCTTTCCCAGCTTTGCCAGTGACATGCCCGCCTGCTGCTGACCCTTGATACACTGGAGTTCTTCCACTGAGGAGTTTCCTTGAAGAAAGGGGTTCCTCTGTCAAAAAGCAAACTTTGTAAACCATTGGAGTCTGGCCCAAACCTGCTGTTCTACTAACAGGAAGCTGCAGCATGGAGAAATGAAAGTGAGACAGCTGGTCAGGGGCAGGGCCACACCTAGAACCAGAACCACTTCACTCCCTCTCGGGTGCTCGTCTCCACTTGCAATCACCCCCAGTCAAGCATCTGCGTTCCTGTGTCACAGGGAGATACCCATGATGCTTCACAGTGCTCATAACAAACACTGTACCCAGCGGGCAGCCCCTGTGAGCACTGTCCTCTGCAGATTGCTCAAACGTATCCCAAGCATGCCTCTCCCTGCTTCCCTCCCTGGTCTTAGCCCCCTTGTTGTTCCTGCCCAGGGCCTTTGCACTCACTGCCTCTTACACCTGGAAAGCCCTTTCCCCTTTATGGCCATAGCGCCTGCCACTTATCATTCAGGTTTGGGCTCAAGACCACCTCTTCAGAGAGGCCTTCTCACCCAGAGGTACAGTCTATCACCTGCCCCTGTTTTAATTCTCTGCCCCAAATGCCTCACTTTTGTGTATTTTTTTCTGACTGACTGGTTTATCATCTCTATAGCCTGTAAGCTCCCCGAGAGTAGGCTCTCGTATCTGTCTCATTCACTGCTGAATCCTCAGTGCTTAGAACAGTATCCAGGACATCGTAGGAACTTAAATGATTTTTGACTGAATAAAGGAAGAAAAAATTTTTTAAACTATACAAACACTGGGTCACGGGAAGGACAAGGGCCTGGTGGGCTGTGAGAGGAAGCCATGAGCCTCTGTCTTGCCCTGAGTGGAGGTGGGGGAGCTACCCGCCCTCTGGGGATCCACAACTGGTCACTCTGAGCAAAAACAATGCAGCCAGCACAAATTCACGGTACAACATCATGCTGTCCCATTCTCAAAAAAAGAAAGAAAGAAAGAAAGAAAGAAAGTCCTAAGGCCTGTTAATGATGTAAACACAATCATAACCAGGAAAATCTTGGCAGTGCTTCTTCAGTCCACCCAAAGCCATTATCTCTAATTGATCTCCAGACATCAGCTGCTGAAGTGTCTGAAACCCTCCTGCATCCTCCAGGTCTGGTTACAAAGCCCCAGCCCACCCACCCAGTGGGGTCAGGTCTCCTGGAGCAGCTCCTTGCTGGGGGCTGGGAACTGTTTGGGCTCCACACGAGAAGGAACCGCCAGATTGACAAGCGTGAGGGTGGGTCAAGAACATGGTCAAAAGCCACACTGTTATAAACGCTCAGCTGCCAGAAGCCAAGCAGCTGGTATTTCAGAGCCTGAAGTCTCGACAAAGCCACCAAGAGTCTCCTCCTCAAAAAAATGTGACAAAAAACAGGTAGGGCTGGAAAAAGCACCTGTCCTAAACATCCCACTTGCTCTAGATCAGTGGTTCTCAACCTTTCTAATGCCATGACCCTTTAACACAGTTCCTCATGTTGTGGTGACCCCCAACCATAAAATTATTTTCGTTGCTGCTTCATAACTGTAATTTTGCTACTGTTATGAATCGTAATGTAAATATCTGTGTTTTCCGATGGTTGCGACCCACAGGTTGAGAACCGCTGCTGTAGAGCCCCAGACCATCGGAAAACACAAATATTTACATTACGATTCACAACAGTAGCAAAATTACAGTTATGAAGCAGCAACGAAAATAATTTTATGGTTGGGGGTCACCACAACATGAGGAACTGTATTAAAGGGTCGCGGCATTAGAAAGGTTGAGAACCACTGCTCTAGATGAAGGAGACATTCTGAAAACTGGAATTGGGCGATTAGTTATTAAAAACAACAATAAAAACTGCATTTAGCCACAAGACACTAAGGCCCCTCTGGGTCTCAGGCCAGGCCCAGAGTTGGGGGGTGGTCACAAGGTCAGCGATAGGTTCAGTGACCAGCTGGATGTTTCAAGCCACCCCTTCCTGGCTCAGACCAGAGAGATGCCTCTTATCCTAAGGGAAAGAGCAGGGAGTCAGCTGCCCAGGGTGCCTCCAGGGGTGCTGACGGAGATCTGAGAAGAGCTGCTGCCTCCCATTCATGGAGGCCCAGGTAGCAGCTCCTGACCTTGCTCCTGGCTTTTCCCTCGATGTAAATAAAGCATGCCAAGGCCAGCCCTGCATGCAGGATTTTGCTCATGGCACCAGGCAGCTCTCCTGCTGCACCAGTAAATTATGGGTAATACGTGCATTTTTTCCCTGGATAACGAAGTTGAAAGGCCACATCGGCATCCTTGCATGTGGGGGTGGGGGGAGGGGGGCGGATGTCAGCAGCCTGGAAGGGGATGAGCCTTTAGATGCTGCTGGAGACAGTGAGCTGTTTAGGTTTGAGGTATCTACTAACTCCATCCCGCAACCGGCTATTGAGCCAGGATGTCAGTTGTTTTCCGCTTTCCCCACACACAGCTTCAGGGAAGCAGGAAGAAGGAAGAGACACAGACCCCTCCAAGCCCAGGCTGCCCTGGCAACACTCATTTTCTTTGAGTGTTTTGAAGCTGCAGCAAGTTTCCAGAAAGCACCTGAAGATTCTCAAAAATACATATCGATCACTAAGTTAATGCCTCATAAAGATGTTTGACAATGGGCTTTACACTCCCCTCTTGTCTTCTCAAAATAGAGGTTTCCAAAAAAACGTTCCCTCTCAAGTTTAGAAACGCCCCATTTTTCTTGACACCATCTTTAGGAGGCTGGGAGTAGGGGGCTGTCAATATTTATAGCCCCCAGATTCCAACAATGGCTCCTGGGCCCCCTCCCCCTGTTTTTTGTTTTTGTTTTTGTTTTTGTTTTTGCGTGAACAGAAAAGCCTGCAGTAAAAGTATCTTGTTTATATGGTAAGATCAACAGTGTCTCCGCAGTATTTTCCCCCCACCAAGAAGGAGATGCAAAAATTTTTAGGCATTAAACAATTTTTCCCCCCAAATAACTCTTTTTTTTTTTCCAAGCCAGGAAAACTTTAAAAAAGAAGGACACCAAAGGGTAACCATTTCTACTAAATCTGAACACATATTAGTCTTAATACTTAAGATGGTGTGGAGCTGGTACATGAAGAGACAAAGCAACTGAGGACTGAATAGAAGTAGATTCTATTTCAGATGGAAACGTAGTAAAATTTATTTATTTATTTTTTTTTTTTTTTTAAAAAAAAAATATATTTTATTGATTTTTTACAGAGAGGAAGGGAGAGGGATAGAGAGTCAGAAACATCGATGGGAGAGAAACATCGATCAGCTGCCTCCTGCACGTCCCCCACTGGGGATGTGCCCGCAACCAAGGTACATGCCCTTGACCGGAATCGAACCCGGGACCCTTCAGTCCGCAGGCCGACGCTCTATCCACTGAGCCAAACCGGTTTCGGCAAAACGTAGTAAAATTTAAAGGTGGTATCTCAAATCAGTGGGAAGAAAACAGATTCTCTAAATAAATGATGCTGACATAAAAGGGTAAAGCAGGATCTGCATCTCAGAATATACCAGAATAAGGTCCAAATGGATCAAAGATCAAATGTGAAAAATAAAAACGTTTATTTTTTGCTCTGTCAGCTGAGAGGGTGTAAAAGAAAGGACACCCCAGTAGCACTAAGCTTACCTAGCACCCAGATCTTGGATTTTAACATGACTCTCCAATTGAAGGAATCAAAACTCCTTGGAGATATGACTGATTCTAGGATTGGGGCAGGAAATATATAAGATGAGCAGGGAGCATATTGTAGTGCCAGAAAGTAAAGAAACATTAAAGCAAAACAAAATGAAATCCTATTAAAAAAGTAAAAAAAAACACTCCCCAAGAAGCAATAGGGTATTGTCAAAATATCATAGGAGCCAATTGAAAGAGCTCCCAATGGCCAAAGCTAAAACCATATAAGCAATAAAATGAATAAACTAATATTGAATTATAAGCCAAAATAGAAAATAAATAACCATATAAATAAATGATTGAATGAATTTATAAATGAGGAAGGAGAGAAAAATCTCCCATGCACAAGAATTCCAAATAATGTAGGTGGGTACTTCATCCTTAGGAAAGAAAGCATAATCCCCTACACCTTAGGTGTGGGCTGCACACAGTGATTTCCTTCCAAAGTCTACATGTGGTGAAGGGGAAAGAGTAACTTCACAGTGAAGAAATCTGACCAACATTGTTGCAACCAGGTGTGACCATCACCAACAGCCATGAAGCATGCTGACAGTATGTACCCTTTACATGAAATGTGGTACGAGTGACATGATGTCTGTGGTCTTCCTCTTAATAACCTGTGACCCCAGTTTTGTATATTATGAATAACATCAGACAAATCCCCAAATTCTATAAAATACCTGACCTACAGTACTCTTCAAAACTGTCAAAGTCAGCAAAAACAAAGAAAGTCTGAGAAATTGTCACAGTCAACAGGAGCCTAAGGGGACATGACAACTAACTGTAAAGTTATATCCCAGATAGCACTGGAACAGAAAAAGGATACTAGGTAAAAACTAGGGAAATATAAATAAACTATGGGCTTCAGTTAACAATAATGTAACATTACTGGTTCATTGGTTGTAACAAATGTATCATATTAATGTAAGATGTTAATAATGAGGGAAACTGTGGGAGGATGGGTAATATGAGAATTCCGTACTATCTTAATTTTTCTGTAAATCTAAAACTGTTCTAAAAAAAAACCCCAGTCTATTAAGAAAAAAACAACACATGAAAATACTAAAAGAAAACATTAGTTATTAAAAACAATGGATGGAGGTGGAGTGGAGTTAGCCCTTTTAAGACTCAAATGCAAAAGACATTAAATAAAAAAAATTGATGAATTTGAGAACATTAAAAAGAAGACAACACACACAACCTTAGAGGGCTATGGTTGAGAAAAAGAGGCCATGGCTAACTCCAGGGAATCAAAAGAAAGGAAATGTAGTCACAGAATGCTAATTGGCTCAGCTATGAAAAATACATACACAGTCACAATAATATAAATAATGATATGCCCTAGGTGGGTAGCTCAATTGGTTAGAGCGTTGTCCCGATACACCAACGTTGTGGGTTTGATCCCCAGTCAGGCAGTCAGGGCATATACAAGAACCAACCAATGAAGGATAAATAAGTGGAACAACAAATCAATGTCTCTTCTCTTCTCTTCTCTTCTCTTCTCTTCTCTTCTCTTCTCTTCTCTTCTCTTCTCTTCTCTTCTCTTCTCTTCTCTTCTCTTCTCTTCTCTTCTCTTCTCTTCTCTTCTCTTCTCTCTCTCTCTCTCTCTCTCTCTCTCTCTCTCTCTCTCTCTCTCTCTCTCTTTCTTTTCTCTTTCTCTCTCTTCCCTTCCCCCCCCTCTCTAAAGTCAATAAGTTTAAAAAAAAATAATGGTAGTGATCTATCTAGATAGAGAGGTATAGATATATTGAGGGATAGAGGAAGGAGAAATAATACTAGTATATGTTTTTATGAGAGGATATAAGAGTGTAAATTCTGATCTCCCACAGCAGGAAATTAAACAACCAAAACAATCCAAATTGAAAAATCAAGAACTAGCAGTATGAGCATGTTATTTAGAAACAGGAGGTAAAGCACCAGAAGAGATGGCTGAGAGGTGAGGGAAAGAAGCTGTCAATGGAGAGTAGAAATTGAAGAGGGAAGACCAGGGCAGGGTCTCGTGTTTTTTAAATGATTTTAAAAATAGGTATTCCACTGACAAAAATAAAAATGAATACAAATAAGCCAAAAACAAAAAAAAGACCGAGGACTATCTGAGGCGCTGTTTCTGAGGGCCAGCTGCCCTGGGGTCATGGGGAGGGGCCTAAGGCCAACCTGAGAGCAGCTACCCCACCCCCAAATCTTACAACGAAGATGCTCCAAGGATGATTCTTTGCCTGGAGAAGTCCAAGCAGCCTTGGTCAAGGGCAGTGTTTTGGCTGCTTTTGTTTTTCTTGCCACAGCACAGACCTTCCGCAATGCCAGGAATTCAGTGAACAGAAAGAGATTTGGGCTATAGCTTCTCAGATCTTGAAAATGGGGCCAGTGGCATTTCAGGCCTTTCTTGGGCTCTTTTTTTTTTTTTTTTTTTTTTTTACAGAGAGGAAGGGAGAGGGATAGAGAGTTAGACACACTGATGAGAAACATCGATCAGCTGCCTCCTGCATACCCCCCATTAGGGATGTGCCTGCAACCAAGGTACATGCCCTTGACCGGAATCGAACCCGGGACCCTTCAGTCCGCAGGCCGACGCTCTATCCACTGAGCCAAACCGGTTAGGGCCCTTCTTGGGCTTGTATGGAAGTAAGCTGGGCCCCCAAGGCTCAGCTACGTAACAAGTAACCAGCCGATCTCAGAGGCCTGTAGAGGGTGTTGAAGAGGAGAGGCGAGAGCTGGATGGAACAAAAGAAGCAGGCCAGCAGCGGATTTCGAAGGCTGGGAATCAGGAAGAAGGGAAGAAGGCTGGGAACGGAGAGAGTGGTCCCAGCATACCTCGGTGGGAAGAGGATGAATTGGAGGGACGAGGTGTCTAAGACAGCAGACCCCACATTCTCACAAATTCCACAAGATCCACACATGCACATTTCTAGAGAGCAGACACAGATGCTCAACGTTTGAAGACACTGGTCTAGAGCAGAGACTGCAGCAAGACAGTAGCAAAGATTACCAAGGGTGAAGAGACCAATGCTGGGGAAGATGCTGAGGGCGATGAAAGGTTTAGAACTCGATAGCAATGATGATTTTCCCAGTGAAAATCATGGTGAAGCCTAAGGCATTCTTTATGTTCATCAGGACCACAGCCTCAACTTCCCCAAGTGGCAGAACTCCAAGGTCAAGAGCTCTGAAATCTTACTGGGAAATGATGTCTTTGATCAAAATAAACTCTCTCTCCTTGACCTATTTAATGCCCTTTTTTGCCTTGAATATTTACTTATTTGACATTAATAGCACTGTCCTCTTTCTTTTGTTTTCATCTTCCTTTTTGTGTCATTAAAAGTGTATTCTGTCCTGGCCCGTATGGCTCAGTGGTGGAGCATTGGCCCACACACCGAGGGGTTGAGGGTTTGATTCCTGGTCAAGGGCATGTACCTGGGTTGAGGGTTCTTTCAAGGGCCACAGTCTGTGAGGCAACTTATCGATTTGTCTCTCTCGCATCCCTGTCACTTCCACTCTCTCTAAAAAAATCAATGGGGAAAAATATCCTCAGGTGAGGATTAATAACAACAACAAAAAAAACCATAAAAAATGTCTTTTACCCTGGCAGGCACAGCTCAGTGGTTAGAGCACCAGCCTGTGCACCAAAGGGTCATGGATTCGATTCCCAGTCAAGGGCACATACCTGAGTTGCAGGTTCGATCCCCAGGCCTGGTTGGGGTGCGTGCAGGAGGCAACCAATTGATGTATTTCTCACATTGATGTTTCTCTCTGTGTCTCTCCTTTCTCTCTCTTCCCCTCCCACCCTCCTTTCTACTCTCTCTAAAAAAAATCAATGGAAAAAATATCCTCAGGTGAAAATTAACAAAAAATAAATGTCTTTTATAGATACCAAATAAATTTTGCCATTAAAAACACACACAAAACATTTGAGTGTTTTCACTCTGTAATGAAATTTAACCCATTGACATTTATTGTAATTTATTACTGTTTGGTCTTGTTTCTGTTAGCTTACTTATGTTTTTGTGGGTTTTTAAAAGTATATGTGTGTCTTTTTATTGATTTCAGAGAGGAAGGGAGAGGGAGAGAGAGATAGAAACATCAATGATGAGAGAGAATCATTGATCGGCTGCCTCCTGCACACCCCACATGGGCATCGATCACACAACCCGGGCATGTGCCCTGACCAGGAATCAAACCTGTGACCTCCTGGTTCATAGGTCGATGCTCAACCACTGAGCCACGCCAGCCAGGCAGCTTACTTACGTTTTTAATTCATTGTCTCTTTTGGTTGTTTCTTCTTTTATTTCTCCATTTAATTACTCTTGCTGGGCTGGTCAATTTTTCTTTGTTCCTTTTATTTTCTTCAGTGATTTAGAAGTCCTACATTCTATTTTTGTTTCATGGAGATTACTCTTTAATTTTAAAGAAAGACATCAGAACCTCTGCTTTCTTAAGAGACCATCAAAGCTTTATACACACTAAGCCAAAGCAGGGGACATGACTATTTCCATTCTGCTGTTTCTTCCCTGAGTTCATACCTTGCCTGAGCTGCAGGGCAGCCTGAGGGAGGGGAAAGAGACAATCATCATTGCTATCGAGTTCTAAACCTGGTGTCAGAGCCAGCACTCTGGTAAGGTGGCTCCTCAGGTAGGAGTCCTGTGAGTCAGGCACCGTTTAAATAAGTGACAGGCTTTCACTGTAAACCCACTGACTGTGTTTCTCCTTTGGGCCTGCCCATTTTCTTGGGGCTCCTCTGCGCAGCAGGGAGGTTGAAAATGTTCAGGAGAAAAGAAAGCCACAAAAAGGGGTAAGGATTCAGAGGGAGAAGGAATAGAACCCTGCTTTACTCTCCCTGTCCCACAACGTGGTCCAAAAGATACTGATAAAAAAGTGAATGTGGTTAGCCAAAAAATAGACACAACCAACCGTCTGTCAATGCATGAATGGATAAACACAATGTGATCTATCCATACAATGGAATATTATTCAATCGTGAAAAGAATGTAGTTCTGTCATGTGCTGGAACACAGATAAACCTTAGAAACATTAAGTGAAATAAGCCAGACACAGGAAGACAAATATATGATCCCACTTATACGTAGGACCTAGAAAGTCAAATTTATAGAGATAGAAAGTAAAACAGGGATTACCATGGGCTAGGAAAGGGGAGAATGAAAAATCATTGCTTAATGGTTTCAGAGTTGCTGTTGGGGGTGATGAAAAAATTTTGGAAATAAATAGTGGTAATGGTTGCACAACATTACGAATGTGCTTAATGCTACTGGACTGTGCATTTAAAATGATTAAAATGGCTAATTTTATGTTGCATATATTTTACCACAGTTAAAAAGAAAGTGAATGTGGAGAGCTATTCAGAGTGGCTTGTTTCCTTCTCCACTTAGAGGGATGGGAGACTCAGAAGGTTCCATCCTCGACTGTGCTCCTTTCCTGCCCAAATCCTTGCCTGGCTCCCCGGAGCTGACTAAGGAAGGGCTGTTTCATGGCCTCTTTTCCAAGCAAGGCCCATGCTCTGTCTCCTCCTCCTCCTCTTTCTCCTTCCTCTTCCTTCTTCTTTCACCAACTGGCTTTGGCCTTCCCCAGCCCAGGTCCTCCAGAGGAGCTCTCAGCTTCTCTCACCTGGACCCTCTTTGACTGTTCAAATC
The DNA here is from genome assembly GCF_963455305.1 of Plecotus auritus. Taxonomy (NCBI): domain Eukaryota; kingdom Metazoa; phylum Chordata; class Mammalia; order Chiroptera; family Vespertilionidae; genus Plecotus; species Plecotus auritus. Next base: position 63,773,854 of record NC_137782.1, on the reverse strand, counting down.
TCATATGTAGTAAGTGCATGTCCCCCGAGCCACCTGGCAGTCCCTAGCAACCTTCCTGTTTCTGTTTCTGCCTTGGTTATAGTTCATGGCTGCTGCCTCGTCCTCTCTACTAAGAAGAGCTCGTTGAGAACAACCACACTGTCTTATTCCTCTTTATGGCCCTGGTTTCTTGTTCGAGGTCATTCACCGTGTCTATTAAACAAAGGTTGCATAATAGTATTACTGTCAATAGTAATAGAGGTCATTGAAACTTCCTCCATGCTTCTAATGTGCCTGGCACAGTACTCAACACTGAGCTTGCTTTGTGTCATTTAACTCTTAAAATAACTCTGTGGGGTAGGTGTGTTTATATTACTCTCAAATAACTGAGCGCGGGGGGGGGGGGGGTGCGGGGGCGGGGGGGGGGGGAGCACAGAGAGGTGAAGCAATTTGCCCAAAGTCACACAGCTGGTAGCTGGTGGAAATGGTCCTGTCAGCCTGACTCCAGGGTCTTTGGTTTAGGTGGGTGGGTTGGAATCCTGGCTGAGAACAGTAATGCTCTACACTGCCCCCGGAAAAAAAGCAGGAGGGCCAATATTTTGGCAATCCCAGGACCCCTGGACAGAGGCTACTGACCCTCTGGGTGCCCTGGGAAAGTCGCAGACCCCACTTATGTGTTAAGAGAAGCAGGAGTCCTGCCCCTCCTCCCGACCCTACAGGACCCAAGGCAAACTCTGGGGCAGGAGCCTAAGGAGGAGGAGGGAGGCAGAGGTTAATGGAAGCAAGTAAGAGCCTCCATCACGCGGGCTTAAACAATGGAGCCGTGCACCACTTCACACACTGCTGGGAGAACCATTAAAACCATTAGTGGGACATTAGCGCTGCTACGAGAACCGGGGAGAGGGGAGGTAGAGGAAGGGGCTGACAGGCCTCCCACTCTGGGACAGAGCAAGAGTTGGTGTGTGTGTGTGTGTGTGTGTGTGTGTGTGTGTGTGTGTGTGTGCGCGCGCCACAAAAGAGAGCAGAGCCAGGGGGTGTGTGCCCTGGGAAAGTGGCTGAACCTCCAGGGTCTCAGCCTCCACTTCTGTAAAACGAAAGTGTGTGTCTGGGAAGGCACAGATGATTTGTCTCTCTCCTTCCGAATCTGGATCTGATTTCTACAGCAGGTTCAAACACTGGGATCTCAGGAACAATCAGAATAAAGTCACCCATAATGTGGATATCAAATTACAGATGTGCCTCTGCAGATAACTGAGCCTTCACAAGGTAAGGAAGACCACCCCCACCCCAACCCTGGCCCCTGTCCAATTCCTCTTCACGTATTTCCTTAGGCATCATGTATTTAAGGTGGTCCCCGTTCCCAGGGCAAACAAAGCCTGCCCTGCTAGCATCTCTGCCAAGGACTTTTTCCCTCCACCAATGCCATGGGCAATCCTAAAGGGCACCTCCTCATCCAGGAGGTGGAGAGAGGAGCAGGGCTTGGGGCCCAGGCAGGTGCTCAGGTTCAGGAACGGAAAAGATCTGCGTTCCCATTCACATTAGTGGTTTGCGACCTTGAGCAAGTGCTGACCCTTTTGGAGCCTCAGCTAAGGCGTCTGTAAGGATAATAACATGACCCTGAAGAATTGTGAGGGTGAAGGGCAAAGTGTGTAAAGTACTGTACACAGAACAGGTGCCCCACTAATGACCCACCTGCCTGAAACAGCACCCACCCCTGCTTGCTCCCTTGTTTCTGGTCTGTTCCTCCTCTAAGCTTGCTTGCTTTCTTTCTTTCTTTCTTTCTTTCTTTCTTTCTTTCTTTCTTTCTTTCTAATGTATTTTATTGATTTTTTACAGACAGGAAGGGAGAGAGAATTAGAAACACTGATGAGAGAGAAACATCGATCAGCTGCCTCTTGGCACACCTCCTACTGGGGATGTGTCCACAACCAAGGTACATGCCCTTGACTGGAATTGAACCTGGGACCCTTGAGTCCGCAGGCTGACGCTCTATCCACTGAGCCAAACCGGTCAGGGCTCTAAGCTTTCTTTTGTTTCTCCTTGTCTCTCTCATCGAACTGTAAGAGCAGGCAGGGCAGAGACATGGCTCTATTCACCACTGTTTCCTTGGCACCTGGCTCAGGTGCACAATGGATGGATAGATGGATAGATGGGTGGATATGGGTGAAGAAGTGAGTGAATGACAGGAAAATTATATAACCAGCTTAATTGACAAGTGGAAACATCAAGGCCCGAAGGGCAAAGAGACTTCAAATAATATGGAAAATAAGCACCAGAGAAACAAAGCAGATTGTAAAAAATGGTGCATATAGGATAATCCCCTTTCTATTCAACAGTCTGGAAGGGCGGATACCAAAGTATTCAGTGATCTGAGTGCTGGGATGATGGTGATTTTTATCACCATGCTTTTGCTGTTTGGGCTACTGATTTTTCTCCTAAGGCCGTGTATTACTTGTGTAATTGATTTTTTTGAAAGTATGAAAGAAACCCAAATGAGACAGAAAACAAAACCAGGGGCAGCATGAGGAAGAGGCCCCGCACTCCTGGTGCATCCTGCGCACAGCCCTGAACGGGCTTTGAAAGATCAGCTGCTGGGGATGGCGGGTGCTGGTGGCCCTGCCCTTGAGTGCTGCCTGCATCCCTCCCTGGACCCTGCTCTTATCAGAGAATGCACAGAGTAAGTCTACATTCACAGAACCCTTCACATCCTGCCCCCTATAAGAAATGCACTCATCATCAGTACAACTGAATGTGAACTTCAGTTTTATATCTTTATGAGAGTTTCCCCAGTAAGAACAAAAATGAAAAAAAAAAAAAAAAGAAAGAAAGATTTTTCTCAGGCTACACTCTCTTATTTTCAGCTCAACGTGGCCACTTCAATGGCAGCTCCTGGGGTCCGTGGCTTAGGACAGAAGTCCTGTGAGGGTGGAGGCTGACCCCTAAATGCCTTGCACACTGAGGGCACCATAAATTTCTGCCACATGGAATCAGAACCCAAGAAGAATATTTTTCCTGTGTGTGAATATTGCTATGTTTGATTTTCACTTTACCTAATACCCTCGTGGAGAAGAACCCATCTCCCAGCACATTAATCTGACCCGACTGGACCACAAGCAATGTGATGCTGTCCATTTCACAAGTTAACCCCGCCACCTGTTCTTGTCTGCCAAGGGCAAAGTGAGGGAGATGTTCTACTTGCCTTACTGTTTGTCTCTTGGATGGGAAAAGATGAATTATTGGGATTTTTTTCACCAGAGTTTTCAGATGTAGAGCTTTGTTCAGCATTAATAAAATATCATTTATCCTGGCTTAGATGTGGTTTATTTTCCATGTATCTGCGTGATTGATTTGCAAACTCTCCAGGTGTCCTCTGCATGTCCTACTCAGAGTGATAGGCAAGGAATGAAACTACTTTTGGAGCCTGGTCTTGAGAAGTGAGAGTTGATAGAGCAGAGCCAGTCCCCTGGCTGCGTTTGAATAGGGGGCCATCCACCCACCCCCAGGGAAGCCCTGTTCTGACTTTGCTATAGGAAAGAAGCTATCAGTTCAAATATATGTATTTTTACAAGCTGAAAAATCAAAGACTCTGGGTCCTCGGCCCTTCCTTGCTGCTATAGATAAATAATCTGGTGAGCAATGTGGTTTTTTTGTTTTGCCATGTGCCTGGCTATAAAAGAGGGATAACGGTGCTGCCGGAGAGGCTGAGGCCTTGAGAGCTCATTGCTGTGCATCGAGTGCTGGAGGCTGACAGATGAAAGGCCCTAGGCACGAGGCAGGATGCTGCTTCTCTGCCAGGTGTGCGGGGAGGGTCTGCCCCTTTGATCTCCTGCAGCACACAGGAGAAATAACTACTTTCAGAGGGCCCCATCTGGGAAGCTAAGAATGAAGGCCAGGAAGACACAGTCAATGCCACTGTAAGCAGAGGCCACGGCAGTGTCAGCCTCAGCCCAGCTGGATTCTCAGAGCACCCTGGACACATGCCTTCCCACAATCCTCCCTTCCTTTGGGAGTAGCCAGAACCTCACCAGGACAATTTATCCATCTCACTTCAGGAACTTGAGTTCATTCGCAGATCTCCACCAAGTGCCGAACACTGTGCTTTCTCCTTTGTTTAGCAGTAGAACTCCACAGTTTCTGCACCAGCCACACCAGCCCTCAGATTCTCATTGGTGCTATCTTTCCATGAGCCACAGGGTCCTTGCACAAGCTGAGGCCTAGAGCTCTGCTCCCCTCAGGTCTTGATCTCAGCTCAAACATCACTTTCTGAGGCAAACCTTCCCAGACCCTGCCCCGCCCCGCCACATACTCAGAGCACCATGTGCCCCACTGCAGGACACTTGTTACAGCTGCACCATGATGGCTGATTAATCTCTCCCTCGACTATTTATGGCTACCTGCTATGAGCTGGGTATTTGTGTGTGATTTTATCATTAGCGTCTGTCTCCCCCTAGATCAGAAGAACTAGCAATGGTGCTGCCTTTGCTCATCCCCAGGTCACAGAGTAGGGCTCTATAAATACTTGTTGAAGGCCCAAATCCTTGCTAATATATCTAGCCAACAGTCTTAATCCCCCCCCAGACGGTAAGACTTTGTATAACTAAATGAAATATAACAGGATCCATTAACGAGGGATCACAGGTGGGCTATGCCAACTACGACTGGTCCTGGCGGTGGTCACAGAGTGACAGAGGCCACAGGCTGGTTCTAGCGCCACACAAACTCGTTTCTGTGAGTATGAAACCCCAACACCACTTTCCCCATTGACGTTATCTTTGATTGCTTGACATTTCTTAGGGATGCAACCATCACAGAACAGACACTCTCAGGAAAGAAAATGCTGCAGACACAGAGACACAAACAGCTCTACCACCCAGAGCGAAGCGTACTTCATTCAACCTTTAGAGGCTGATCATGGGTGGCACGCCATCCCTCCTCCTTAGGGGAGTGCAGACTTGGTGTTCAAGCCAACCAGCTCAAATCCTCAAACTGGGTGCCACAGGCCCAGATGTTACCGGGACACATCCTGCTACATCACCTTGGAGCTATTACCCCCTCGCCCCCTTGGCTCCCGTGACAGCACATGCTCAGGTTGTCAAGGAGACCAGCAGTAAGTGAGGCAGCATGCACCAGGGCTAGAAGTCAGAATTTTCCATGAAAGAACCCATTCCCCTGGTCAGGCCACAAAGACAGAGTGAGTTCAGAGGTCACAACAGATGAGAACCCTTGAAGCTGGAGGTGAGAGATTATGACCCTGGTTTTAGGCAGCGATGGAGGGAGGAGGTGGCACTCACTTGCCCCCTTTGAAAGACAGTCAGGCTACTTGTTTTGCAAAGGGCTAGAAGGTGCACTGTGTGGGGAGGGAGGCAAGAGTGGTTTTCTTTTAATAGCTTGTTTCCACGGTGCCTGACAGCCCTTGGCAATCCACAGCTGGGGAGTCTTGGACAGCCAGGGGCCTTATCTTACTCGGGCCACCGGCCAGGGCCCATCCTCCTGGCCTGTCTGGGCCCCAAGAGTGACAGAGGCCACAGGCTGGCAGGCAGGGCCCCTCCTCCTTCGTCTCCCTGGGGAAAGGAGTCGCAGACAAAGGGCAGAGCAGAGACAGAACCACCCCAGAGCCAAGGTCTGCAGCTTGCCGCCTCCCCTCCCTGCCTGCCCTTGGGGAGAGTTTTGTGAAGCGTGAGCTCCCTGGGTTTCACTGAAGAACCAGCAGGGCTGTCTGCCCAGCAGACCCTTTAACTAGGAACACATTCTTTCCCTCCCCTCTCAGCCCGGACGGCACAGCCCAGATAACCAGATAAGGGCCTCTTTGATTTCCAGTGTGTTTACACAGGCTGTGGCCCCACATCTTGGGAAGGATCAACCACATCCAGGCAAGTTAGGACACTTCCAGGTGGGGTGAGGGGAGACAGAAGACTTACCTGCTCCTGGGAATTCATCACGCGCAACTTCATCTGCTTCAGGTATGTGGAGGTGAGGGGCATGTTGTAATCAATAATCCCAGAGACCAGAGGAGACGGAGGCTCGTTTTCTGGCAGAAAGAACAAAAGGAACTCCTTTCAGTCTGTGCTGTGGGCCACCGGGGCAGCACACCCTGTCACCCACATGGAGAACTCAACACACAGCCTGTGAGAAGGAAAGAACAGGCCAGAGGCCACAAATGGGCAGCTCACCCACCATGACTGGGTGGCCCATAGATGTGGACTGCATGCCACTGAAAATATTTTTCATTAGGTGCCAGTGTTTAATAAGAGAGTTCACATTTTAAAACGCGGGGATATTTGGCTTTGAAAAACGGAAGGTCTGGACACACTGGGCCCACATGCCCACGTGACAAACAACCGCTGCAGCTGTGCAGCAGCCACTGCTTTTACAGGGTGTAAGCTCTCCATTTTGCCACAGTCCCCACCACACCCTATTGTTCTGTACACTTTCACCCCGGTTATGATATTGGCCAGGCCCTTGAAGGCATTTATGTTTCCAACCTCGAGCTAAGCCAGCTCTCTTCGTGGTGCACACATGCCGCCACCACCCCACCCATCTCCTACCCCCACCGCATCCCCCAAAAGCACTGTCAGGTACCATATGGCTCACAGCTCTGGGCCTCCACCCCCAAAATTCTGGTTCCTCCTTTATCACATGGAATATTGTTCCTCCCATTTATTGCTTTGTTGTCCTAAAGATCAAAGTGATGTGTGTTCTTTTTGTGGAGCATTTGCAAAGTGTGGAAAGATGTAAAGAAAAAAGAAAAAACCCCATAATTGCACTAAGCAGCTTGGCATATGCTTCTGTTTATTCCCCGTCCCGTGATTTCTCTTCTTCATGCCCTTGATATCAGAATGCACACAGAGTATTATAGTTTGCTTTAAAAAAATTTTTTTTTTGTTTAACATTTTGTCATAGGCATTTCCTTCATGATCAAAAATCTTGTTTTGGTCCTGTCCAGTTTGGCACAGTGGATAGAGTGTCGGCCTGCGGACCAATAGGTTTGATTCCAGTCAAGGGCACATCCCTTGGTTGCAGGCTCCTCCCCGGCCCAGGCCCTGGTCGGGGCGTGTGCAGGAGGCAACCAATTGATGTGTTTCTCTCACATTAATGATTCTCTCTGTCTTTCCCTCTCTCTTCCACTCTCCCTAAAAATCAATGGAAAAATATCCTTGGGTGAGGATTAACAAAAATAAATAAGAATCTTGTTTTGCTTTACAAATGTAATTTTTATAGCTGTTTACTATTTTACCATAGTTTATTTAAGTTATTCCCTTATGAATGACTATTTATGTTGTTTCCTATTGTTGGTGATTATAAACAACGCTGGAAGAAACATATCTGTGTGTGGATATTGTTCCAAATTTCTGATCATTTTCTTTTTAAAACAAATTCCAAGAAATGGAATTCATGGGTTGAAGGGCAGGAATATTCGGTAACTCTTAAAATCTCTGGCTGAGCTGCCTTCTTCAAAGGCTGCTGCCACGGACAATCCAGTCGATGGACACGGCCCCATTCTGCATCTTAGGCAGCCCTGTGGGTGGCACACAGGGCAGATGAAAATGGCACGGGAATAAGTCAAGGAAGACAGGAAGCAAGATTAAAAGAGAGCCTGTCACTTCCCCCCAGTCCAAGTCCCGCTGTGGATGTCTTTTGCTATGACCAAGCTTGAAGTCCTAGAGCCACCTGCTGCGACCCATCTTATTTAGTCATTTAGTCACTTGACCCTGCTTTCACCCTCTCCCTGGGGAAACAGTTTTGGTTACCTGTTCTCTGGCCTCCAGCTCCTGCCTCCAGGACTCCAGGCCAAAGTTCTCCCTGGTGCCTAGTTCTGTTCATGAGCTGCGACTTGAGTGTACGAACAACACTGGGACTGGCCGAAGCCTGCCCTCCACCATCACCACCACGAGATGGGCTGAAGAGGAAGCACGTGATAGGGCCCAGGTGGCGTGATGCAGAGGCTATCCAAGGTGATTTGCTAAAGCTGCTGCTCAAGCGCCAGAGCCCAGGCCAGAAAGACCCTGCAAGCCTGAGAACACTACACGGAGTGAAAAGCCGACACAAAAGGGCGACGACTGTGTGATTCCGCTTGGATGGACTATCTAGCGCAGACACAGTCAGTCACAGAGAAAGTAGGACTGAGGTTACTAGGGATGGGGGTGGGGATGGGAAGATATTGCTTCATGTGTACGCAGTTTGTTTGGGGTGATGAAAAGGTTTTGGAAATAGATAGTGGTGATAGTTGCTCAATCACGTGAAAAGAACTAATGCCACTAAATTGTACACTTAAAATTATTAAAATGGCTAGTTTTACATTATAAATATTTTACCAGAATAAGGAAAGCAAGGCCTCTGCAAACAAGGGGGAGGGACACCTAAGGGGAGAAGGGAGGCTCCTAGTTGGCCAGGATAGAAAGGCCTGCAGAAAATGGGGTCCAAGCCAAGGGGGCCTGGAGACTAGGGGTGCTATTTTGAGGCCGTGTACATCTGGTGACCACACAGCCTAAATAACATTTCTTATCAAATTTTATAAAAATGAAGAGTTTCATTTAGCTTTTTAAAGCTATGTTGTCACACACATAATTTTTGTGTGTGTATTTGTTTTGTTTTGTTTTTTTGTTAATCCTCACCGGAGGATATTTTTCCACTTGATCTTTTAGAGAGAGTGGAAGAGAGAGGAAAAGACAGAAACGTCGATGTGAAAGAAACACATGGACACGCCCGACCAGGTCCCTGGCCAGGGAGGAGCCTGCAACCCAAGATATGTGCCCTTGACCAGAATCGAACCCGGGACCCTTTGGTCTGCAGGCCAATGCTCTACCCATTGAGCAAAACCAGCTAGGGTCCGCTTTTGTGTTCTTTGATGAAGATTTTTGTTCTTGAGGAGGTAAATGTCACTAACATAGAATGCCTCAGAAACTTGAATGGATCAAACTTTTTTTCAGAGAAATCCTCTTAGTTTGGTGGCAGAAGGGCTCTCTGACACAGATGCACATGACCCTTTGACACAGACACCAGTGCTGTGGGGAACTGAAGTTGTTCCAGTGTCCTCGCAGCCTCTTCTCCTTGCTGTCCCACCGTCAACCCAGACGACCTGGCCCCCCAAGTTTGATGGGGGGTGGATGCAGTATGTGAGGCAGACAGTCCAGCGACGACACTGAGATGGTGTCACTCAAAAAAGCCATGGCTCCCGTTGTCAGATCATGGGTCTTAGAAGGGAGAATTCTGCTATTTCCATTCCATTTCCTCAAAGACGGGGTTTCTGGTGAAAAGCTGTTAGACAATATGGTATGTGAGAAGGGTCCCTGGCCAGAGGCGCAAATGCAGGCTTCACCCAGTGTCACGGTGATTCAGTGTTTGGTCATCCTGAAATGCCACAGCTGCTTATGAGAAAGTTTCTTTAATAAAGTCAGGTACAGCTTGGTTAGAACAAAAAAAGCAATAGCTGGGATGGCACTTTGGGAGGCTGGAGAAGGGGTCTTCCTTGGCCTGCTCCCTCTCAGCATGTCCACAGATCAGAAACTGCTTCTGGTGCCCAGAGCTGAGCCTGGAGGGCTCACAAAGAAGAGGTAGGAGCCCTCGTCTGGGAAAGCTGGGACATCCTGAAGCACACACACATCCATCAGAGGTCAGTATGCAGTGAAATGCTCACGTCTGCAGTTCCAGAAGCGAGAGCTCTGTGGGGGAGGCAGGACCTTGGCAGGCAGGGGACATTCCAGGTGAGGGAATGCACCAGGGAGCTGGTTGTGGGAGGTCAGAACTCAGCCACAGCACAGAACAGTGGGGAGCCCCATGGCTCTGGAGGTGATAAATGCCCCCACAGAGAGGATCAGCTTAGTGGGAAAGAGATAAGGAGCAGGGGCCAGTGGGAGCTCTGTGGAGGGGTCAGGCGCTCACAGGTGAGATAAATGCCAAGATGGGGGATGAGCTGAGACAGACACATGAGCAAGGACAAGCAGCTTCCTGGGCTCTGCTGAGACAGGACAGACCCCTGCTGTGATCAACGCATACAGTGGCCATGCTCCAGCCACCGCAAATAATCTGATACCACTGGTGAGTTAGGAGCTAGCAAGGGTCACGGAGCTGAAATAATCCGGCAGGCTGCTGGTGAGAGAGGCAGAGGAACCACCCAAAGAAACGTTTCAACACCTCCTTGCCAAGGAAAATTGAAACCAGCCCAAGCACAAGACCTAGTGTTACAGGCCTTGAAAATAATCAGCGATGCAGAGGTTTTAGCGAGGCCAAGCCACGCAGGCCGAGCTGAGCCCTGACCTCCAGCCGGGCTCCAATGGCCTTCATTTATCAGTGCAAATTTCTCCTGAAGGGGGAACACACAGTGCAGTTCTCATGAGCTTCGCGAAAGGAATGGTTCTGGGAGCCGGTGGCAAGAGCTGTCCCCGGCCGGGCGGGGTGTTGAAGGACATGTGTGATGAAGGCCTGGCACACAGGAGCCCTGACACCAGCCAGCCTGTCATGGGTCTTGGATTTGGAAAGAGATTGAGGCCCGAGGCCAACTCAGAAGGCGATGAAAAAAACTCTTCAGGAGGAAGTAAGTCAGTGGACCAGCAAGTCTTCAAGGAGCACTGATGTGTGAGCATTCAGGGTGGGGAAGGTGGGGGAACCCTGTAGGTACAGTCCCTGCACTCAGCAGGGTGGGACTGCTGGCCAGTCCATCAGAGCTCAGAGGAGAAGGAAGTCAAGGCAGCTCTGTGGAGAGAGGGTCTGAACAGGACTTGTGTTCACTCAGCTGACAGCTACTGAGCACTCGCCAGGAGCTCCACACTGGCCCTTCTGCTTGATGCTCCTAAGAATTCCCTGTGGTGGGTACTAGCATTAATACCTCCTTTTACAGAAGAGTCAACAGCACGTGGAGAGGCTAGGCAATCTCCCATGCCACCCAGCAAGTGAGGATGAGAGCCGGGGAGGACAGGCCAGCCTGGAGCCTCTGCACAGGCAAAGAACGGGCTGGAAGCGGGGCACCTGGAGGAGCCAGACCTGCGGGGTTGGAAACCACACAGAGGAGTCTGGGCCTGGTTGCAAAGCAGCCTTCTGAGTGGACGACTCTGTCGTGGAGGAAGGAACCTTTCTGTAGGTAACTGGCATTGCCCACTGCTAACTCCTAGTCTGCAGCCACACAAACAATATTTTGTCACATCAGAGAAAACAGAAACGTGCCTCCAGAGACCAGTTTTCGTTTTCTGTCTCCTCTCCACCTGGACTTGCTCAGGAGCTGGTAAGAGAAGAGCGTGGAGTTGGGAGGCCCTGGAATTTCCCATCCTCGGACTTCCTGATCCTCAGCAGCCTCCTTTGTTTGTGCTTCTGGTGCTGGGGGAGGACCTGGGACTGTCCAGGCCCCCACACTCGGCCGGGGACAAACTGCTGAGCAGGGAAGGCTGCTTTGCTTCCTTTCTTTCTTTTTAACACTCGGCCAGGAAGCGAGGCATTCTCCCAGCAGCCCCTCAAGAACTCTCCATCCTGTTCCCTGTCCCCCTCCTGCCCCACCTTCCTGGGACAGGAACACAGGGCTGGCCTCTGTGGCCAGATGCAGGCTCTGATTTCCCTGTGGGCGGGTGGGAGAGGGAGGAGGCACGACTGGCCTGGCAGGGGTGCCTGTGAAAGGGGTAGGTGCAGCTGACTGCATCCAGAGAGGCCAGCATGGCGGGCAGAGATAGGATCCCCAGGCTCTTAGCTGGGGCAGGAGAAAGAAGAACCTGCCAGCTGGCCAGGGTGGTCCAGGTGGCTAATGCCTCTGGCCATTAAGCAGACAGGGAAGCTTTTCAGAGTCTAAGACTCTCCTCTGGCAGCTGCCAGAAACAAAACCCTTCCTTCCCTTTGCCCAGCGTCCAGGTTGTGGACCCAGGGTGCTCACCGGGGTGGGGTGACTGATAGTGTGTCTCCCTGTGGGACCACCTGGACATTGGCAGTCTTGTGTCTGGGTTCCATGTGTAACAACATGGGGTACAGGCTGATGCTCCCACTGTACCAGGCGCCCTACAAGGTTGTTTTAATTCAGCTGAGTCCTTACAATAGCCCCAAGAGGGGAGTGCTGATGAGAAGGTAAATTCTCTTACCTTCTGGGGACCTTGGACAAGTGATTTCACCATGACACCCCTCCATGCCTCCTTTCCTATGAGGTAAACCGGGACAGATACCTCATAGGCTCCCAGGAGCTGTTCTGAGCAGGCGAGGTTCAGAGAGGCCCTCTAACCTGCTGAGGGACACACAGCAGGAAACAAAGTTCCCTGCTGCACCCCTCACCCTGCCCGGGTCTGGGTCCCAGGGGTGCCCACTCATCCACCTGTGCCCTCCTCTTCTGTCCTAATGGTTTCCACAGCAACTGAGTAGTCAGATAACAAAATCTGTTCGCCTCGGGGAACAGAGGCAAGGCCAAGCTCATGCCCTCCCATGGGCACCCGTCTCCTGCTTCCTCTGTGTCTCCTGTTCTCCCTGCCTGGAAAGCTCCGCTCCTGGGGACAAAGGAGTGGCATTCCACCCAAGGACAAGCGAGGATGAGCCAGGCACAGCCTCACTCTGTCTGCCCTCTCTCCTGCCTGGAGCAAGCCCCTGGAAAGAGAGGCTCCAGCCCGGAGCCCACAGAGCTGGTTTATATTCTAGGCGGCTCCTTCCAGGCTGTGTGCTCTCTCCCTCCCCGCCTCCCTCCCTTCCTTCTCCCGCCTCCTTCTACCCTGGGGTGGAGGCATGGTGATGGCAGCTATGAAAAAACAGGCTGCTGCTGTGCTAGCATCGCCCTCCCAGCCACGCGGAAGCCCACAGATGAGGAGTGGAAATGCAGCCCTGAGACCTCGCAGCCTTCTCTGAGGACTGGGGGAGGTGAGACTGTTCTCCACACCAGCAGAGAGCAAGAGAGCAGCAGAGATGGAGCCTGCAGATACCAGAGCAGCCCACAAAAGGCCCCTCTTGGCCTTGCCTCTGTTCCCCAAGGCGAACAGATTCTGTATCTGCCTACCCCAGTTGCTATGGAAACAATTAGGACAGAACAGGAGAGGACAGGTGGATGGGTGGGCACCCCTGGGACTCAGGCCCGGGCGGGGTGGGGAGTGCAGCAGGGAAAGCCCTTCTAGTACCATCTGCAGGTACCAAATGTTGTCTTGGCCCAGGGGTTACAGCCAGTCAGCCGGGCCAGGCCACATGGGGCAGGGGCCTCACTCTAGCATCCAGGGTTATCACAATAACTGCAGCAGCCACAGGTCACCCCTCCTGGGCCTGGTAGCCCTGCGCCAGGAACAGAAATGAACTCTCATCCTCATCAGCTCCCGAGGTGACTACCATTATTAACCCCAGTTTACACATGAGGAAACTGAGGCTCAGAGAGACGAAGTCACTTGTTCAGGACACACATCTGTTGAGCTGCAGAGCTGAGATTTTAACTCATCCAGTGTGGCCCGGAGGCACTGCTCTTAAACCAGGAACCCAGCATTTAGGAGGGATTAACTAGATTTGTTCCTGTCCCTCAAGCTTTAGAAGCTATCTGACGTACCTGATGAAGCAGCTGTGGCCTGTCGGCCCCCACGGGCAGAAAAGCCTCTGCACCTGATGAGCTGGCTGGTGTCAGAAGTTGTCCCTGATGTTCATGTGCCTCAGGGACAACCAAAATGAGGGGAACCCTACTCGACACCTGCGCTCCAGTTCCTCTGTGGTCACCTGTTTGGGCTTCATTGTTGGTTTTCCCTTCCCGACTTGCAGGGTGGCACCTGAGTAAACTGCTCACCCTTCATTCTCAGTCTATTCCCATCCTCAGGCAAAACAGCCATGGACTGTAGCAACCTTTGCAGGCCTGACGCCCAGGAGCAGCCTAGAAGCCCTGATAAATCCCACACGTGGGCACCGTTTCTCAGGGCAAGTTATACCACATCTGTCAAATGTATTGGCCCAGCTCACTGTGCCTAAGCCACCTGTGAACAGATGGACCTGAGATTTACTGGAGGCCTCTGGGATGTTCGGGTTAGGCATGTGGGGGGGACGAATGTGGGGGTCTTTGCTGCATCTCACTGTGTAGGCAGAGCTGGAGAGCATGGATGTCGGTCCAAGGGACCAACATTGGCTGGTCACAAGTGCTTTGGGCATTTTAAATTCTAACCAATCCCCCTAGATTTCTGATTTCTACACAAGGAGAGACAAACACTTAGGGTGGACCTAATACTGGCAGTTGGGTGGCTATAGGACAAGGCTGTGCTCCTGTCCTCCAAGAGCTTACAGTCGGGTCAGCAAGACCAAACCCATGGGACACTGCTGAGGGGGAGACCTGGGTGGCAAGAATTACAGAGCTTAGGAAACGGGGCAGGCGAGGTGGACATTTCCATCCAGAGCTTCATGGGAGAAGAATTGTGGCCTGGGCCCAGAAGTGCAGTAGGGATGTACTATTTGTTTTTCAGTGAAACTTGCCTTTAAAAAACACAACAGCCCTACCCAGTTTGGCTCAGTGGGTAGAGCATCAGCCCACGGACTGAAGGGTCCTGGGTTCAATTCTGGTCAAGGGCATGTACCTCAGTTGCAGGCTCTATCTGGGAGGCAACCAACTGATGTGTCTCTCACATCAATGTTTCTTTCTCTCTGTCTCCCCACCCCCCTCCCCGCTCCGCCCCCGCCCCATTCTTTCTAAAAACCAATGGGAATATCCTTGGGTGAGGATTAACAAAACAAACAAACAAATATAAAACAAGGCTCTCTGGGCAGCCCCATGGACCCACACCAGCCTCTGGAAATTGTGACAACTGCTGGACGTGCACTTTTCTGTCTCTGCTGGCCCTTCTGGGGAAAGCCTCTCTCTGTACAGCCTCCCCACCGGCCAGCCTCCAGCACGCCACCTCCTCCCCTACCTTTGGGCTCCAGGCCGTTGGAATTAAAGTGCATCCTCTTCTGACACTCTGTGCAGCTCATCAGGAACCGGGTCACAGCCTCTCGTGGTAGGAAGGCGTACGTCTCCGCAATCTGGGGAGAGAGGAGGTTCGCTTGTTATATGGATCCGTGGGGAGCTGCTTAGTCACCCGGTCAACAAGGGCTGTGCTTGCACTTGGTGGCAGGCACTTGGCCCTTGCCAGGAAGGGCAGGGATTTGAGGAGCAAGGGGCAGATGTCCTCGATTCTCAGCCATGGAAATGAGTCAGTACTTTTGCAGAAAATTTGTTTTTAAAATTTGAATAAAATGAAAAAAAAGCAAAGCATTTAAACATTATCTAGTCTTTAACCTATATTCTAGTAATATTCCTCTCAGAACATTTTATTACCATTACTGAAAAATGAGCTCATGAACATCGCTCTAGGGTAGGATGAAACAATTTCCCCTCCTAGAGTTGGATAAACTGAGACCCGTTTATAAATCTACAGGCTCTGGGCCTGTAAACAGAACCCAAGGTTCTACAAGCTATATTCTGCAATAACTCACAGGTCCAGAACCTTTTTAGGGAGAGCTGTGAAAGGCTGATGCTAAGGGATCAGATTTTTCAAACAGGACAGACTCTTAGTACCCCCATGTTCCAAGTTAGGTCATGAGGTCCAGAGAGGTGAACCTATTGTCCCAAGGTCACACAGCTCTTTAGAGGCAGTGCCAGACTAAAGCCCATGTTTCAGGTCATACCACCCCATACCTGCCTCCAGAGGGCCTCCCCTAGCTAGGGAGAAGAGAAGCAGGCGGGGGGGGGGGGGGGGGGGGGGGAGGGAGGCATGGGAGAGAACACAAGAAAGAAGCTGGGTGGAGGAATGGGGAAGGTGGGCTCCTTGGTCCACCCCTCTCCTCTTGCTCTGGGTTTTGGGAAACCCACTGGCCCTGGTTTGGCTGCCTGAGGGGCCTGGAAGGGGCTCTGAGGCCCAGGTTTCTTGGCTGAGGCCCATAGCTGCCCAGTTGCTGGTTTTTGCCCATTTCCCAGAGCCCAGGCCCTCCCACTCTTCTCCACTAAGGGGCAGCATCGCCCCAGCATTCCATAGTCCTCGCTGCAACCCAGCTGGGAAAGTTGGCCCAGCTGCTCCTTAGGGATGCACAAACGCCCCGCTCAATCTCTGTGGTGGCCAGGGGGCTGGGTAGGGTAGGGCGGAGTGGATGGGTGAGGTGAGAGGTGGGGATGTAGGAGGTCCAGGGCACCCCAAGCTGCAGCCAGGCCCTGAGAGGACCGGCTCTGTTGTGCTCCCAGCTCAGCCAGCCTGTGGAGCACAGGGACCACTCCTGCCTGGCAGCTGGCTGCAAAAGCAGAGTTAATTTTGGTGACACAATTGTTATTTCTCAGCTGATTTGATGCTCTGCGGAACAGGCAGGCTTCTTGATGAGTTATCTCCCTTCCAAATTCCCTGTCTGATTGCCTTTCTTTGGAGGTCAGGGACAAGGGCAAAACCCTAGTCTCTGATTGGAGCTGGTGGGTGGGAAGGTGATGGTCAGCCATGCACCAGTCCTTCTTAGATGTAAGGGCTGAGAGATGGGAGCTTCCCTGCCACCCACATGCACATCTTCATCCCAGCCCAAAGCTGCCTGGAAGTCTTAGGGGAAGAATCCCTCTCGGGCCTGCAGGGTTGGGAAGGATGGGCCTTGCTGAAGGGCTAGTGGCTGTAGGAGTAAAGCAGAGGGCTATGGCTAACTTGGGCCAACCAGATGACCTTGTAGGTGCCCCGAGGCATGGTATTCCTGGCCAGACTTCAGAATGGCTGAACAGAGGACTTGGGGAGGAGGGTTGCAGTCTGCTGGGAAAATGAAGGGAGGTTCATACCAGAGGGACAGCCCTACTTCTCCACACGGAGCTCACTGCCACTGAAACCATATTTATATGGCTCAGAGAGGGCCTTCCTGACCTGGCTGTTCTGCTGAGGGCTGTCCATTGGCCCGCTGCGTACAGGAATGGTTCCCAGAGAGGGCTCTGACACAGGCCAGAATGGTGGCCCCAGCTCTTCTGGCCTTGCAGACCCAGGAGTATGCAAAGGCTGGCTGGAGTGCCACATGCAGGAAGAGTGCTGGTGCATTCCCCTTTGACCCTGTGTTCCACAGGGGGAAGCAGGGGTTGGCCCGAGGCAGATAGGTGAGAGGTCCTGGGAGCTGTCTGAAGACCAGGGAGGAAGGCCTGTCCTGTCTTGCATGGCTAGCAAGTCTGTAGCCTCGCTAAGAGCTCCCTGGGGAGTCAGCCCAGCTCTGCACTGCTGTAGGGACCCGCATGGAGGGTGCTTCCCCCAGCGGGGCCTGCAACCTTGTGCGGCATCTCCTGGTGCAGCCTCCTGGCCTGTGCACATGAGAAACGGAACCACCATTTCTGTTCGATGCACAGACGTCCACGGCCACAGGATCACAGGCTGAGTTAAAATGAGAAGGACAATCCCAGCGGATGCTCTAGTCAGTAGGGTGGTGGTTTTCGGATAGTTTTAGAGCTACCGGCACTGTTCTGGAAATAGACTCTTATGCTGAGGTCCAAAACATGAAAAGAGATAAAGATAGAGCTGCCGTGTTTAAGGAGGGGAAGTTCCAGGACCCCTGTCTCCACTTAGCTTCCCTCAGCTGCCTTGGGGGCCCGCTGCCTTGCTCTCCTCGGGGCCTTCTGCCGGGACCCTGGCACTTACATGTGAATTTGCCTCTTAGTTTTTCCTAGTGATAAAAACCAAGAGAGATTTTGCTGGCAGGAAGAGCAGAAGCTATTTACAGAGTCGCTGACTTGTAAGGCTCCATTTCGCTCCCCAACTCGGAGGCCGACAAAGACAGATGAGGCCAATCGGGGGGATTTGCACCACTTTACAAGATCCTCCTTCTGCCCTGTGGGTGGATTAGCACGTTCTGGACATGGAGTAGCTACTGACCACATCTGGCCCCAACTCCAAAGTAGTCTGGGCATCCAGATCCGGATTCTGGAACCTGACCTAGCCTACCAGCACCCTGGGGCGAGGGAGGAAGCAAACGGGCTCACTCTAACCCAAATGGGTGCAGGCTCCAGAAAAGCCCCTTGAGAAAGGACCAGTCCTCAACGTGGGTTCAGGGAACTTTGTAGAACCGCCTGGAAACCTCCCCAGGCCCTGGCATTGGCAAGACCTCTTGGGATCCTCTGGCCCTCAAGTCACACTACATCAGAGGCAAAAAGTAAGGCCGGGGGGCTTCCTATCCAAAGTGGGAATCCCCTGTATTAGCCATTATAAATGGCCATCTACTCTTTGCTCATATACCTCCAGCTTCAGAAAGCTCATTATCTGATCCTGATCCACTGCTGAACAGGGGTAGGTGCTAGAAAGTCCTTTTTCCCTCTGAAGAATACGCCTCTTTCAATGCCCTGAACAAGCTGACCATCTCCTTTCCAGCCCCCTGCCTCCCGCAGGCACCCCAGGCCTGTAAGGATCCGAAAGTCCCAGTTGCCCTGGAGATAAGGCAGTCCCAGGATTCAGGTCTGGCAGAACAGAGAGAGACAGGTCCCCAAACACCTCAGCCAAGAGCCTGACACCAACCCTGTAGTGCCAGGCTGTCCTCCCCGCAGCCATCAGCACCGATTCCTGGGAGCTCCCTGTCCACAGGTCCGCATGGGGCGGGGCATGTGAGCCTGAAGAGTTAGGCTTGGATTAAAGAAATGGCAGATGAAAAGAGGGGGACAAAAACATCCAGGCACCACCCCCACCCCCAGAAGGGAAAGGGTGGCATGGAGAAGGGTGACAGATGGGGGAGAGGGGGAAGGGAGAGGAGACACACGGGGAGGAGGGAGGTGCGGCAGCCTCCTTGGCCTCACACCCGCTGCGGGAGGGCCCTGGCCTGTTCCACTCAGCGTTGGCCCTGCTGCTGAAATTCCAGCTCTGTGCGCAGCCCAGCTGGCTCGCCGCCAGTCATGTGCCAGCTCCAGGCTGGGCAGCGGGAAGTGGGGCACGCGGCGGGCATATGGCCGAGAAGCCAGGAAATGCAGAGCAAAGCCTGGACGGCCGCTTGGCCCAGGGACACAAATGCTGCCAATACCAGCCCGGCTCTGCCCTCTCCATAGCATGGAGCCCACAGCCCCTGGCCTTCATATATCCAGGGGGGGCCTGCAGGTGAGGCTTGGTACTGGACACCAAGGGGACCAGGGAAATCACATGGTCTGGCTGGCTCAAGCCCATCTACCTGGACAACAGCAAGTCATTGGCCTTACTAGCTGACCACAGGGGTTGTAGAAAGGTAGGCTGTGTAGTGCTCAGAGTGCAGGCTCTGGGGCCAGCTACTTTGCTCTGCATGTTCACTGGGTGACCTCAGGCAGATTATACGTCTCTCTAGGCTCCATTTTCCTTATCTGTAAAATGAGGTAACAGCACCAAGAGCTGGTGCATGGGCAGTGCTGAGCACAGGGCCTGGCACATGCTACCTGCCCAGCGCTGGCAAATTTAATGCTGAGCAAATGTGCTGGTCTCATCGATACCACATTGGCCCCAGCCTGGCTGGCCCTCCCTGTGCCCATGACCTTCTGGTGGAAATACCCTCATAACTCCCTGCCCACAACTTTCCCACATGTACTGAAAAGCAGGAGAGGCGGGCCAGATGGTATAATAATCTCCTGCTTCCATCAGCCCGAACCCTCATCTCTCTAAGGTCCTTGGCACAAGGGTCCATCCTTAAGACTCATTTAGGGCAAAGGCCATCTTCTGAGGACAAGGACACAGCAGATTGTTGGATTTTCTTTTCTTTTTTTAATCCTCACCTGAGAAGTGAGGATATTTTTTCCATTGATCTTCAGAGAGTGGAAAGGACAGGGGAGGGAAAGGAGAGAGAGAGAGAGAGAGAGAGAGAAAGAGAGAGAGAGAGAGAGGGAGAGAGAGAGAAACATCAATGTGTTAGAGACACAGCAATTTGTAGCCTTTCCCTCATGCCCCAATAAGAGCCAGGGATTGAACCTGCAACTGAGGTATGTGCCTTTCACGGGGAATCAAACTTGAGACCCTTCAGTCCACAAACGGATGCTCTAACCACTGAACAACCGGCTAGGGCTGGATTTTTTAAAAAAAATCCTCACCAGAAGATATGTTTTTATTGATTTTAGAGAGAGAGGAAGGGAGACAGGGAGGGAGATAGGGAGGGGAGAAAGAGGGAGAGAGAGAAAAAGAGAGAGAGAGAGAGAGAGAGAGAGAGAGAGAGAGAGAGAGAGAGAGAGAGAGAGACAACGATGTGAGAAAAATATAGATCAGTTCCTCCTGTATGCTCCCCTGAACTCGCAACCTTTTGGTGTATGGGACAGCGCTCCAACCAGCTGAGCCATCCAGCCAGGGCAGACTGTTGGGTTTTTAAAAAATCAGGCCATATGGAGAAATTGTAGACTTATACAGGCCACCTCCACTGCAGTCCAAGGCTATCTATACAAAGAACTTGGGGTAGGAGGGGTGTCATATCTGCCTTGGGTGGGGAAGCCTGGTCACAGAGGGGCAGGTCTCTAGGAAGCCAATGAGAAAGCCAACACAGAGGGGGCATGAGGACACTGGCTGACTACCACTCAGGTGCTGTGTGACCTTAGACAAGTAGCTTAACTCTCTGGGTCTCAGTTTCCTCTACTGTGAAATGGGACCACAGCCCATCACAGGACTGCTATCAGGTCTAAACGAAGGTGAAGTGCTTGGCTTTCCTGGTTTAGCGGTGGGCACTGAACAAACGGTGCAAAGCTGTGCATAAGCTATGGCGATGGGGGTCAAGAGGGAAATGGAACCAGACACAGGCAGGTCCCTCGTGCTTGAGCTCAGGCCACCATCCCTTCCACCTCCCCACGTGTGACGCTCCCCACCCCTAGCAATCTAGCTGTCTTTCCTCCCTTCTGCCTGCCCACAGCTTAGAATGCTGGCTTCCATCCACCTTCTTCAGGAAGCCCCTGGCTTAGCACAGTATCTGGAGGTACCTTTGCTAAATACCCAGGTACCTGGGCTCTTGTTCCCTCCTAGTTTGGGAGACATTTCTGTTTTCTGTTTTTGTTTTTGTTTTTCTCTCAGAACTCCCCATCCCAAATCAAACTGATTTCCTTGAGGCTGGGACCAGGTCCTCAGACTTTTACTGGGGAACTCCCAATCCTGACTCCACAGGGCGGTAGGAGATCAAAAAAACCTCACACATAGAAAGCATTCAGGACAGGCCTGGTACACAGTAAATGCCATGAAAGCATTTGCCCTTACGATTATTATTATCTAGCCACACACAACCCCTGCCCCTCAGAGCGGCAGAGTAGGCTGTGAAGGCTGGGGGGTGGGGGGGTGGGTGTGAGTGAAGCAGAAATGGGGAGAGAAAGGCTTCCCTCCTGCCCCCATCCCTCTCCTCCTCCCCTCCCTCTCACTCCCTTCAACCTGCTTCTTCTTTGTGCTCAGACCACAGAACCCGCCCCCTGCCCCATGAGCCATCTCTGGCTGCCATGCCCTTGCCCTGTGCCCCCCTGGGTCCCCAAAGGCCTTTCATCACGCCTCAGCTCCCGCCCCAACCCCCCCCCCCCCCCCACCACCCAACATGTGCGCAGCCCATGGCCTCCTGCCAAGGCCTGGGGCTGCCAGCAGAGGCAAGGGACAGAAATCTCACCGCTCGGTAGGTTTTCTTCTGCCCAGCGTGCTTGGGGGCTTTGCCTGGCTCTGCTGAGCTCTCCACATGCATCGAGTAGATGATGTCAAAGAAATCTTCCACCACAGCGACCCGCTTCAGAGAGATGCCCTCCGGCTCCGACAGGCCATCTGCCCCCTGTGACAGGGTGGACAAGCTGTGTTAGTGTCAGGGATGATGGCGGGGTGAAAGCTGGGCCCTCAGGATGGGCAGTGGGCCGGGGGCAGGTCAGCGCTGCTCTCTGACCCCAGCAAGGTCTCTGGTGATAGATGGAGGGGGCTGGCTAGGGGTGGAAAGAGCCCACTGAGAGGGCCCCAGGGAGGGGGTACCAGAACCAGGGTGGCTGCTGCTACTAAATCTATGAGGAACAATGGGCAGGGAATGACAACAACAAAAATACAAATTAAAAATCCAAGAGGCTCCATGTTCACCATTTCAGACAGATTGTGCCAGACTCAGGCGGGAGCTCTCGAATCACACACTGTGCCAAGAGCATCCTGGAAGTCTCTGGGGAGGGGGGCGCTAAATAGATGCAGCCACATCAGGAGCTCGCCAATTAGCAGTAACCTTTCACTGTGGTCCTGGGCTGGGGTCCCAGGGGACCAGCGTGGATCACCTGGGTGACTCCTGCCTCCACCCTGGCCTTTCAGAAAAGCTTTCACCATGCTCACCCTCCCCACTCCAGCAGCTGAGTGCCAGCAACAGCACCCCGGCTCTTTGTGTGCGGTGTCGAGAATAACAGACATGAGGCCACGTGGAGGTGGCAGGGCTGTGTGAGCAGGGTGGCCGTACTCCCCAGCGCCCCTTTCTTGTCAGTCTGGCATTGAGTGCTGTCAGCTGGCCCGACAAGGTATGCCAGGATGGAGATAGGGTCCTTCAGCTGAGGACCTTCTGGGCCAACACCTGTCCTCCCCTATTAGTAGGGCTGGGATGGAAGAGGGGGAGACTGCAGGGTGTGAGGCTGAGGGATATGAGGATGGGCAGGTGCTTTAAGGGAGCGGACAGCTCAGTAAGTTCCTTATTCATAGGGCAAAGGCTACACACAAGCTCAGGTACACCTGGCTCTCAGCCATCATCTCCCCAAGGGAAAAGCTTGGAGGTCTCTGGGGGCTTCAAAGATAAAGAGGAAGCTGGGGCACAATTTGGGGGAAAGGTCTTTCTCTGAAAGTTCCTGAAACACAAATTTCCAAGATAATTCTTTCCCAGAGGATCCTGCTCAAGAACCGTCAGCTCTGTGAGGGTGTAGGCTGCACCTACTGGCTCACGGATATCTCCCCAGCACCTAGAACAATCCTTGGCACATAGCAGACTGAGTGAGTGGTTACAAGCAGCAGCCAGGCCATGTAATTTAGACCAGCTCTTCCCTACTTTGAATAAGGCCCCATCATTTAAGTGGTTGTGTGACCCTGAGCTTCTCTGAGCCTAGATCCTTTATCTGGAAAATAGGGATAACAGAAGCACCTCTCCCATGAGCTACAAGGGGGAAAAATGAGATCCGTGTGTAGCACTTAGCACCAACCCAGCCCATAGGAGCTGCTGGATAAATACTGTCATTAAGCAGTGCTATGCCATTTGCCAAGTCTCTCCTAGCTTGGGCTGCACATCACAAGCCTGGAAGGTTGTTAGACCCGCCAGTGAGTGGTATGGTGGCTGGGAAGTGGCACAGCTGGCTCAGTCCCGTGGTCTTTGCAGTCTGAGGGGAATAGAGGCTGTGCTGAATGGGATCCTTGCTCACAGCATATTCTGGCCACAGACAGAGTTCAGTTTTATCTAGCAACTTTCCCAACATGCCATGGTGGGTGAACAGAGTTGTCTCTTTGCCGGTGACCCATTTGAGAGCAAAATGGGGAAGGGAGGGCATCCGGGCATTTGGGGTGTAGGGTACCAAACCCTAGAGCTACTGTTGGTGAGTGGTGACCATGGGCGGTGACATCACTGATCCTGTGAAGACAGTATTGCCAATGGCTTCCTTCCTGGTCAGGATCCATTTCAATGGGGACTTGTCAGATAGCAGCATGCATCTGGGGTGTGCATGCGTGCGTGCATGCATGTGTACTCGCAGGTGAGTGCGTGTGTGTGTAGCTGCTTGCTGGTCCTGCTTCCTTGTTGTGAGATTGGGGGCAATCTCTTCAACCTCCCTGAGCTCCACTTATGAGATGAGCTGTAAAATTCCATGATTCTTCTGCTCCTAAATCCTCTCAGCAGTTACTGTTCTCTCTTTCCTGGGGGTATCTGAAGTCCCCCTCTGTAGTTCTGGACCATTTGTAGACAGGGCTTATCAGTAGCTGACTCATTCATTAGCTGACTTGTTACTACCCAGCATTTTGGGGATCTTCAAATATTGCTGTGACAGAGTTGGGTGGCACAAATGTTATGACAGGTCAGTTATAAGATACTTCTAACCACGGGTTCATATTGGCAAAAACAAACAAAAGAATCTTAAGAATTAAAATATAACTGGGTTTCCATTTTTTGATCTGATGGTGGTTATCTAGGTATGTTCAGTTTATAAAAAGTCATTAATCTGAACACTTATAACCTGTGTACTTTTCTGTATGTCTGTTAAAACTTAATTTTTAGAATGTATATTTAAAAAGTATAGTGGGTAGTTCCACAACATTTTGGTAATCTGAATCCAGAGGCATAATGATGGATTTAGCTGCTTAAAAGTGAATAGCTCTCTCTGCTTATAATATTGTTTCAGGCCACAGATACTTCTGGAAAAGGGAGATACATTTTGGTGGGAAGGAATGAAGGAAATCTGGTGGAAAACAGTATTTTAAATAGGTGAGTTGAAAAGTGCTCCCTAATCAGGTTGTGATCTTGGGCAGGTCACTTCTCGACCTCTTGAAACTCAGTTGTGAAATGTGAAACCTGTGAAATGTCCTAGTTGGATGTTCCAAGGATTATGTGAGAATGTACATCAGGCATTTGTCACATATAGGATTGTAAACATCCATCTCTTCCCCTTAGACCCACGGGACCCCCAGGTAATATCTACCACAAAAAGAGAGAGTCTTATGTAGGTCCTAAGTAACATGCTAAGGCTGTCCCACAAACTTGTAATAAGCTTTCCTAAAGTCAAGGTGTCATTAATCAACCTGGATTAAACAGTGAAACACTGTCCAGTGCCTGTCCTATGTCTGTCCTAGCTTCCACTTCCATTATTAGGCAGACATGAGTAACCAAAAGCACTGCACCTGGTCCAATGTGACCAGAAAGTTATCCCAGAGAAAGACTTCAGTGGAGCATGTTTAAAAGTCCCCTGTTCAAAAATTGATTGTGATGTCCCCTGATGTTCAAACCTGGGTCCTATGATTGGTCTATCTCACCTGTAGAGATGTACACAGGAAAGGAGAATTCTACCCACACAAGATATGCAGAGCCACACCTTGAACTGTCCTTTGCTGAGCGGTGGCCACCTGGACACCATGTGTGCTACGCCCTAAGGGAAGAACACCAGGATATCTGTGTGGCCTTCAAGGAGAACCCTGGCAGGAGAACAAAGAAATCCCACGGCAGTCACGTGCCACAGACATCTCTGCCATGCCCTGCATCCAGAGAGGTAATCACCTTCATGCTAAATGCTGAAGGAGAGGCTTGCCTTCCCTAGCTGAGAATCCAGACACAGCTCTACAGGGCAAGAGCTGCTAATTAAGGGAGCAGAAAGCACCTTCCCCACAGCCTTGGGATGCCCCTGCCAACCACTTCTGCTTTGTACCCAAATGAGCTTAATCTAATCCATTGCCCTCAGCACGCTGGGTCCTGGATTGACAAAGGAAGCTCACTTTATTTACAAGGCTGGGTAAAGAGGCGGCCTGGAGCCTCCTTACTATACCCAGCTTCCTGGGAACACCAACCAGGAGTGATGGCATGGAACCCCGGATGCAGCACCCTATGGGAAAAACCATGAGAAAAACACATGGACAGTTGCAAAAAACCAACCTCTGGGGCCTTCCTGCATGGGGAAGAATATTACCATGGTAACACACTCCAGCCTTTGGAACCAGCCAACTCCAAACAGCTGGCCAGACCCAGGCCAACAAAACCCAGACATGGCAATCGTTTTAAAAAATTCGTTGAGCCCCGCCAGTGTGGCTCAGTGGTTGAGCATTGACCTAAGAACCAGGAGGTCATGGTTCTATTCCCAGTCAGGGCACATGCCCAGGTTGTGGGCTCGGTCCCCAGTGTGGGGTGTGCAGGAGGCAGCTGACCGATGATCCTCTCTCATCATTGATGTTTCTATCTATCTATCTCTCTCCCTTCATCTCTGAAATCAATAAAAATATATTAAAAATAATAAAAAAATAAAAAAAAATCCATGGAGCTACTACCTTTCTTGGACAACATCATCTTTCTTAAACCCAGCCCATTTGGGTTCTAAACTAAAAGCCAGGTTGCAAGTCACTGAAGAAATCACCAAATGTTTAGGACAGTGGTCCTCAAAGTGTGCTCCCTAGGTCACCATCATCAGCATCATCTGGGAACTTGTCAGAAATGCAAATTCTCAGGCCCCACACAATACCTGCCAAATCTGGGGGTTTTACAAGGCATCAAATAATTCCGATGAATTATTGCCAATTTTGAGAACTGATGAATGTAATGTCTCCATAATTGAGACAGGAAGGTAACTACTAAGGAAACTGGCATTGACTCATTAAATACAGACATGCTCTGTGCTTCTAGGCCTAACATATTAATATCTTTTTCTTCAATGAAGGCCAATTTTCCTAATGGTGTGAACAAAAGAATCTTACTGGGTAACATTAGTATAAATTCAAAATACCTGCCCAGAAACTTAATGTGGATTATGAATAGCAAGGGCAGGAGTGCCCAGCATCCTGGCATCAGATTTTTAAGTCCTCTCTGGCACAGTTAATTACTACTTACACAGGTCATCCTTTGACAGGTCTTTTAGGGCTTCCTCACTTTCCTCAAATGATCTCAATGCTTAGCACAAGGAAGGCTCCTACATTCAGGGCTGCAGACTTACAAGGGAGACAGAATGCCTTACCGGGCCATTAGATAGGCCAATGCCAGGTGGCCTCATGAGCTGTTGTCAGGAGTCATCCCTCAGGTAAGCACCTGAATCTGACTGTATCTTGTCTGTATCCCACTAAGCCAATTAAATGGACCCCTGCCCTTGATGGCAGGTGAGGTCCAAATGCTAATGGATTGCAGTTCTGTCATCTCCATTGGAACTTCCAAGCCACTTACTGATAGTAAGTTACATACGTATCAAGGTGGGCTCGCCGTTTCAGGCCACCATCACTGTATTAGTGGTGTATGCCTTCCAGCAATGAAAAAGCCATGGTTGAGAGGAGGTGGCTAAATAGCGGGGACATTTCTCAACTGGGCTCCTAAGGTAGAGGAAGAAACCACAAAATCCTTAGGATGTGCCCTTTTGGGGCAATTCAGATCCAGCTTTTGACAAGACATAAAAACCAACAAGACTGTCATCAGAGGAGGTCAGTCAGCAGAACCCACCCCAGTGGAAACACACCTTTGGCAACCACCTGTGTGGGAGTTGACTGTGCAGACAAATGTGAAGATGCTCCATCCCATCTGGGCCAGCCGGCTAAGTGGCCCAGATTATAGGCAGAGGCTACCTCGAATATGAGCCTCATGCTCTCCTAACTTCTCCTGTCTTTCAATCACACTTTAATAAAACCAGGTAGGATCAGCGTTTGGAAGTTTGGGTAGCAATTTGGGGGGTGGGGGAGGGAAGTTTCCTACAAAGTCCCATTCTAACTCCTGGCAGGACTGAAAGAAGACCTGAGGGGAGGAGTCAGCCTCCTGCAAAGGGTTCTCAGATGGAAAGGAAAGAGGTGGAGAGAAATTTAAAAACCAAACAAAACGGAGAGAACAAGAAGAATAGAAATTCAGAATGAAGATCCTCACCCAAATCTCCAGAATTCTCTCCTCAGAACCCCCTAGAGAAGCCAGTCATAATTGTAAAGGGCAATCAGATGATTGAGAAGAGGGTATTGCTTAAGTGGGACAAAGACAGTATTGCATGTCTCTGGATTATGAATGCTACCTACTGTGAACTAGGAACCAAAAAAATCCTCCAAAATAAAGATTCACACCAGAATTTTAGGACCCATAGTTGCATTGCGCTCTGTAGGTCTGTACAGAGGGATGAGGACCTCCCTCGCCCCCCCCCCCAAATAAATACACAAACAAGGCACTGAGGACTCAATGTAGCACCTGCCTCTTCTCCACCCTTGTGCACAATCTCCAACTGTTAGTGTGGAGCCGCCACCGAGTTGCACCTGCCATCTGGAACAGGCCTCAAATATTCCAAGACCTCCTTTCTGCTTCACCGAATCTCCATCTTCTTTCAAATCATGCCGGGACCCAAATGCACACCCAGGGCCACAGAGAAAGGTGTCAGGGATCAGTCCCCAAATAACAGCACTACCTTTGAGGGATGCCATACCCTTCAAGCAGCTCTGAATATTTCTTTTTCCTTTTTTGGTTTTGTTAACTCTGGGATGTCTGGAAAGGGGGAAGGGAGGAAGGGAAAAGAACAGAGGGGTGTGGTGGGCAAAAGTATTCCCCTCTTGGCAGGAGAGGGACAATGACCCCCGGTTTAAGGGATGGAGGGAAAGAGCAGCTAATGGCACTCTCAGGCAGGACAAGGTCAGGGCCTGACTGTGAGGATTCTGGTCTGGGGGTGTCAGGAGGGACAAGTTGCTCAAGGGGTGAAGTCACAGGCCTGAGGACAATTCAGCCCCGACCCTGGGGCAAGGAGCTGGCCTGCCTGGGCCTCACTTTTCTCCTGTGTTGAGGTGACACAATATGCACAATGGCTTTCACCACCTCACAGGATGGCTGTGGGAACCCAAATAATACATAAATAGTGCCTGCCCTGGGTGAGACACCCATAAATGACCGGGGTCACCACTTCTCTGGAGGGCCGCGCTCCAGGACTCTGGGGCCCCCGTCTCCCTTGGGCGCCGGCCAAGGACAAGGTAAGGGGTCGCTGAGGGGAGGGGCTCTAGGCGGAACGGGGCGGCCCTGAGTCTAGCAGGCCCCACGGGCGGGTCCCTACGGGGCGGTGGCGGGCGGCCCGGGAGCGCTAACGAGCAGGGGCCCCAGGTGCGGGCCCCACCCGGACTGGGAGGGGGTAGAGGAGGGGCGGGAAGGGGAGGAGAGCGGCCCAAGCGCTAATGACTGTTGACAGCGCGCGCTGGGTTCGGCCGAGCCGCGCGCGCCGCTGACAGCTGCCGGGGCGGGGGACGGAGGCGGGGCGTCCGGCGCCAGGCGCGGGGCAGGGGTGAGGCGCTGGCGCTCCCCCTACGGCGCACGCGCGTGCGCCTCGGCAGGGAGGGGCGCGCGCGCCGGCCCGGGTTCGGAGGGCCTGCTGGAGCGGCTCGCGCGGGCTCCTCGCGGGCAGGCAGGTAATGAGAGTAACCATGGCAACCCACCAGAGGAAGTGTATTCTGCAGGAGACGTTAATCCCCTCTCCCCCGAGCTGGGACAGCCTGACTTTCCATTCTCACACAGTAATTAGATACCAGCTGTCAGTGCAGGGGGGACGGTTCCGCGGCTGCAGCCCGGCTGGGGGGGCGCACAAAGGGGTTTGTGGGGGGAGGCGGGGAGGAGGGCGTTAAAGACACAGGGACGTTTTCCGCGGTGGGCCGGTAGGCGCGCCTCACCCGCCCCCCCCCCCCCCCCGCTCCGCACCACCACCACCACCACCACCACAGTCCCCTGCCTCCAGGCTCGCGCCCGCTCACCTGGAGACCCAGCCCGCGCGGGGCTCCGCCCACTCCTCGCGCACCTGCTGCGCGCGCGCGTGCGCGCGCGCGCGCCCGCCCTCCCGCCCTCGAGCTCCTCCTCTCTCAGTCCCGCCTCCCCCATTCCCCGTGCACCTGCCCTGCTCCCGCCCCGCCACCCCCGGGACGCTGCCCACCTGTCCTTTGTGGGGGGCGGTACCATTCGATCTGGCCAGCTCTCCTTCGTGGAGCGTCCGGTTTACGTCAGGCGCTGTGCCAAGCCCGATCTGTGTAATCCTCACCGACCCTCTGCGGCAGGCGCCTTTGCCGTTCCCCGCCCAAGGCGCTGCGGGGTGTGGCCATTTGCCCAGGGTCATGCAGACTTGAACCCCCATCCCGATGGCCACTTAACCACCAAGCTACAGCGCCTCCCCATCGCGTTCACATCCGTTATAGCTTGCGGGGGGGGGGGGGGGCGGGGCGCTTCTCAACTGCTCAGGGAGACAAAACAATCACACCGGTGGCTGGCATCGCGGTGCACTTCACGTGTGCCAAGAATTCACTGCTTCATTTCACTTTCCCAGCAGCCCTGGAAGGTTTGTTATCCCCATCTTACAGATGAGAAAACTGAGGCACAGAAAGCTGAAGCAACTTGCCCACAGTCACTAAGAACAAAGTGACCCACGCAGTCAGAGCCCTTGATCCATGCTCTCAGCTACTGGGCACTATTAACTCCACCCCTGGGCTCACGGTGGCTGGTATCCAATCTAGGTCTTTTCCCTCTTTCAGTGTTCAGTCTACCCACATCCTGTCCCAGCATCAGTGAGGGGCTGCTTCTCTTAGCCCTACCTAAGAAATCTTAGATTTCTAAGAAGCTCCTAGGCCTTAAGCCACAGCCATGTCCCTAATTTCTGCCAGGCCTCCCAGAAACCCTTGCTCTTAGTGTGGGGAGCCACTTGAAAATCATTCTAGGTAGGAAACTAAGACCACAAGGTAAAGGCTAGGCCCAAGGAAGAGATGGCTGGTGGGGCCTTTTGGGGGGAGTTCAGTCCCCACAGGCCCAGCTGTGCCTCCTGCCCCCCATCAACAGTCAGGCCTGGGGGGGGGGGGCATGCCAAGGAGGGGCAGGAAGTGCTGAAAAGCAGAGCAGGCTCCTGTCCCCAGTGGCAGCGGTGTCTGGGGTAGGAGGAGGCTATCTGATCCCTTCCCCACTGCCCCGGCCATGACCTCCTCCCTCCCTGCATCTCTCCCTCCTCCCTTATAGCCAGAGTAGCCAGCACCCAGGGCTACAGCTGAGAACCCAGCGTTCTCTAACCCAGCCGCATTCCTGTGGGAGGAGGGATGGGGGGAGGCTGGGCCTAAGACTTTAGGGACAGGGGCACCCTTGGGGCTGTCCCACCCTTCAAGGACCAAGGCTGAGTTGCCTCCAACCTCACCGTTTCCTGCCTCCGCTTTCCCCACCTCTCAGTAACAGAGCTGCCTAAATTTGGCTCCAGGAGGGAATGGGGGAGGTGGCAGCAGGCGGGTGCTGTCAGAGGCCAGGGCGCAGCTCCCTGTCTAGCCGGCTGGCATTTTTGCTGTCTGGAGGAGGGCAGGGGGGCCCAACAGCCCTCCCCCTGAAAAGGAGATATTCGTACCTTCTGACATGCGCTGAGTAACGTGCAAACGATATGCAAACTGAGCTTCAAATCAACATCTCAACCAGGGAACAGCTTGGGTGCTGCTTTTCGGATGAGAACAGAAGGACAGTGGCCCCCTCCCCAGGGGCTCCAGTGGGGGCTGGGTGGGGGGGTCCAGGGCTGGGAGTTGGGAGATTCAGTTTATTGCCAGGTGTGGCTTTAGAGCTTCAGAAGCAGCTGGACCCTCTGGATCCCAGCCTGAGGGCAGGGCCATGGCCTTCTCTGCCTGCTCTGGCATAGTACTTGGCACACCCTGTCACATGGTTAAGCACATGAGTTCTGCAGCCACCCTGCCCAGGTTTGAACCCTGGCTCTCCACTGGCCAACTGGGTGAATGCAACAGCGTGCCCAGGCAAATGGCTAGCGGGACTGGGCATCGGTTTTAGTATAGCCACTGCCCTTCCCTAGAAGTTAGGCACAGGGACATGGCCTGAAAGAACAAGGGCTTTGGAATCAGACCTGAACTCCAGGCCTAGCTCAGCCGTTGAGGCTGTGGGTCTCACTCCCCTCATTTGGAAAATGGGTTCGGGATCCCCAGGTCAGCTGTGATTCCATGTGAGGGCCTGGCAGGCAGTGGGCACCCCAGAAGTCTTCCCATTGGTGTGGTCTCATTGTTCGCTGCGTTCGTTCAACTACTTTATCCTGTTCCCATCTCCCCTCTCCTCTTTGCTCTCTGTCCTGGTTTTTCTCTTGTCTCTATATAGTTGTAAGTTTCTGACAGTCTCTCTCTCCCCTTTCTCTCCACTTGTCTTGGTGTCCTCGGGCAAGTCACTGCCTCTCAGAGCCTCAGTGTGTACATCTACTAAATGGGGGTCATGGGAGGTGGATGATGAGCTCTGTCTGGGGTCTGGGGCCAAGTAGTCATTACATGGGTGGCAGCTCTTCTTTACAAGGACTCTCCCCTCCCCACCCATCATCCCAAATGGCCAGGAGGGGTGGGCTGTGCCCTCAGCTCTATCGGGTATAGTGTGTGGGGGCCCCGCTTCTCGGTTACTCTGTTTAACCCCAGATAACTGCTCTCTTGCCCCTCCGCTGGGGTTGATATGAGCTGAATCCAACTTCCTGCCACCCAAAAGCCACTTCCTGCCAAACTTGAGCTGATACCAGAAGAACTTGTTTTCTGTGCACAGAGCAGTCCCTGATGGGGCAGCCATCCGCCTGCCCTGGGTGTGAACATTTTTTCCATTTGCCTGTATGCCTGGTGGAGCCAGGTGTGGGAGGATGGGGACTCTGCCCTCCTCACCTCTGAACCTGCCATCCTGCCCCTCAGTAGTCTCTGGGCCTGCCAGCCATCCCAGGAAGGGTGCCAAATGTCCCTTCAGGTCTAGACAGATGTGTGTAGACAGTGATGAATAGTCTGACACAGCCACACACACAGTTGGTCTGACAGAGTCCCCACAGCTACTGGGCATTTGGGCTCCAGACACGGTCACTTGCACTCAGAGTCACATACAACCATACAGTCAATGGCAGAGTCACAGTCAGACTCCCACATAGAGAGTTACATACACCTAGTTTCAGATTCAACAAACACTCTTTGAGGGTCTTCTCTGTGTCAGGTTTTGGGCTAACGCTAACCTATAGTATGAGTGATTGGAACAGCAACAAATATTTAGCTGAGCCATGCTGTTCCCTCCGTTTCCTTATCTTTGAAATGGGGATAACAGCCCTACCTATTAGGGTTGTTGGGAGGGTGAATGAGTGACAACATGCAGAGCCCCTGTCCCTGTCTGGCCCATGGAGAGCGCCCTCTAAGTGAGGCTATCTTAGCTAGCCAGGAGCATCCTGTGCCCAGCTCCCACCCAGATCTTACATACATTATCTCCCTGAGTCCCAGCCTGAGCCCCCGGAGGCGAAGGTCGTCATTCCCTTGTTTGCAGATGAAGTTGAGGCTCAGAGAAGGGGTCTACAGAGTCCTCAGGGTGCCCCCACGAACCTTGTCTACCACCACACGCTCACTCTGCTGCTCCAGTTTGCCTCACTACCCGCCCACATGCACACTGTTGCCTCTGCTTGGAATGCCCTTGCCACTTGCTCTTGGTGTGACCGGCGCCAGAGCTCCAGAGCTGCCTCCTTACATAGCTCCTCCCAAAAGCCGTGTCATCCCCTGTTCACTTCCCTCAGCACGCTTACCATTCGCAAAACAGTGGTCTCCCACTGGATTTAAGAACCAAGAGTCAGGACGATTTTGTCCTGTTCTCTGGCACATAGTAGGTGCTCAACAACTCCAGAACTACCTGAATAAATGTATGGCTTGCTCTTCATAGCCAATGAGAAAAGAGTTTGGAACCAAACCCAGGACACTCAGACTGGAGCTCATGTCTACCCTATGGCAATTCTCACAGCCACCAGCAGGCACTTAATAACTTGTGAATGAATGAATGAATGAAACCAAGATCTCAGGATCTCAGCCCAGTGTTCCCTAGGCTAACCCACCTTCATTTCCTGGCAGCGTGGGCATGAACATAAGCCAAACCACCTCCAATGGTGGTGGGGTTGACGGCCGGCCGCCTGAAGCCGGCTGTCAGGAGCTCGTCTGGCCACAGCCGCCAGCAGGGGAGACCAGCTGGCGGTGCAGGGTCCATCGGCCCAGCCTGGAATCTGAGCCGCCCTGAGAGGCCCAGCTTCTCTCTGGGCCCCCACAAACTGGCCTTTGTTCCCCATGCCGGCCAAGACCCAGCAGCTTGGGCTTTCTCTGCCTGAGGCACCCGCGCTAAGCCATGGGGTAAATGGGCCAGCCTCCCCTCTGTCCTGCCCAGGATGTCGCTTCAGAACTAAATGGAGATGTAATTTTCTATACAAATCCATGACAATTTAGATGGAGTGATTGTAATTGGCTTTTCAATGGGGGTTTTGTCCAGTGCTGGTGGCTAAAACTGGGTGGCCTGTTTGAGGCAGGCTCTATTTAAATGACAATAAAGCAATAATATTGAGGACCTGTACAGTGCCCAGAGCCCCTCCTGGGCCCAAGAGGAGCCTCATGTTTATGAATCTGGTCCTTCTCTGGGGCTGTCTGGACAACTGGGTGGTGGTGTTAGGCACAGACCCTGGGAGAGGGGCAGCCACATCTTGGGGCTTCCAGACACAGGGTTCTAGGATGGCTGGGCTAGATAGAGTCCCATGTCCACTGGCTTACCTGCTTCA
This sequence comes from Plecotus auritus, assembly GCF_963455305.1. Classification (NCBI taxonomy): domain Eukaryota; kingdom Metazoa; phylum Chordata; class Mammalia; order Chiroptera; family Vespertilionidae; genus Plecotus; species Plecotus auritus. The sequence goes on along the minus strand of NC_137782.1, from coordinate 63,739,851 downwards.
TCGTTCATTACCCACTCACTAACTAGTGCCACCTGAGGGCTAGCTAATAGTCCAGGTGTTGGGGATGGGGTGACACAGAGAACCCTCCCAGGCAGGTCAGAGGGAGGAGGGTACAATTGTAAGCACAGCATGAGGTTTGAGAGCATGACTCAGAGCCAGACAGCATGGGTTCAATTCCTACTCCACTCCTGAGCTTCAGCAAGTTGTTTAACTTCTCTGTGTCTCTGTTGCCTCAGCCATAAAATGGAGTTGCAATAAAAGTTATTATAAGCAGGAAACACCTGAATGGGGGGGGGCTCAGTAGAATGCCGGGCAGGTGGAAGGTGCTGTACGTACGTTATTGCCACTGTTCATTAAAAGTTTCAGCTCTCTGGTGTCAGATTTGCTGGGTGACTGTGGTCATGTGACTTAACCTCCTTAAGCCTCCACTGGCTTCTCTTTCTGGTGGGACTTTGAGGAGAGCCGACCCCACAGGGTTGTGAAGATTTAAGGAGAGGACGCAGGAAAATGCTTAGCACAGAGTCAGCATGGTAAACATTAGCCCTCTCTACTGTGATGCTCCTTGGCCTTGAGGAGCTCGCCATCCAGTGATAATTATAGTGTTGAGTGTGGGAGACAGAAAGGGAAGAAAAGAAAGCTCACAGGAAGCCAGGAGGGAGCTGTCGCTGCTGTCAGGGGATGCCTCGGAGGGAAGGACCAGGAGGAGGGGCCTCAGGAACAGGGCGGGGCATGGGGCTGTGTAAAGGAGGACAGGCTTCACTGAGTTGGTGACGTTTTTTGGCTGGGCTTTGAAGGATGAGTGGCATTTGTGCCAAGAGTAAGTTGGATATACCCCCACCAGTCCCTGCAGCTACTGAGTCACAGGCAGACTCTGCGGCCACACCTCCCAAATAAGTGATTTGTACGTGTGGGCAGGTGGTCAAGGAGACCCTTCTGAAGGAGTGCTGTTGAAAGCATCTAGGAAGGGAAACCACATGCAAAAAGGCCGGCAGCTGGGCAGGCCAGGCAGTGGCATCTTAGGCTGCGGAGAGTAGAGAGTGGGGAACCTGCAGCATGTGGCTGGAGAGATGGGATAGGGGTGTGGCTTTACTCAGTGAAACAGGCAGCTATGGAGGCATTTTAAGCAGGCAGATGACACCATCCAAATTAATTTCCTAAAGATCCTCTGGCTGCTTGTGGAAAATGGGCTGCAAAGCAGAAGGGGTAAGAGGAAACTCAGGGAGACCCTGGGCAAGTGGTAGTGTCACCATAGGAGGTAAGTAGTTGGAATGGAGAAACAGCAGATGCTTATTATGTGTTTGATGGATGATGGGCAGGCAGAGGAACACGGGGCACTCTCGGCCTGATGAGGGGCTGTGTGCAGCTGGTACTTAAGAAGGGCTGGTGGAGGGAGATGACAGAGAGAGGTGAGGGCCGCCTCCCACCTCCCCACACCAGGATGAGGCTCTTGGACGTTTTTCTCAAAGGCAGCAGGAAGCCAACACCATTTTTCTCAAGGGAGAGAAAGACCATGCTGGGATTTGTGCTTTCCAAAGATCATTCTGGCGGCGGATGGAAGGGCTGCAGGTGGTGGGTGGGCAAGGCTGGAGGGAAGAAGGCAGGGAGGGAGAGGGGTTTGGGGGGCTCAGAGGCCTCAACAGGTATCCCAACCATTGCCCAACTCCAAGAGCAACAAACTTCTCCCTCAGAGAGGTCTAAAAATTAGTCCTAGGCCATAGCTTTCCAAGACAGAGAAGGGATCTCACCCTCGGGCAAACTCGAAGCCTAGTGCTCTTCCCCTTCAGCAGCATCTGCCTCGGTCACTAACAAAATCCATCATAAATAGTGTTTCAGCATAACTGTCAGCTATAGAATCCTTAGGATGAGCCCAGAGATGGGTACTATCATTCCCATTTTACAGATGAGGAAACCAAGGCTCTGAGAGTTACTTGCCTAAGGGTGCCCAGCTGGGAAGTGAGAGCCAGGCTCCCCAGGAAGTCTGACTCCAGACTCACACACCAGATGGTCCTAACCAGGTCACAGGTGAAATGGGCTTATGGATGTATTTTGGGGGGAAGGCAGAGGTTTATTACAATTTTGGATTTATTGCTAATATTTAAAAGTTGGGAAATTTCATGGAAGAAGAAAACTTGAACTTTGGATGGAACTTCCTGATGTCGGCAGGCCCGGAACCCAGTCCTTGAATCTCACCATGTCATGCCCCCAGGGTCACACCTCTAACAGGTCACACATTCCTCCTCTGCCTCCATTCAGCTGACTAGACATATCTTTAAAAATTTTTTTTTAATATATTTTATTGCTATTTTACAGAGAGGAAAAAAGGAGAGGGATAGAGAGCTAGAAACATCGATGAGAGAGAAACATCGATCAGCTGCCTCCTGCACACCTCCCACTGGGGATGTGCCCGCAACCAAGGTACATGCCCTTGACCGGAATCAAACCCGGGACCCTTCAGTCCGCAGGCCGATGCTCTATCCACTGAGCCAAACCGGTTTCGGCTAGACATATCTGAAAGTGAGTGCGTGTCAGAGGGCCAAGGAAAGGCATCCATCTATTCACCCAACAAGTGCGTGGACCACCACCACCCTGTCCACTGCCCAGTCATCACCACTCAATCTCCTCCACCAGAAGCCTCTCCATCTCCACCCGGGAGTCATCTTGATGCCTTCCTCTTTCTTTCTCATCCCTCCATGCCCATCCCATCCACCAGCAAATCCTATTGGCTCCACCTTTAAACTATATCCAGAATCTCACTGCGTTCTATCACTTCCCCTGCTCTGACCTCCTGCCCAGGGCCTGGGGGTGCAGGGCAGAGACACGTGCTGACAGTGAGAGCCCTGGGGCCTGGCTCCTGCCTTTCCTCCCTGGGTCTCAGGTTCTTCATCTGTAGGAAGGGTGGGACAAAGAAGGTCATTTTGATCTCTATTATCCCTTTGTTCAGATTTGGGAGCTGGGAAGAACCTGGTTCACAAGATACTTCCTGTTAAAATTCTAATTGCCTCTGGCCTGGGCAGGACACACAGGTGGGACATGGGAAGAGTGTGTGGGTATCTGAGGCAATGGCTGTTTTGAGAGCTCCCTGGGCGGAAACCTGTTTTGTTCACCACTGACTGAATTCCCAGTATCCAGAGAGAGTAGTTCTCAGGGAACAGTTATTGAATGCGAGAACCAATGAATGAATGAATGAACGAACGCACGAACCGTCCTAGCCCTCCAAAGGGACTCTGGGTATCCACTCACTTTTAGAGTGCCTTGATTTTTTTTCCCATCTGAGAAACTGAGTAACCTGATATCTTGCCTTCCTTCTCTATAACAAGTAACACTTATTGGACACTATGTGCCAGGGTCTGGTCTAAGCGTTTTACATATATTAACTCATTTAATCTTCACTGTAACCCCAGGAAATAGGAACAACTTTTATGAATGAGAAAATTGAGACCCAGAGAAGTTAAGTGACAAAACCAAGGTCACACAATTCATTAGTACCTGAGCCACAGGCCAACCAGCCAGCCTGGCCCCAGAACTCTCATCCTTTTTTTTTTTTTTTAATTGATTTCAGAGAGAGGAAGGGAGAGGGAGAGAGGAATAGAAACATCAGTGATGAGAGAGATCAAGCCTGCAACCCAGGCATGTTCCCTGACCAGGAATAGAACCATGACCTCCTGGTTCATAGGTTGACACTCAACCACTGTGCCACATCGGCCAGGCCGAACCCTCTCTCTTTTTTTTTTTCCTGAACTCTCATTCTTAAACACTGTTCCAGGCAGCCCTTCAATAAGAAATGAGGTTTGGGAAAGCCTGCTCCACGGAGGCAGCGCTAGTTGCCGAAGGGAATATGCTGCGCAGGGCTGCCAGCTCATAAACCTTCCACGGCTCCCTACTGCTAACCCAATAATACCCAGATACCCACCTCCGGACTCAAGGCCCCTGGAAGTGGTTCCAGCTGCATCTCCTCCTCCTTCAGGCCTCAATACAACCCTGACACTCAAGCAGCCCTAACTGCTTCTCTACCCCACTAGCCGAGCTGTTCCCTGTGCCTAGAATGCCATCACCAGGCTTCTGAGTCATGCCGCCTCCAAGTTTCACTCAAATGCCCTTCTCCCCCGTCCCCGCCCACCCGCCTCCCACCCATCCCTCCTCCCCCTCTCCACAAGACTTCTCTGACCCCCTGCCATATTTCTTGCCTTCAGTTTCCTATAGTACTTGGTCAACAAGGGTATCATTAATGTGCCAGTGGGTACTATTAACAATGCCATTTTACAGATGAGAAAACTGAGGCACCAAGAAGGGAAGTGAGTTGCCCAAAATGACATGGGATGAAATCAGGATTGACCCAAAGCTAGACCTCCAAACCCCTGAGCCAGCCCACATCTCCAGAAGTCTGTCTTTGGGTGTTAGCTGCCTTACTAGGAGGATGCAGCCCGAGAGCAGAGGCCACTTTTCACTCCCATCCAAGTGTCAAGCATACAATAGGTGCTCCTTCAAGATTCCTTCATCACCAAACAAAACAGACTTTGCCTTCTGATTAAGTGTGGTCTTAGAAAAAGTTCTTCCAGGCAACACCTGCTGAATTTGCATTCTTTCTGTAGTTATTTCTAAGGGGTGTGAGGCACTCTGAAGGCACAGGGGTTGGATAAGATGGTGAGAAGTCAGCAAGGTCTGGAGTCAGACAAACCATATGACCTAAGATCACTGTGATTTAAACTCTGACTTCCAGGGTCACTATGTGGGGATGAACAGTGCCAGTATATAGGGAGCACACAATATACAGTAACCCTGTTATCAATTAATGATTCATATTCTACACATTGATGCCAGGAGTGGAGGGCACTCTGGCATCATCTATTAAAGACCAAAAGCATATTCTTTCAGACCCATCAATTCTACTCCTTGATATAAACTCACATGTATGTGAAATGGCCATCTATCTTCAAGAATGTTCACTGAAGTCTTACTATGAGAGCAAAATGTTGGAAACAACCTAAATATCCATCAACAGAGGACTAGTGAATAAATTATGGTACATCCATAAAATTGCATACTATGTATCTGTAAAAAAGAATGAGGAAGCCCTAACTGGTTTGGCTCAGTGAACAGAGTGTCGGCCTGCGGACTGAAAAGTCCCAAGTTCGATTCTGGTCAAGGGCATGTACCTTGGTTGCAGGCACATCCCCAGTGGGGGGTGTACAGGAGGCAGCTGATCGATGTTTCTCTCTCATGGATGTTTCTGGCTCTCTATCCCTCTCCCTTCCTCTCTGTAAAAAAAAAATCAATAAAATATATTTAATAAAAAAAAAGAATGAGGAAGTTCTTTATGCTCTGACATACTTATATGCATGGACAGCACATAGATCTACTGTTTAATGGAAAAACAACCTGAAGAATGGAAAAGCTAAAATTAGAAAACTCTCAGAGAAAACATAGGGCTAAATCCTCATGGCTTTGAATTAAGCAATGGTTTCTTAGATATGACACCAAAAGTACAAGCAACAAAAGAAAAAAGAGACAAATTGGACTTCATCAAAACTAAAAACTTTTGTACTCCAATGGACACCATAAAAAATGAAAAGGCAACTGACAGACTGGAAGAAAATATTTGCAAATCACACATCTAATAAGGTACTTGTATCTAGAATATATAAAGAGCCCTTAAATAATAAAAGAACAAATAACCATTAAAAACAATAAAATGATCTGAATAGACATTTCTCCAAAGATGATACACAAATGGCCAGTAAGCACATGAAAAAGTGCTTGATATCATTAGCTATCAGGGACATGCAAATCAAACCCATAGGAAATACCACTTCACACCCACTAGGTTCTAATAAAAAGACAGGCAATAATAAGTTTTGGCAAAGATGTGGGAAAATCAGAAGCTTCATACACTGCTGGTAGGATTGTAAAATGGTGCAACCACTTGGGAAAACAGTCTGGCAGGTCCTCAAAAGGTTAAACATGATTACCATATGTCCCAGCAATTCTACTCCTAGGTAGAAGAGAAGTAAAAACACACATCTACACAAAAAGTAGTACGTGACTATTCAAAGCAGAATCTATATATAAAAGCCTAAGTGATTGTTATGACCGAATGAGTGGAATGACCAGAATGACCAGTCGCTATAACGCGCACTGACCACCAGGGGGCAGATGCTCAATGCAGGATCTGCCGTCTGGTGGTCAGTGCACTCCCACAGCCAACCCGTGCCCGGCCAACCTCCCCTGGTCCCTCCCTGCAGCCGGCCAACCTCTCGCAGTCCTTCCCACAATTGCTCCCCCTGGCTGGCAGGACTGGGCGAGATGGCCCCCATTGGCCCTGATCGCCAGCCAGGCCTAGGGATCCCATCCGTGCACGAATTCATGCACCAGGCCTCTAGTTATTCATAAGAGCCAAAATGTGGGAACGTCACAAATATCCATCAATTGTTGGTTAAATAAAATATGGTATATCCATACAATGAAATATTATCTATATTACTAAAGGCCTGTGGCCCTAACACCTTAAGGACCAAAGACTGAGGCGGGTGGGCAGGGCTGCGAGTGAGGGTGGGTGGGGCTGCGAGCATGGTGGGGTGCATGCGAGTGGGCAGGGCTGCAAGCATGGGGTGGGCGGGGCCGCGCGATTTCGCGTGCTGGGCTTCTAGTTTGGTAATAAAAAAGAATGAGGTACACACTACAATAAGGACAAACCTTGAAAAAAAATCATACTAAGTGAAAGAAGTCAGGAATAAAGATCACATATTGTGTGATTCCATTCATAGGAAATGTCCAGAGAAGCCAAATCTATAAGAAAGCAGATGGATGGTGCCCTAGCCAGTTTGGCTCAGTGGATAGAGCGTTGGCTTGCAGATCTGGGTTCGATTCCAGTCAAGGGCACGTACCTTGGTTGCAGGTTCCTCCCCGGCCCGGACCCTGGTCCTGGTTGGGGGTCATGCAGGAGGCAACCAATCGATGTATTTCTCTCACATCGATGCTTCTCTCTGTCTTTCCCTCGCTCTTCTACTCTACCTAAAAGGCAATGGAAAAATATCCTGGGGTGAGGATTAACCCCCTTCTCCCCCCCAAAAAAAGAAGCAGATAGGTGGTTGCCTAGGGTGGGGGAGGGTCAGGGAGAAATGGAGAATGACTCCTAATGGGTATGGAGTTTCTTTTTGGGGTGATAAAAATGATTGTGGTGACGGCTGCATAACTCTGAATATACTAAAAGCCACTGAATTGTATTTTAAATGGGTGAGTTGTATAGTATGTGAATTATATCTCAATAAAGTCATTGTAAGAAAAAAAGAAGCAACCTACAGAACAGTGTACAACATATTTTGTGTAAAAATGGAAACAAACCCTCCAAATGTATATGCATATATGTTTATATCAAATACCTCGGGGACACCCAAGAAATACTAATGGTTTTCCTTGGGGAGTGGAATTGGGTGGCTGAGAGGCAGGGCTAGGAGAAAGACTTTTTTCACTATGCATTGGTAACTGATGAATTGTTTTTTTAAGTAATGAGATTCTATTACCTTTTCAAAATGTTACACACACACACACAAAACAGTGGTTTATTACTGGCCTTCAGCCAGAGAACATGTTGGGCTAGGCAAGAGATCCAGAGAGAAACCCAACTTTACAGTTTTTCAAGCCTCACTAATATCTATCCTCCTATTCCTCACACAAACCCTGCCAGAAGATTTCAGTACCAGCCCTGTTTTCACCAGCAAGTCCTGTGGCTCTTCCTTTAAAACAGGCCTAGAATCTGCCCACTTCTCACCCTCCATGGGCACCGTCTGGCCCTGGCTGCCATCCCCTTTCACCTGGCTCACGGCACCAGCCTATTCCCGCCTTCCACTCTCACATCTAGATTCCATACAGATCTGCTCTTGCTTCCCACCACTCACCCCGACACTCTGGGCTCCAACCCACTGGCCTCCTCACTGTTCCTCAGGTACTTCCTGCCTCAGGGCCTTTGTACTTGCTCTGCTCCTTCCCTGGAATACTCTCCCACCAGACATCTCCATGGAGGCTTCCTCACCTCCAACACACCTCAACTCCATCTCCTCATAAAGAGTCCTTCCCCGACCTCCCTGTCTCAAATAACAGCCTCCAGCCCTATCTCCTTTACTGCTTTATTTTTCTGTATAACATCTAAAATATTTAATATTTACAATTGCTTATTTGTGGTCTGTCTCCTCAACCCCAAATGTGGGCTCCATGAAAGGCAGCAATCTGTTTCTTTCTCCAACACCAAGAACAGTACCCACTGCAGGTGCTCAAAAAATGTTGTCAAAAAAAATTTTGACCTAAGAAACTGTCACAGACCAGAGACGGTTAAGAAGACGTGATGACTGCCAAAACCGGTTTGGCTCAGTGGATAGAGCGTCAGCCTGCGGACTGAAAGGTCCCAGGTTCGATTCCGGTCAAGGGCATGTAACTTGGTTGCGGGCACATCCCCAGTAGGAGGTGTGCAAGAGGCAGCTGATCGATGTTTCTCTCTCATCGATGTTTCTGACTATCCCTCTTCCTTCCTCTCTGTAAAAAATCAATAAAATATATTTAAAAAAAAAAAAAAAGAAGAAGACGTGATGACTAAATGTAATGTGGTATCTTGATTGGGATCCTGGAGCAGACGTGAACATTAGAACATTAGATCGGAAAAACTAATCTGAAAAAAGGGTGAGTTCAGTTAACAGTGACCCATCCATGTTGGTTTCTTAGTTGTGGCAAACACATCATAATAATGCCCAATGTTAACATGGGGGAAACTGGGTGAGAGATCTACAGGAACTCGCTGGACTATCTTTGTAACTTTCTGCAAGTCTAAAATTGTTCTAAAATAAACCATTTATTTAAATTTAAAAAGCGTATTGAGTGAAAGCACAGGCTACCTAGCCAATGAAAAGCAGTGGCTCATGGGCAGAGAGACCTGGCAAATATCCCCAAGAGAAGGAGGCCCCTGTCACTGGTGATCCATTTCCTTTGAATAAAGGGCAATGTTGTATTGGGGGAGGCTGGAGTGTTTCTTTCCAAATACCACAGGACGCGCAGACATTTTATTGAGAATCCACGCCTGGCCCTGTAGAGATCAGAAGTCAGGCAGGCTCTCCCATGCAACCTCCTAGGAAATGTCCTTTTCTCCTTGGCTCCCAAGAGGCCTAAATGGCCAATCCAGTTTGTACTATTTGCCAAGCGTTCTTGGCCCTGTAGCTCAGGATCTCAAGCTGAAGTCATACAAATCAAGGTAGGGAACGGGGGGGGGGGGGGGGGGGGCGCGTGTGTGGAAAAGGACGAGGACTAACGGGGGAAATAAAGGAGACTAAGGGTGGTCCAGGAAGGGAAGAGAAAGGGGACAACTTGTCCTGAGTACCTACAAGGAGCTGGAACATGGCAAGACACTTTAGACCTGTGTGACCTCCTTCCAAGGCTCCCAGCCCCATGAGGCTGGTTTGGTTACTCCCATTTCACCCAGGGAGAAGGCAGTCATCTGAAAGCCAAGGAGGAGGCCTCATAAGCCGCCCCCCCACCCCCACCCCGGGTCTGTGGTACTTTGATATGGAAGCTCTAACAAATCTGTCACAGACAGGATGGGGTCTGCCATGTTCTTTGCCAGAGCTAGCACAGTGTCTGCGCGTAGTAGGTACTCAATAAATATGTGCTGAGCAAGGCAATAAAAGAGTAAAGGACAAGCAAAGCTCTGTGGCTTTGGGGAACTCCTTGCCTCCCGTTGTGCCTCTGTTTTCCTGGCCATGAAACAGCAAATCCAGGGCTCTGGGACTTTTAAACTTCAGTCCTCCTCTGAAACAAATATTTCTTCTTCAGGGGCTTCAGCTCTGTCAAGGCTCAGTTTTGCCCAGCAACTTTAAATCAAATCGTTGCTGAAAAATGTCAAATTCATTCCCAGAGTCAGCAAAAGAAAAGGTGCCTCACCCTCTGCTACCTGTCCCTGGGCCTCCTTCAACCCTGTTATTCCTGAACCCCAGTTCCAGCCCTGCCCAAATCCTGCCAACTCACTGGGGCTATATCCAAAAGCTTCCCTCCCTGAAAAGCTTTCCTCTGGGGGCCTCGAGACGTGAAGGGGAGGCTCGGAAAGGGAAAGAGAGTGGCCCAAAGTCACACAGCCAAGCAGAGGCTGGTGCATCTATGACTCGGCTCTGGGCTTGGTCCTGTCCCTTGGGGCACAGCTGAGGCATCTGCCCACCTAAGTGTCGTCAGCCCTGGGGAAACTGCCCTACCCTTCCATTTACCCCACTCACTGAGAAGGGACTGGCAGGAGCTGACCTCGGGAGCAGTAAAGGTCCTAGGCACAAAGAGAACATGACTGGCCCAGGGTCACACAGCCGGTAAGGAGTGGAGCCGGCACCGGGGGCCCTGAAGCCTGAGCTGCTGACCACAGGGCCACCCTGGCCCTTTCACGTCGCTGCACGACCATGCAGGAGCTGGGTTATGTTCTATTGATCAAATTCCCACAGCAGGACACATAGGGAGTCTTAGGAATCAGGCTGTCCCGAGTCAAACCCAACCATGTGGTCTTAGGCAAGAGACTCCATCTCCCGCGGTGTTTCCACAACTATACCATGCGGTGAATGGTGCTGATCTGGTGGGGATGTGATGAGGGTTAAATGTAACGATGTTAAGGTTAACATTCATTAATATTTTTTTCACTCATTAATATTAATGTTAAGGGTGAAGCCACTACTATAGAGCCTGTCTACCACATAAAGGGGGTCCACCCGCTCAGTCTATTCCAAAGAATGGGGCCCACCCTCCATCCCACTCCCACTTCCATGGATGGGCCCCCTGTTGCTGAGCTTCCCTGTGGTCCCATCTGCTGAGTCACAGCACCAACTCTCCTCACCACTTGCTTTGTGGATGATGCTGAAGGTGCCTGGGGAAGCTACTGAGAATGTTCTCAGCATCTCCTTGGTCTCTACTTCCTAGTTCCACAGAGACACACTCTGAAATCAAGATCCTTGGCCTCTTTGCAGGGAAGTCAGGAGCAACCCAACAGCTTCCTGAATCTCCCCATTTGGATATGCCCAGTGCTTGAGCAGGGGGAGGCTGGTGGGGTCCCTCAGCGGTGGACAGAGGGCAAACTTGGACACCGACCAGTTCTTTCTAGCTCTAAAAGCAGGTCCTGTACATTTGCCTAGAGGTGCATCAGATGTCTTCGGAAAGATAGACAGAAGCTGGTCACAGTGGTGCCTTCTGAGAGGGGAACTGAGCATCTGGGGGAAAGAAAAGGGGTGGGAAGAGGATTTTTACTGTAGCTTTTAAACTTTCAAATTCCAACTCATGTGAATGCACCATGTGTTTAAAACAAAAATTTAAATTAAAAATAACTGAACCTACGATTCTGGTGGAGGGAGCCTACATGACCCTTTGTCATCACTGCAGATACATGACAACTGGCCAGCGGGGCTGGGCTAAGGCAGAGTGAGCTCAGTCGGGCTCATTTCCTCTCACAGGCGTGTCTCCTCAGGATCAAGAGAGCTGCTAAAATCCGCATCTTCATCAAACCCTGATGTGTTAGTCTCATCTTTGGGTCAGATGTGGGGAAGACATGAAACTGTCCATCGCAGGAGCCATGGGGTGAGGGGGTTGCCTCATGAAAGCCTAAGTGGCCCAGCACCTGAATGAGACCACTGAGGGCATCACCCAGGCAGCCAGCCCCCCTTGCTTTACTGATGGGGAAACTGAGGCATGGAGCTGGAAAGGAACCACGTGCCCAAATGGCACGGCCAGGCCAGGCACATCTCTCCCCCGTCACCCTGCACCACTCATTCCCTGACAGCCACAACTGCTGGGGGACGGAGGGTCTTACTAAATTCACCTTTGCACCCTCAACAGGCTGCAAGGGCAGGTGCAGGATCTGGCCTGAACGTGGTCCTTCTGCAGCCTGGGGCGGCTGGAGGGTCAGCTGTGTGGGGCCTGGCCGGGCCTGTAGACTGCGGTATGGAGTCTGGTCTTTGTCCTAAGAGCCCCTGGGGAGCCACTGGAGGGTTTTCGGCTAGGAACTGATGTTGTCTGATTTATGTTTCAGAAGATTGCTCTGGCTGCTGGGTGGAAAATGGACTGGAGGGATAAGAGGGAGCAGGAGGCTGATGCAGAAGAGGCTGCAGCCTGAATCAGAGGGGGAGCAGAGACATGAATCGGTCCAAGGGAAGGGCAGTGATTGCAAATGGAAAAATTATATTCCTCCTTGTGTAGTGAGTGCCTTGTCTCTGGTCATCTTTCGACCAAGCCAAGACCACAATATGAAAGAGCTGTTACAGCAGGGACATGACAAGTTGGACCACAATGCCAAGATTCCAGGCCACCTCCTCCAGGAAGCCTTCCCTGACTTCAAAGGCTGGGTTGGCAGCCCCTTGGATGTCCCCCATCACAGCACTGATTATTCTGGGTCATAATCATCAGTTTCCAGATTTCTGTGCTGTGAGGACAGGGGCCACTTTCCTCCCATCTGGATTCCCAGTGCTCAGCAAAGAGCCTGGCACACAGTAGGACCTCATACATCACTTCCTCCCTCTTCCTTTTCCTTCTCTCCCCAAAACCCCTTCTAGGTCTTTCATTTGGGTATCCCTATTGCCCCGTCTAGATGCTAGCATAGAGTAGGCGCTTAGTAAATGTTTCTTAAAATGGATCATCTCTCCAACAGATCTAATATATAGTAGAAGTTCAAGAAATATTCAGTCCCTTCCTCTCAAGGGCAGAGAGTCAACAACAATAGTAGTAACACCTACTGGGTGCTTTCTTTGTGCTGGCACTGCGCTAAGCTCTTGAGGTAGGACTACTATGTTTATCTTTTCAGACCAGCTAATGGAGGCCAAGAAAGGTCTGAGAATTTGCTTGGGCCACACAGTTGTCAAATAGAGGAGCAGGGATTTGAACCTAGGCTGTCAGACTTCAGAACTGCAGTATGTGGCCTTGTGCTGAGGGCCCAGCAGCTACCACTATTCCTGGCACATAGTAGGTGCTGAGGCTTGCCTGTTGTGGGCTCCAAGAGGACACAGTTACCCCCAACCCACTGCCATAGGAAGCTCCAGGGTGATCCCACTCACCTCCTAGGCTTGGGTTTCCCTCCTGCCCCAGTGGACCAGGCTCTCTTGGGAAGATGCTGCCAGCCCAGGCCTGCCCAGGCCCTGCCGCCCACACAGCCTTCCCTAAACCGCCAGCAGGCTGGCAACGTGGCCAGCCCCAGGGGACTGAGTCTCGGCTGCTGGGCAGCCCAGACAAAGGCCTGCAGCGTGCCCAACTCTCTGGCACTCAGGCTGCCTCCTCTTCTCCTTCTTCCTCCTCCTCTCCCTGCAGGGCCTGTGTTGGGGGCACTGGCAGAGGTCTTCAAAAAGGAGGTGGATGAAAGAATGAGGGACATAGCCAGGCAGCCCCAAGGGCAGAGGCTGAAGCAATTAAAATGAGCAGAGCAGTCCTGCAGGGCTAAGCAGCCCAGAAATCAGGTGGGTGGGGTGCTGGTGAGGGCTGTCCCTATGCTGGAACCCAGCAGGCGCCAGTTGAGGTCTACGGAATAATGACCACTGGGTGCGGTCAGGTTGGGGCTGACAGGGTGAAGCCCTGGGTACTCAGCAGCCTCAGCAGCACTGATCCCACAAAAGATGGAGCTTCAGACTTATGCAGAAGAGAGCATATATCAAGGCATCTATTCATTATTTCCCCGATTTAGCCAAGAGGAAACTGAGGTTCAGAGAGGCCAAGTGACTTGCCCGAAGTCGTACAGTTGAGAGTGGGGCAAACACAAACCCTACCCAGGGTTTGATTGTAACAGACCAAATGCTTCCCACTGCTCTGTCTCCTTACAAATCATTAATTAATGATAAAAATAGAAACAACTATTATTTATTAAGCACTTAATATATTTAGGCACTCTACCCAGAACATTGCCTATATTAAGTCATTTAATCCTCAAAACAACCCTATGAGGCAAGAACTATTATGCCCATTTTACAGATGAAGAAACTGAGGCCCAGTAAGGTAAAGTAACTTGAACAAGATCAAACAGTGAGGATGTGGTAGAGTTTCAACCCAGCCATTGGAACAGGCACACTAAGCTACCATTTTATCCTGGATGGCTGGCTGGATGGATGGATAGATGGATGGACAGATTGACTAATGAATGGGAGCTCTGCCCTGTGTGCACCAAGCCTGTGGCCATACACCCAGTAGGAGCTTGGAGGGCAGTAGCCATGACAATGTTGTGTTTTCTGTGAGCCCTGCTGAAGGGGCCTCGTGTCCCCACCAGGGCTGGAGCTTGGGGGCCCTGGGCCATGTGCCCAGGCTGCTAGGGAGCCCGAGCTCCCTCACTGAGCCAAGCAGCGGCATGACGGATGTGCCCGCCGCCACAGGGAGCCCGGGGTAGAGCAGTTGCCTGGAAACAGGCTGCTCTGGCAGCCCACACTCAGACCTTTGTCACCATCTCAAGGACCTTTTTTCCTCCTCCTTTCTCACTGGAGGCAGACCCTGCACGCAGGTGAGAAGCTGTAGCCAGCACTGCCAGCAACCCCCATCATGGGGGCCCACGGTGGGTCCATGGCCCCAGGCTGGGGAGAGGGAGGCAGATGCAAGAGAGTCAGGCAGCCTGTGGTGGGGGAGACAGGGCTCCACAGGCGACCAGGCCAAGGCTTAGAAAAACCCTGATGCTGGGATGCTTCTCTCATTGCCTTTATTTCTCTCAGATTCTCCGACCAAAAAAATTAGCCTGAGTCCTTTTTGTTAGTGGTGTAATACTGACAGCATCAGCTTCTAGAGCGGGAGGGTGGTGCCACAGATATGTGGGTAGTGTGGGACTTCTGGGGGCCCAGGTCAGGGGACAGTGTGGTGCCCCTGGCTCAGCAGGCACTAATGGGCTCTTGTGATGGTGGACCCTGAGAGGGGATTAACTAGCCCTGGGGAAACTGGCTGAGGACAGGGCCACACCCCAGCCAATCACCCCACCTGGGGATAGGGGTGTGGAAGGGCTAATAGCAAGGACTCTGGAACCAGGCCAGCCTGGGCTCAAATCCCAGCTCTTGCCCCTTGGGCAAGACATGTCTCTCTCTGTGCCTCGGTTTCCTCCCCAACCAATGAGGAGGACCTGCCTAAAGGGGCAGGTGTGGGGATGAAACGATACAATACCTCGCACATAGTGGGTGCTTGAGGAAAGGTCAGGGTGCCTTTCCACTGAGATGCTTCAGGGTGCCCTGCATAAGGCTGATTTCTCTCAGGGAGGCAGGAGGTCTGCAGCCCACTTGCTGGACACACTAGGAAGTGGATGCTGCAAGGGGGATGGGGCTTGCCCCAGTTGGACACCCGGCAGGATAAAATGCCTGGCTGATTCCCGCCCCCTGGTCAGGTTTCCACTTTGCACAACCACTTTCTCAACATCCCCAACGAATGGAACTGCTTTCTGATGTTGGAAAGCAGATCTTAATGCCGCCTTCCCCGAATCCTCCTTGGCTCCCCAGGCTCATCTGCGGGCATCAGAGGCCTCTGTAAGGTGGCCCTGCTCACCCGAGCTCTGAACGTGCTTTGTGCCTCTTCAAGGCTGTCACTCTGCCTGGATGCCCATCCTCTGCTTATCTCTGGCTGACTCTTGGCCCTAAGTTTCACTCTTCCGGAAAGCTTTCCCAGCCCACCAGTCCCCAGGACAAGCCAGAGACCCCTTCCCCTATGCTCCAGGAACTCCCCAGCCCTGGGGTCCCGGGCCAAGTGGAGCATACGCCTGGCCTGGCATCCAGACCCTTTCTACTGAATTTCTGCTCCACCTTAACGTGCCATAGCTGCCTGGTTGCAGTCTTTGTCCTGGGTCACCAGCCTCATAACCTCACGGCTCCTGAGCAGACTATCCATGCATGCTCCTCTCCTCTGCTCACACAGGATCCTCCTCCCCAGCCCTACACACACACACACACACACACACACACACACACACACACACACACACAGGCGCGCGCGCTCTCCTCCCAGGCTTCTCAGCAGCCACCTCACTGCTACCCCCCAGGTCCTGCTGAGTCTAGTTCAGACCCTCGCTCCTCTGGAACCTTTTCCTGACCACCCCAAGCCAAGGTAGCACCTCAATCTATTTCTCCTGCAGGAGTTGCTGCTGCCTCCCTCCTGTGTGTCCCTGAGGCCTGGGGAAGGTGGAGGACAGAGGGGGCAGCAGGAGCGGGGAAGGTGGGGAGCAGGAGCTCCACCTTTATTAGCACTCGCTCCAGGACAGGCCCTATTCTAGGCACATAACTACACAAAATCTGGATTATTCCATCCTTAGAGGAGAAAAGGAAGATTGGACTTAGAGAAATTAAGCCTCTCTCTTGCCCAAGGGCGGGGGCCTCGCTGGGCTTCTGCTGCCTATGATGGTGAGGTGGCCCCACAGGGCCCCGGGTTGTCACTGGCCTTGCATTTCTTGTGCTCTCCCACCTGAGCCAGCACAGGCAGCGGCAGTGGTGACAACAATAGTGATAGTAACACTACCTGTTGATAATGGACACCATTTAGGTGCCCGGCTCCAAACCCACACAATCTTGAAGTTAAAGATGAGGAAACTGTAGCCCAGGGAGACAACGCGATTTAAGGTCCCACAGCTAACAAGTGACATGGCGAGGATCTGAACCCCATGGTTGAAAGGCCACAGTGTCCTGCAGCCCAAGACATTGCCTAGTCTCCCAGCTGCGCTGGCACCAGCGGCAGGCAGCTGTAGCCCCAATTCTGGTCACCAGGCCCTGAGCCTGTCCCCGGTGGCTACCCGCTAATTAGCCAGGCGGCTCTGCTTGCTCAGTGGCTGCTTTGGAATAATTCTCCCAGGAAAGGCCGAGCTTGCAGGAGCAGAAAAGGTAATTGCTAATTTGCACGAGAGAAGACAAAGGGGACAAAGGCGCCCTTTGCTGCCCGGTGCAGCCTCATGTCCCCATCACAGAGCTATCTGCCTCTCACCCCCCACCACGCCAGGCGCCCTAGACGGCTGTCTGTCCACAGGATACATCCACACAGTCCCCATTCAGTCTGAGTCACTGGGCCACTCCCTAGGAAGAGCAGAAGGACACATGAGCATGTATGTCCCCTGCCATCCTCTCAAATACACAGGTAAGGGTAAACAGGAACCTCAGCGACTTCAAACACTAATGACCACGTCAGTGTTCCATCGTTTTCTGGGCGCTCTGTACTGCTGCTCACTGAATCTCACAGCAGCTCACAGGGTGATATTGCTCTGAGCCCCATTTACAGATCAGAAAACTGAGGCCCGGGGAGATGTGACGACCAAGGCTACCCTGCTGGGAAGTGAAGGGGCTAGGATCTGAATTCAGCCACTCCAGTTTGTGCTGTTTCCATTGTGCTCTAAATTGAGCTCCATTCTCCTATATTGCAGGAACTGAGGGCAGGGAGCTATAATAGAAAAAGCATGGGCTTTGGAATCCAGCTCTGCTCTCGTGTCCTGTGTGCTTCAGGACATAACCTTTCCTCTTTATGCCTCAGTTTCTTCATCTAGAAAATGGGCCTAGAAGTCCCTCAGTTATGTGGACACTGGGGAAAGGCCGTCGAGGGTGTTAAAGGCACTGAATAAGGCTGGGCTCACTGACTTCTCCAACCAAGGGGTCAGATGGTCAGCCGAGTGCCCAAGGCAGGCTGGTGCAGGGCAGGGCCAGTTCCCGTGGCCCCGAGCCCCATGAGATGAAGGTTCAGGCTGCAGCAACCAAGGAGCAGGCACCGGTGGGCAGGGCCTTCTGTCAAGGGCGAAGAGGCCAGATTGTGGCCAGGAAGGTGGGCCACGGGAGGAAGGGGTCCTCCTGCACAAAGCCTGCCTGCCAGCACCTGGCTGAGTTATGACTAGCTCCGTGGGAGGAATGGCCAGTGCTGGGGATAGGTCAGGCAGACCTGGGCCCTAATCCTGGCTCCCCCTCGTCAGCTGGGCATGCCCCTCTCTGAAACTCAGCTTCCTCTTTGCAATGCCCCTCACCCCCAGGCTGCCCCGAGGCTCCCAGGCTAATTGGGACGGTCATCTGGACAAGAAGGCTCTAGGAGCCAGGTGCTGGAGACCAGGCTGTGGACCCAGACTGACCTGCCCCGCAAGGCCAGACACTGGATGGACAGGCAGGCCGTGTGGACAATCACATGAGCCCAGACCTCTTCCTCTTCTCAGGGACCTGCCCCAGACTCTGCCTGTGGCCTGAGCTGCCCCACCCTCTGAGCTTTTCAACATCCTTACAACAGACCTCCCGACCCATCAAGCCATGCCTTACAAAACCTGCTTGGGAACCACAAATCTGAAAGTCGCTCTTATTGCGTGGTGCCGTGTGCACATGTGTACACGAGCGCCTGTGAGGGAGGGCAGGCTCTGGATCATCTCCACTCCCCCGGATCCCCGGGGTTCCCTGAGCCAGGACACCCACATCTTAGCCCTCCATCGGTCCTGCCTCACTGTAACCTTGGGCAAATCACTCAGCTTCTCCAGGCCTCCGTTTACACTCTGTAAATCAGGCTATTATTTTCTTATCTCTCTTCCTCCTGGAGTTCTTAGAAGACTCAAGTGATAATTTCCCAACAATTATGAAAATAATTCAAAGCCATACAAATGTTAGGTTCCAATTTTAAACATTTACTGAGCACCTCCTACAGGCAGGCACCAGGCTGGGCACTTACACACATTTCCTAGTGTGTTTCCCACAAGTCTCACCACAATCTGACATATAGGCATTGCATTCCCATTCTGTAGATGAGGACAGGGAGGCTCAGAGAATGATCTGCATAAGGTCACATAGCCGGAAAGTGGTTGGACCTAGGATTAGAACCCAGAGTTGTCAGCTACTTGGAGTGAGCAGTCAGGATGGTATTCTCTTTTCCAAGCCCCCATGGGTCTAAAAACCCACCCTCTGGCTGAAGAAGCAGGCAGTAAGTCCCCTGCCCCAGGCCCAGCCAGGAGGCTGGCATCACCAGCTCCCCCTGGGATGGGCTCTGAGGGCTCAGAAAGAATTTTGTTCTGGGGTGTAAGATCTCCAGGGGTAAAATGTGGTCTTTTGATTTCCAAATATAGGGGGTGGGGATACTGGTCTCCTTGCTGTTCCTCAAACCCAATGAGACACACTCCTGCCTCAGGGTCTTTACACCTACTGTTCCTTCTGCCTGGAATGCTTTTCCACCAAATACCTGTATAACTTGCTCCTGTACCTCCTTCAGGGCTTTGTTTACAATGTCACCTTCTCAACGAGGCCCTCTCTGATACCCTGTTGAAAATTCCAATACATCCCATCCCAGCACCTTCTATTCCTCTCACTCTGCTTGATTTTTCTCCACAGCATCTGACTAGCTGGGTGCTTTCCTTAGTTGTTATGTAGTGTCCACCCTCATGTAGTGTCTGCCAGCTCTCCGAGGGCAGAGATCCATTTGTGTCTCCACAGAGCAGCCACTTCGTCACTATAGGGGTGGGCAAAGGTATGTTTACAGCTGTAGTACAAATAAATAACACATAATAAATAAAAAATAATACTCCCTAGCCGGTTTGGCTCAGTGGACAGAGCGTCAGCCCGCGGACTGAAGGGTCCCAGGTTCGATTCCGGTCTAGGGCACATACCTTGGTTGCAGGTTCCCCGGCCCTGGTCAGGGCAACCAACCGATGTGTCTCTCTCTCATCGATGTTTCTCTGTGTCTCTCTCACATCGATGTTTCTCTGTCTCTCCCTTTCCCTTCCCCTCTCTCTAAAAATCAATGGAAAAATATCCTCGGGTGAGGATTAACTAAAAATAAACAAATAAGTAATAATACAAGAATAAACTCTGTGTTTTGTACTCACAACTGTAAATCTAGTTTTGCCCACCCCTGTATCTTAAAACTGAATAATACTGAAGCCCATAGAGGGAAAGTGGGGGCCCCAGGCACACAGGGAGCCCAGAAGGAACATTTATGCTCAGGCCTTCTGCTCCCAACCCTACCTTCTGTTCCCTCCCTTCACTGGCACGGGATATGCTTGGGTTTCCTAGAACTCGGGGTGCAAGTGCCTGGATCCTGCCTCCCTCTGGTCCCCAGAGGCATGGGAGTCAGCAATGGGTGGGAGAATAGCCCCTTCCCCAGGCCCGTGTAAGGGAAGCAGCAAGGGTGTGTGCGTACAGTACGTCCATCTAGGGGACCCTGCCCCATTCCCATCCCAGATTCCAGAGGCAGGGCTCAGAATAGAACCTTCTTTTCTTTCTTGCCTCCTGATTTAGAAAATGGGCTCTCCCCCTGGAAACACCAACTGCCACAGTGTGGGTGATGGTTCCTTGCCTTTCTGGCGGCCTCCCTGGAGGACCGTTCTTCCGTCACAGACGAGGTGCTGAAGGCAGAGGCGTGAGGGCACCAATCGCGCAAGCTTGCTGGGGCAATGCCAGACCTCAAACCCTGCTCAGGCAAGTCAGACTCATGCACGTGCACTTGCCCCTGCACGGGCCTGTGCTGGGTCCAGGAGGCAAGGAAGGGACCTTAGGGAGGGAGCTGCAGCTGAAGGGGCAGGTGGCCATAGCTGGGAGCAGCTGCTGGTCAGTCAGCATGCCTGGGCTCACGTCCGGTGCCGCCCTTTGCTCACAGGGGGCCGTGGGCAAGTTGCTTAAGACCTCCGTGGTTCACAGGTTGTTGCAGGAGCCCGTTGTGCAAACACATAGGAAGCACTTAGAGCAGGCCCAGCACCTAGTGAGCACTCAATAAATGTGAACTGACACACCACCATCATCATCACCATTACCGCCACCATAACTCTCATCACCATCACAATGACCATCATTGTCACCACCACTGCCATAAATACCATCATCACCTTCACTACCATAATTACCATCACCACCACCACTATCACCACCGTTACCAGCAGCATTAGTCCCTCACGATGCATCCTGAGCTCTGCTCTGTATGATGGAAAAGGACCTGCATTCCCTACATCTATGAGTGAATGAATGAATGAATGAATGAATGAAGAGGCTTTTCTGGAGAACAAAGTAGCTGATAGGAGGAAATTGGAAGAGCCTGTTAGATCTATTCCTTCAGACCCCCAGCCCTTTCCACCTCATTTCTCTAGTTTCTGCTCCCATTGGAGCTGTTGTCCCCTAGAACCCAGAGCCTCCCTGGGCCTCAGACTCCCTATTCCTCTCCAACTAGTTCCTGAGCCAGAGGGGTTCAGTCCTACATGGAGGTGACATTTCACCAGGACCCAGTGAGGGCTGGGGGAACAGCCTGGAGACCCTAGAGCAGCCATGGGCAAACTACGGCCCGCGGGCCGGATCCGGCCCATTCGGCTGTTCTATCTGGCCCGCGGAGCCGAAAGAGCAGAGGGTTCTCTTGCTCTCCCCTCCACTCCTTTACTTTGAATTTATATTAGTTCACACAAACACTCCATCCATGCTTTTGTTCCGGCCCTCCGGTCCAGTTTAAGAACCCATTGTGGCCCTCGAGTCAAAAAGTTTGCCCATCCCTGTGTAGGACTGAACCCCTCTGGCTCAGGAACTAGTTGGAGGGGAATGGGGTGCTCTGCACACAATGGACCAGACTCAGCTCCCTAAACACCCCCATCCCTGTGTTCCCCTGCTCTGCAATAGCTCTCACTGCCTGAGATCTGGCTTTCTGGGGCTCCATTAAGGGACCACATAGCCCTATCTCCCCAGCCCCAGGGCTCCCTTCAAGCCAGCTTCTCTTCCCGTCTTCCCACAGATGTGGGGGCCCTGCCCGGGCTTCCCTTCTAGTAAGGAATAAATCCCAATGTTTCTGTGAGGGGCCTTCATAACCACCTGTGGACCTGCCAGCCTCATCTGGCTCTCAGCCCTTGGACTGGAGGGGCCTGCTTGTGGGCTGGTCAGACAGCCCCCAATGTGTCCTGGCCATCACTCTAATCTGCATGTAGGCCCCCTAACAGGCCTGATTCTCCATTTTTCAGGGGAGGAAACTGCAGCACAAATATGAAAAGGCTTGAGGCATTCATTGAACAAATATTTACTGACTGCCTACTATGCACCAGGTGCTGGGAACACAGCCATGAGCAAGATGGCAAATATCCCTGTGCCCATGGAGCGCAAGAGGAACACACACAAAATTAGTGTCTCTCAGAGGTTGTAAGGGTTCTGAGGTTAGAGTAAAGGGATGAAGAGTGATGGGGGACAAAGGCCTTTTGAAAAGGTAATCCGGGGAGGCCTCACTGAGGAGGTGACATTTCACTAGGGCCCAGTGAGGGCTGAGGGAACAGCCTGGAGACCAGTGGCCTACGGGCAGTGAGCAGGAGCCTGGAAGGTGGAGACAGGGCCAGAGCTGGGCCTCATGGG
The DNA here is from genome assembly GCF_963455305.1 of Plecotus auritus. Classification (NCBI taxonomy): domain Eukaryota; kingdom Metazoa; phylum Chordata; class Mammalia; order Chiroptera; family Vespertilionidae; genus Plecotus; species Plecotus auritus. The sequence continues at coordinate 63,717,598 of NC_137782.1, read as the reverse complement.
CCTTGGTGGCTTTTCCTCAGAGGGTGATGGGGACCCACAGGAAGGTATTGAGCAGAGAAGGAATATGGTCGGGTTTACATTTTAACACAGCACTTAGGCAGCTGTGTGAAAAGGGAAGAAAGCAGGAGGAAGGACGAGCGCTATTGCTGGAGAGGAGGTGATAAGAACTGGAGTGGGAGGGGACTGATGAAAAGGCCCTGTACTCCCCATACCCTGGGAAAGGGGACTCAGAGGAGCTGGACCTGGGGCAACAGAGCTAGCGTAGGGGCCCCGGGCAGAAGCGGCCCCCTTGAGCTCAGCAAGTCTGGCACAACTGGATAGGGGCCCAGCTGCCTGAGCCAACTAGCTGGTTGGCATGACAGGCCCTAGTCTGCCCCGACCACCGAACAGTCGGGGTACCTGGGACTCCCAACTCTGGGAGGGCAGAGATCAAGTCTGTCCTATTCACCACTCCTGCCACATAGCAGGTGCTCATTAAATCTTTGTGAAATGAATGAGCAGGGCCTGGTACATAGCAGGTGCCAATAAAAGTTTGCTGAACGAATCAGTGAATGAAGGGATGGTCTGTAGCCTTGTATTGTTTGCTGGTGACTTCCCATGTTCATCGGAGTTCCTTAAAATAATTACAACTGCTGCCAATCAGAGTCTTACCATGAGCCAGGCCCCAGGCTCTTACCTGTGTCCAACAACCCTGCATGGCAGGTTCTATTGTTATGCCCAATTTACAGAGGAGGAAACTGAGGCGCAGAGAGGTTAATTTCCGCAAGTTCACTCAGCTACTAAGCAGCACAGCCAAGACGTAAACCCAGGACGGGGCTCTTCTCAGCTACACTCGAACACCTCTCCCCCTGGGATCTTATCAGTAACACCATCAACTCAATCGTGAATCCTTGAGGGCAGGGAGCTTGCAGGTGGGTTCCTGGTAGGATATCCCCCGTACTCCCTCACATCTGAGGTTGCCTTGGCTCCTCACCACAGCCTGGTGCCACCTTGCTGATAAGGACACCAAGGCAAAGAGCTGAGGCTGAGGAGTGGCAGAGGAGGGCCTTGAAACCCCGAGTTCTGGGGCCTAGCCAGCAGCCCTCTCCACAGCCCCTCATGCCTCCTCTCCCCACCACCAGCCCACGTCCACAGCACAGAGGCAGCATCTTGAGTCCCCACATCATGAGCCCGGATGAGGCAATGACTAATTCCTGGGGCCCAGCCAATGATAGAAAACCCCTCCACACCGGAGGCCTGTCTCAAGATCCAAGGCCACGGGGCTGACCTCGGGCTGACCTCTCACCTCTGCCTCTGCTTAAAAAAGCAGAAGCCACAAAAACTGAGCTTCAGACCCAAAAGGGGAGCTGGGCAGTGCACAACAGTAATCACAGCAATAATAGTAACAACAATAACAACGGCCAGTGTCACAGAGCACTCAACCAAGGGCCCCGCCCTCTGCTAGGCTTCAGAAGCTGATTCTCACAACAATCCAGAGCAGCAGGTCCTATCATCACCCCCACTTTCTAAATGCAAAAACTGGGGGACAGAGAGGTTGAGTAAGTTGAATGAGTTGCACAGCAAGTATATAGAGGATTCAGGATTCAAACCCAGGCAGCCTAGCCCTAGGGCCATGTAGGACTGAACCCCTCTGGCTCAGAAACTGGTTTGAGGGGAATAGGGTGGTCTGGGCACTTCCTCCCCCCTGGGGCTGCTATTTTGTGGTTGTTGTGGCTTTAATTCATGTGTGTGTTACCTTGAAAACAGACCTCTCGTGCTCCTTTGTCCAGAGAGCCACTGGCCCGTCTTGGGAGGCCCTCCTTTCCATTTCATGACTCACCTCTTTGTAAGTGCTCTCTCTATTCTAGCTCCTCCCCAGCTTCCATGGCACCCTCTCCCTGCACTGATCCCCATCAGTGCCACGCAGAGTGGGCACTGACCACCCATCTCCTTTTGGGACTGCTAGCAGCTGGCTGTAGCCAGGGTGTAAGGCTGAGCCTTCTCTCATGTAGGTGGGCACAACCTCCCCCCACTGCCCCGCCCATTATATACACACCTCAGCTAGCTGGCTGTGGGGCTCTACACCACTCCCTGGCCTTCTCTTAATCAAAGACTACTTCGGTAACCCCTGAGGGCCAACCCCACCAATAGATCCTATTTGTGCCTAAGCAGCATGTCCTACTGTCAGCATACCCTGCCAGACAGACTCATGCCTGCTGTCCCATCCTGGGAAGAGTCATTGCCAAGCCCATGTATTGCCACGAGGGACCCCAGCACTAAGCCTTGCTGTCAAGAGACTGGGTGATTTAAGGAGCCGAGGACACGACACTTCTCTGCTGCATGGGCTCAAGTCCCTGCTCTGGTTCTTACCAGCTCTGTGACCTCAGGCACGTTACTTAACCTCTCTGAGCCTCAACATCCGCATCAGCAAAATGAGGACTATAATGATAATTATAATGTTTGAACAGTCACATGGAGTCATGGGCATAAAGTATTTAGCAGAGCGCTTGGCACTTCGTTAAGCATTCGACAAATGCTAGCTGTGTCACGTTATCATTGTCTTTATTTGGTAGCAGGCATTGACTGAGTACTTTATGAATCTCAAATTATCCCCACAACAGCCCTGAAAGATAGTTGATATTACTATCCCCATTTTACAGATGTGGAAATGGAGGCTCAGAGAGGCTGAGATGTGTCCAAAGTTTTTCACAGCTGGTTGGTGAGGCAGGATTTGAACCCAGGGCTTTCTGTCCCAGGGAGCATGCCCTGGACTCTGGAGTCCAGTTCTCTTTTCGCCCTCCTTCCCTGACTGGACCAGCAGGACTTCTGGCCTCTCCTTCCTACCTGCTTTGGCGCAGCGCCTTCCCTCTGCCCTCTGGCTTCCATCAAGGCTTTCTCTCATCCAGATGTGGGGGAGGGGGGTCTGTCAATCCTCCAGAGCAGATCCAGCTGACCACCCCTCCTCCTGGGTGGTGGTCCTCCCTCCAGTTTTCCTACACATACCCCTCCTTCATTCTCTTCTACCTCTGTCCACTGCCCCTTCTGCAATTCTCTGCTCCAGTGTCCCCTGGTCCTGTGCAGATCCTGCATCCCAATACTAAGGCCACTGGTCACAGCACAGGAACAAGCAGAGAACACTCCTGTTTCCTGTGTTGAGCAAATGACATGGAATCTCTCTTCACATCCACATAGCAACCCTGTGTGATGGGAAATACTACTGAGTCCATTTGCCAGAGGAGGAAACTGAGGCTCAGGGAGGAACAACAACTTGTTTCAAGATCATCCAGCTAATGAGTCGTGGAGCTCAGTTCAAACCTGGGACTGGTCTGAGCTCCAAAACCCAACTCAGCTGCACTGCTCCACATTGGCCTTGTACGGATTGCAGAGTTACTGATTCTATCACAGTCTTAATCCTAATTATAACTACCTTTTACTGAGGACTTGACTATGTCCACACCTGGGTACAGGTGCTTCTATACTATACGAGAGAGAGAGAGAGAGAGAGAGAGAGAGAGAGAGAGAGAGAGAGAGAAGAAGAAGAAGGAGGAGGAGGAGGAGGAGGAGGAGGAGGAGGAGGAGGAGGAGGAGGAGGAGTAAGTGAAGCCACAGCGGTTATAATCCCATTTTATAGAAGAGAAAACAGGCTCGGAGTGAAGAATAGTCTTGCCTAGGATTGCACATCAGTAAATGGCAGAGCCTGGACCCAGCCTCTGTCTCTCCCTCCCCCCGCCCCTCCCCGCCACACACACACACACACACACACACACACACACACAGCCCACTGCTATGCTGATTTGCAGGAGCCTCACATTCAACATAAAACCCTTTGCCCCTTGGCCTGCTCCTGTCCCAGCCTCCAGATCTCCCAGGGAGGCCCCAGCCCCACAGAGCTTCCGGCCCCTCTCCCACCTTGGCCCAGGCTTTCCTCTCACCCCACACAGGGTCTCCTAACCACCCTCGAGAGACTAACAAATGTCTAGTTTGGAGATCTTCACAGTGGGGAGGGTGGTCCTCCAAGGGACCCTGAGATGGAGTAGCAGCCCCTACTCTGTGGCCTGCCTGGCCAGCTTGGTTTTACGCCATCTTCCTAACCACCCCACAGGGTGTGGGTTATCACGCCTTATACAGAAGGGGCCAGGGGATCAGAGCAGGCAAGCCATTTGCCCAGAACCAGAAACTGGCAGCAGAGCTGAGATTCAAATATGGATCTGTTGTTGGCCATGTTACCGTCTGGCCTTCCTTATGGTTGCTCTACCTGGCAAAGCCCCTGTTGCCTGGACAGGCCTCTCTCCACATCCCCACGAAATGACAATCCCACTGTTTAAGCATCTCACATAATTCTCTCTTCTGGTTTTCCCAACAACCCTGTAGGGGAGGGATAATCATAAGATCCATTTTTCAGATGAAGAAACTGAAACACCAAGTGTTTCCTTAGCTGGGTGCCCAGCAGAGGCTGTGCCTTGGTTTGCTAACCTGTATAATGGGGTCATAATGGCCTCCCAGGGTGGTTGAGGCCTATGTAAGAGTGTGTAAGCCAGGGGCTCTTGGAGATACGTCCTTGAGATGCACGCAGACAAAGCTCAAGGCCCGAGTGCATTTTTCTCAACCCACCAGCAGCCAGTCGGGGGCTGGCCTGGCAAAGGGAGAGCCCCTTGTTTCTTTGAACATTTCTTCAGCCCAGGGATACTGAGAAAACGATGAGTCATCTGCCCAAGCATAGGCCTCCCCAGAGCCTGTATCGGGTCCCAGCTGCGGCGGGAAAGGTTCCAAGCTGGGAAGGGGGCCCTGTGAATATGATGACTTCCAAGTTACCCCCATCAAGGCCTGAGTCACCACCAGGTCTCCTCTAGGCCCTCCCATGCCACACACTGCCAGTCTGGAGGACAGCTCTTGGATTCTGCCCACTGGACCCTGCCCCTGTGCCTCAGCCCCAGATCTGTACGTCTTCCTACATTCCTGGTGTCATAAACATTCCTTTTCCCACCCAAGAATACATGATCCTCTATCCTCCCTATCCCCCCACCTCCCACGTTACCCAGTCCCCACCCAGGCCAAAGAACGGTGTGCAATGCTTAAACAGGGGATTGTCATTTTCATGGAGAGGGGTCTGCCTAGGCAACAGGGGCTCTGACAGGCAGAGCAACCAGAGGGAAGGTCAGAGGGCTGCATGCCAACAGACCTGCATTTGGACCCCAGCTCTGCCACCACCTTCTGGGCCTGGCCTTCTCTCTCTGCACCTATTTCTCAGCCTCCCGCTCCTCCTTCTCCCGAACACACCTCCTTGCCACAGCATTTCGAGGGTTCCTTCTAAAACTCGTTTCTGACCTTATCTCCCCTCCACTTAAACACCCTCCTGTAACTCCTTGCTCTCCTTGGTGGTGACACACTAGCTCCTGAGTGGCTTTCCAATCCTTCTCTTCCATCTGGCCTCAACCAATTTCACCAGCGCATCCCTTCTGTACTCCACGTCCTTCTCAAGCTTATTTGACCCGTTACCTACCCATCGCTAACCCATTTTATTGTTTTAACCCTCACCTGAGAATATTTTTCCATTTATTTGTTTAGAGAGAGTGGAAGAGAGGAGGAGAAACAGAGGGTGAACCATTGATGTGAGAGAGACACATCGATTGGTTGCCTCCCGATTGTGCCCCAACCAGGCCTGGGGATCGAGCCTGCAACTGAGGAATGTGCCCTTGACCGGAATCGAACCCAGGACCCTTCAGTCCCTGGGCCGACACTCTATCCACTGAGCCAAACTGGCTAGGGCCTCTATCCCATTCTAAACGTTCCGCAGAACAGGCTTCTCCGGGAAGGTGGCCGGGGCACCATCGCACACACTGGGCACTGACCGTGCCTAAACCTGCCCCACTCCATGGAATGAGCTTCCCCTGTTCTGCTCCTGCTGAAAAGTTTGTTCCGGCCTCAAGGTCCAGCTCAAATGTCACCTCCCTGAGGACACCCCGGACAGCCTCGGGCAGGAGGATGGGTCTGGGCCTGGGGCTCCTGAGGCCCTCTGAGTGCAGGATTAAATGAGTGGTCCTCAGAGTCGGCTCTGAGACATCTGCTGTCATTGCTGTTTCCTTCCATCCCCCACCCCACAGTGGGGAGCCCCCGAGGGGCAGGGGCTATTCCGGGCCTTGGGGCTACAGCAGTGAAAACAGACAGGTCTGCCGTGGTAGAGTTCATAGCCTTGTGAAGAGACATACACTAAACATATAAACTAGTATAAATAAATAATAGGAGGTGGTAAGAGTGAAGGAGAAAAATAAATTAGAAAGGGGTAGGAGGAGGAGGTCCAAGGGACCTAAGATGGTCTTGACTGGGTGAGCAGGAAGGAGGTAACATTTGAGCAACAGGAGAGGGAGCCAGCCACAGAGAGATCTGGGGGAAGAGTGTTCCGGGCTGGGAGAACTGCCAGTGCAAGGGCTCTGGGGCAGAACTGTGTGTGGTTTGCAGACAGCAAGGAGGCCAGTGTGGCTGAGCCTAAATGAGCAAGGGGAGAGGGGAAGGAGGTGAGGGCCGCAGGCAGCCAGGGCCAGACGATGCAGGGCCTTGTAGGCTTTGGGAAAGACTGGCTCTTGCTTTGAGTGAGACAGGAGCCGTGTAGGACTCTGAGTAGAGGAGGGAAAGAATCTGATTTGTTTTTTGCAGGTTCCTCTGGCTGTGTGAGCCAGAGGGCATGACAGGGGTGCCAGGGTGAGCACAGGGAGCCTAGTGGGGAGGCAGATGCAGCTTCAGGCTTGGACGAGGCTGGTGGCAGTGGCGGTGGTGAGCAGGTAACATTTGAGATGTATGTAGAAGGTGAAACCAACAGGATTTGCAAATGCTTGAATGGGGAGGGCAGTCAGAGGAGAAAGAAGTAACAATGACTCCAGGCATGGCTGAGCAAAGAAAGCATGGAGCTGCGAAGATGGGGAGGACAGTGGAAGATGCAAATAAGTGAGCAAGTGATTGAATGAATGACCCGCCGGGTTTTGAAACCAGACGGGCACACACCCTGCACTGGTGCTCTGTGGAGCTTGTTCTCTCCACTCTTGGCCTTAGCTTCCCCATCTACAGCTGAGAAACCCCATGTTCCAGGGTGGCCCCGAGGACTGGGCCTTGTGGGGAGAAGACAGGCCCTGCCTCCCAACCCCGGCAGCCTGCCCAGGCTGCAGCTGAGATGAGAAGGGAAGGGTTAAGGGGGAAAGGTGGCATCTGTCTTCCACCAGGCTCCGTCTGGGCCAGTGGTAGGGCTGCCTGGAGCTCTGAGAAGCTTTTGTAGAGTGCCCTTGGGTGAGGGGCAACAGGAGCCTGGGGTGGGCTTCAGCACCTGTGAGCCTGCCTCCATGCCCCGGGGCACAGAGGGTCAGACAGCCATGGAACCCACGCCCTGCCACCGGTTTACGGTGGGACTGGGAGATGCCCTGGCCTTTGATGCCAGATTCTCAAATACCTCACAGAATCCAGAGGGGAGGAAATGAAATAAAGTACCGGGCACATGGCAGGGGCTTAAGAACAGGGGAGATGTGCTCAGACCCCTGCCCAGGGAGGAAATCATTAACCCAGCCTCACCGTGTTCTCTGTAGGATCCCAGAGTCCAGAACTCAGGTTTCCAGGCAGGGACGGGGGCAGGAGTGGGAATGGGAATGGGAATGAGAGGCCTGTGGTAGGCTCACCCTTCTACCTTTCTACCTGGTGAGTGACTACAGACCTTGGTAAAGCCCTCACGCTCTGCTCTCTAGCACCCTGACCTCTGGGATCTGGCTTCCCCACATCAGGAAGGGATTCAGAGGCAGGAGGAACCACAGGAGATTTCCCTACATCATCTAGAGAAACTGAGGCTCAGCAAGGGCAGAGAGAGACCCTGAGTCTTCATATCCCCAGCTTTGGGGGCCTATGCCAAACGTATGTTCTTCACCAAGATTTATCTGGTGTTCTGTGAAGTTCAATACAACGTTAACCAGGCCCCCAATGGCACTGAAGATAGAGAAATAACTAAGACACAATCTCTAGTGAACTAATAGTTGCTGCCCACCTACAACACGCCAAGAACTTTGCTAGGTACTTTATTTCCACTGTCCCATTTAATATCCATGATATCTTTAATCACCATCCCCATTTTCCAGAGGAGAAAAAGTCAGGCTCAGTGAGATCACATAGCAGCTAACATTTCCTAGGACTTGCTACATGTGTCCGGCTCTACATGCGTTAATGCATTCATCTTCACACCAGTCCTATGAAAGAGATAAGGCCATCAGCTCCATTTTACAGATGAAAAAACTAAGGTCAGATTGGTGAAAGAGAGCTGGGAGTTGAAACCAGGGCCCTGTGGCTTGAGACCCCAAGCCCTTCACCTCCTATGTCAGGCTGGGCCAGGGGCAGAAGGAGACTCAGGAGCCCTTGTTCTGATAAGCCGCCTGCCTCACTGGGCCCTCACCCAGCTTCCTTCTGCTTCCTCTCCTACTTTGGGGTTCAGAGGCAGGACCTGCTCTGACACAACGTAGCAGAGGGACCTCCTCAAATGACATCAGAGCCTTTCCCAGTTCACCGAGCCTCCTGGAAGTGGGGCTTTGGAGTCTGTTTTCCAGATGAGGAAACTGAGACTTGGAGAGATCAAACAGGCTACTTACTCAGGTCACATGCAAGGAAGTGGCTGAGTTGGAATCCCATAGGTCCTGGCCCCCCCTTTTCAAATTCAGAGCCCTCTCTCCCACCTGCCATGGTGCCTGGCTTTGGACTAAGTGCCACAATGTCAAAACGTCACAAGCTTTTCCCTGTCGTCCTATAGGGCAAGGCATAGAGGAGGTAGAGGAAGAAGGCTGGAAACAGAGAAGTGCCTTGGCCACTGTCATGAGGACAGGGACATGGTGCTACCTCTTATGTCCACTCCCTCCCTCACACTTGGTTTCAGCAGCTGCTGAGACCTGAGGAGCAGCAGAGGCCAGGGCAGCAGCTCAGGCTGGCTCAGTTATGATGAAGGACACCTCTGTCAATATGGTGCGGCCAGCCTGATGGTTTTTTTTTTTTTTTTTTCAATAGGATCCTGAACATGTGTGCATGCACACACAGTCACACTCATGGTCTGCCAATGCCCACACCCCAGGTGCTTGCACATCTGCCAACACAGACGCTCACAATCACACACATTCATGAGCATGCAGTCTCCCCTCCACCTGTACACACACATACACACACACACTGCCCCAGGCAGACAGCATCTCCAGCCTACATATGGACAGGCACATGCACACTCACGCCCACAGAGTCACACTGCTGCCCGCACACGCACATGCGCACAGCGCCCACATACAAACACACATGCTCTACCACGAGTTCACACACACGTGCACAGTACTCAATTCCACCACCTCCACGGTAAGAGCTGCCTTGGAGAAGCCCAGGTTTGCCTGAGGCTACGTCACTTTGTCCCTGGGCAGCCCAAGCCATCAGCTCCCTAACCCTCAGGCCCCCCAGAAGCATTTTTAGGATCCCCGATGGGCTTCCTGACTCCCAGACATTCGGGGACAGTTAGACAGCCTATAGGGGGCCCCGAGGGAGGGGATGTTCATGCCAGGTCTGGCCGCATGTGGTCTCCACCCCCCAGTAGATAGTGACCCAGAACCCAGAAGGGAGGTCCCAGGAAGGCAGAACCTGATCCTCCAGCATCACACACGATCCAAAATACAGAGCCCCCGAGTCCCCAAGACCATATTCAGAATTACTGAGGCTTAATTAACAAAATAGCCCACTTCTGCCATGAGAAATCCAAATTGGGTCCTGCCAGATGCCACTGTCAACCTTCTCCCCAAAGTCCCCCCAGGACCCAGGACAGCAGAGGCCTCCTCCCTTCTTCTGACCCCATTCCCATCCTAGTGAACCCAGGAAAGCCCTCAGACATCTCACACAGAGCCAATCCTGCCTCAAGCACCAGCTTAAGATTACAGACATGTTGATCAGAGGGATTCTTCTGTAGGTGTAATGAACTGAAAGTTTGTCATAAAGGACCTAGGTTTTCAAATTGGGTCAGGCTGCAAGACACCTCAGACAGGGTCAGAATGCACATGTGTGAGGGCAGTACTGGAGCTCAGGACCTGCCCCCATCAGCAGTGGCCTTAGGGAAGCTCTGAGCCTCCCTAAGCCTCAGTTTACTCATCTGAAGAATGGCAATAATAGCAGCACTGACCTGGGCTGCTGTGAGCATTCAATAAGCCACTGTGTCTTGGCCTCTCAGCACAGTGACAGGCACAGAACAGTAACTCAGAAAGGGTCCTGTGGTGATAATTTGAAGAAAAGCAGAAATACTACGGTATACGACCAAAGGTCACAGCACATAGTATACTGTGCTAAGTCAGAGGCCATTTCCCGCCCAGACCAGCGGCCGCAGGTGCCAAAGGTTTACACAAAAGCTCTGGGGAGAAAGGCTGAAGACTGTGAAAATGCTCTCCACTAAATGAACGTTGTCTGCAAACTGGGAAAAGACCACCATTAGTCAATTTGGCCAGCAGAACACCTGGGGTCCTGCTCAAAAGAGCCTAGTGTTGAGAGTGGAGTTTGGCAATCCGGCATTTCCCCTCAGGGAATGGGGCTCTAATGGAGGCATCCTGGCATGTGATGGGCCACAGAGAAGCCACAGTGGAGCACAGAGATCTGTGTTCCAGTCCTGGCTCCCTACCAACAGAAACTTCCTCTCTCTCGGCCTCAGTTTTTCCCATCTGGAAGATGGTAGAGTTGGGCTGAGAACATCTTTCTCCAAGCAGCCCTGGGGCTCTCTGGTCCAGGGAGTTGACAGATGGCCCAGGGCCCCACCCCAGACATAACCTGTGGCCCTTACAGGCCCTGGGGACAGTCCCACCCTACGAGACCAGAGGAAAAGGAAAGGGGTGGGTTCATTTTGTGGCCGACACTGGAACGGAATCAGAGGGTCTTGCCTCTGAGGGGTTTGCTTCCCCTGCTTGGCAGGCCAGGGAGGCCAGAGCAGTCCAAACACAAGAAATAATAAATCCTACCCAGGCTCTGCCCAGCCAGGAGGCCCGGCTGGCTCTTGTCATAAAAAGATCTTATCCCCTTGAGCACCCCTGCCCATCGTGGAGGACTCCGCCCTCCTCCTCTCAGCCCTCCGCCTCTACTTCTATTTCCTGTGACAACCTGCAAACTGAAGACCAACTTGCCTCTCCACCCACCCCCCACGCCCAGGCTTCTGCTCGACCCCCGCCCTGCCCCACCCCCCACAGGGCCCCAGCTGCAGGAGGCCCAGGCAGAGTGTAATTCCCCTTGCCCTCCTCTCAGCCCCCGGCCGGTTCGGACAGATTAAGCCTTTGTCACACACACCCAGAAAAAGCTCAGGGCCAGATGGGACAGGACAAGTGGTGTCAGATCATCGACCCGCTGCTGGCCGGGACTCAGGGAAGGGCCCAACCACAGCACCGCATATGGCTGTGGGAGGAGGAAAGGGGGCCCATGGAGGGGGCAGCAGCATGGAAAACAGACAACACACTATGGCCACCCTTGGGACCTTGCCCATGCCGGGGAACCTTGTTCAGCTGCTGGATGATCCAACTCCTACACTACAACCCCTCTTCCCTGAAAGTGTTCTACCTGATTTCTTGATCATATCCTCAGTTGTGCCCACCTCCCCCACCAGCTGGGTGCCCCATGAGCAGGCACAGGGGCCAACCCACCCCAATGCCCCAGCATTCCCCACAAGGCCTGTGGGTGCTAAACAAATGCCTTGGACAAAGGTTTATGACCCAATGACCTTCATAAAACCCACCCAGGACAAAACTACAGGATCTCTCCCAACTGCCACCAGAGGCAATGATAACTTGAAGAGTGTGTGTGTGTGTGTGTGTGTGTGTGTGTGTAGGCAAGTGAAGGGGGGATGTCCTTTGTACCTGTCAAAGAAGGTCCCATTCAACCCCTCCCAGGAAGAGACCATGGTTGCCTCTGAATTCCCAGCAGGATTCTTTCCTCTTAGATCAGTGAAAAGGAAAATAGAAATGTAAAAATAATAGCTGAGCACCAGGATGGTGCTTGAAGATGGGGGTGGCAAGAATAGGGGCATCTCCTGTGTCTGGCTCCGGTTGGCTGGGCAAGTGGCAGGTAACTAACAGCCTCTCTGGGGACCAGCAGGCCAGGCAGGAGGGCGTGGGGAACTCGAGGGGCAGGCTGTCACAGGAGGGCATGTCTGTTGTGTTTGTCGTCTTCCTGGCAGCCTGGGCAGGGAGGCCTAGGTCCCCTTCCCTGCCTCCCAGGCAGGTGGTCCCTTGGGGAAGGCTTATTATTGGTCTGGAAGCCAGTCAGAGGCTTTTGAGGCCCGTGCTGCCAGGGCAGGTCAGTGTGGGCCTCTTGAAGGTTATGAAAAGACCTGCTGGGCTGGCAGAACCCAGGCCCAGACCTAGCACCCAATTTCTGCATGTGGCCTGCATGGGCGAGTGTGTTCTTGCTCCACCTTGACAGCTGTTTGGCTAAGGGGTTAAGGGGACTGCCCCATGATGGCCACTCCCTAGAGGAGAGGTCAATCCACACAGAGAACCTATGAACCAGCTGCCAAGTCTGAGGGTCACCTGCCCCCCAACTCCAGGAGTGGGGGGCTCCTGCCTCAGACTAAGAAGGAGATTGGGCCAAGACTCCCAGCTCCCTAGCGAGGAATAACCCTGGTGTGTGTGTGGGGGGGGTGGGGGTGGGGAGGGGCGGGTACTAACTGATTTGGGAAGCCTAGATGGCTCAGGGCAATGACCCAGGGTTGGGGGCACAGACCCAGCCAACCATCTGGTGGGTCACTGACCTCCAAAACCCACACTTAGGCTGGGGACACTAGCCCAAGGTGGGGGAGAACTAAGGAGGGGTAAGAACTGTTAGGGTGGGGAGGGCCAACCTAGGCTGGGGAGAGGCAATGGCCCATGCTCCCCCTGTGGGAAAGTGAGCACTGATTTAGGCTGGGGGAGGGATCTCTGACTCGACCGGGGAGGGGGCAATGACCTAGACTCCCCGTGTTTGGGGAGAGCACTGATTTAGGTCAAAGGGGTCCCTGACTCTAGGAAGATGGGACACTGCCCGAGCCTTCCCCTTCGAGGATCGGCTGTGGCGCGCCCCTCGGCCCGGCCCTCTGCTCTGGGTCCGGCCCGAGGCGGCAGCGGCGCAGATGGGCTGCTGGCGGCCGCAGCGGCAGCAGCGCGGTTATCAGCGCTCCTCGCAGATGGGCCGCCCGCCCTCCGCGCTCACGGCTCCCCACTCCCCGCGGCCTGCAGCCCCGTCCCCTAGGCGTGGGGGAGGCGCCTCCGGATCCGCTCCCTGGCTCCCGCCTCCCTCCCTCGCGGCCCCCTCACCCCGCGGGCCGGGCCCGGGCGGCCGCAGGAGGGGGAGGGGGAGGGGGAGGGGACAAGTGCACTTTTCGTAACGACCGAATCAATTGTGTGTGAAGAGCCCGCTCTGGCCGGGGACCGGGCAGAGCGCGGGGCGGGCGGGCCGGACGGGGGAGGAGCACGGAGGGGGGAGCGGGAGAGAGAGCGAGGGAGGGAGGCCGGCGCGGGGTGGCCCCGCTCGCTCACTCGGGCCGGGCGAGGCCAAGGAGGGAGTGAGGGGGGCAGGGAGGGAGGCCGGCCCGGCCCGGGAGGGCCGGAGGCTGAACGCACTAACGGAGGGTCTTCGCGACGGAAAGTTCAAAGCTCAGCAGCGCCCCGGGAGCAACCGACCCCCCCCCCCGCAAGCCCCCACCCGCTGCAGAACAATGAGGTCCCGGCGGGGGAGCCGCGGGGCCCGCGCCGCACGCCCTCTCCAGGGCGCCCCGGGCCGGAGGGGACGCCCCCGCCCGGCCGCCCGCCTCCCTCCCTCCCAGAGGCTGCGGTTCCCCGCCCCCTCCCCCACGCCACCCCGCCCGGACCGGGCTGCCCCAGGGACGGGGGAGGGGAAGGGATGGATAGGTCAGGCCGCCCCCGTCCCAGGGAGGGGGAAAGCTAGGGGCCCGGGGGGCAGAGGGGGCGCCCCACCCACCCGCGGGAGGCTGCTCCTGCGCCAGGCTGCGGCTCAGGCTGCCCCTCCCTGGGCCAACCCCGGGTGGGGTCGGGAAGACAGTGCCCGGGCGAGCCCCCTCCCCGGGCAATGGGAAGGCGAGTGGACTCCCCGTCCCGTGGCTGCCCCTGCCCCCCGCCCGCGGCACCACCCTCCACACACACACACGCACACGCACACACACACACACACACACACACACACACACACACACACACCGCCCAGCCGGCCCGGGGGCGGGAGCGCGAGGCGCCCGGGACAGGCAGCCCCAGGGCGGGCAGTGGGGCGGGGGGGGGGGGGGGATTCGGGCTTCGGAGAAGCCGCCTGCTGGCGGGGGGAGGGGACAGGAGGACGGAACACACTGGGGTGAACAGCCCGGGACGGCCCGCTCCGCAAGACCACGGGCCGGGCAGCGGCGCAGAGGGGGGCAGGGACAACCCGAACCCGGAGCGCTGCCTGGGCGGGCCGGGGCGGGAGGGTGAGCAGGGAAGCGTGCGTCTCGGGCGGGCTAGACCCACGGAAAGCCTCAGGGACACAGGTTCGGACACACATCCACACCCACACCCCGCCCCCGCCCACCCGGAGCCCCGCGGCGGGACCGGCCCGCGGCCGCCGCGCGCGCACTCACCGAGCCCGTCTTGACCGGCACATACACCACTTGGCCCATCTTGGGTTCCCGGCCGCTGCCCAGGCGGAAGCCCTTGGAGCGCACCCAGAACTGGAACTTGCCTTTCTCGCCGGCCGCCGGGCCACTGCCCGCGCCGGTCCCGCCGCCGCCCTGCAGGACCTCGGTGATCCGCTGGTATTTGCTGCGTGTCACCGTCTTGGTTTTGGCCGAGTCGCCGTAGGTGCGCAGGCACCAGTCCCGGAACTGGCGGCCCAGCTCTGAGTCCCCGGGACTGCGCTCGCGCTCCCAGCCCCCGCGCAGCAGTAGCGTCGGCTTCGGCATCCTCTCGCCGCGCCCGGCGCCCTCGGGGGCGGGCCGGCCGCCTGGCCGCCCGGTGCCGGGACTGGGCTGGGCCGGGCCGGGCCGGGGCGCGCCGCGGCCGGGGCTGTCCCGCGGTGTGGCTCCGGCGCGGCTGCTTGATGGGCACGGGCGGCGGCCGGACGCACGGGGCTGCAACGCGCTCTGTCCTGCTCGGGCGGCGGCGGCGTTGGCGGCGGCGGCTCCGGCTCGCCTCCTGCTCCGCCTCCTCCTCCCCCCCGGCCGGGATGCAGGAGCGATGGAGGCAGCTCGGGGCCCGGAGGTGCAGAGGGGGCGGGCCGCCCCGCGGGCGGCCGGGGAAGGCGGGAGGCGGGGAGCGGCCCGGGGCGCGGGGAGCGAGACCGAGCCTGGGCGCGGGCGGCGGCGGCGGCGGCGGCGGCGGCTGTCAGTTCGCGCGGCTCATCCTGCTCTTGCTCAGGCTCTCGCTGCCGCTGCTCTTCCTCCTCCTCCTCCTCCTCCTCCTCCTCCTCCTTCTCCTCCTCCTCCTCCTCCCGCGCCCGCCTCCACCACGCCGCGGGATCCCACCTGTTAGAGCGTCGCAGCCCTCGCCGCCGTCCCCCCCCCCTCCCGCGCCCGCCCGCGGGGCCCAGCCTCCGCCCTGGCCCGGCCCCTGGGGGCGCGGGGGCTGCCGCGCCCGCAGCCACAGAGAGGACAGGAGCCGCAGGCGCACAGTGCTCAGCCCAGGGACTGAGTTTCCTCTGGCCGGGCCTGGCCCGAGCCTCCCAGGCCACACTCTGTCTGGACCTGCGGTCTCACAGGGAGTAGGGCACAGACCCCGCCCGGCCACTAGCGTCCCTGCCTCCCCCAGTGGGCGGCCCCGGCTGATTTTAGCCGGGCACTGGCAGTGTAGGGCAGGGCCCCTTCCCTCCCTGCAACTGGTCTGACCTCTCTGGTTCGAGCCCAGAGCCAGAAGAGCAGTGTTTCCCAGGGGAACCCCTAACCACTGCCCTTAGGGCCCCCCGACTTCCTCCCTTCAGCCTCACCCCAAATTCCCCAAAGTTTGGCTAACCTTGCTTCTGACAGTCCCACTGCTGTGGGACAGCCCCAGGCCCCCAGGAAGTCTCAACACTGGCCCTTGGCCTCACTCAGTCCAACCCCACCAAGGCTTTAAGCGACACTCAACACACCCATAAATTCAGTCTGAAATAACCTGTCTTCTTGGGTGCACCTTGGCCCAGAATCTCTTGCTGAGTAAATTCAGGTGGCCTGCCATCCCCCTCCTCCCTGGGCAGGGCTGAGCTTGAGTAGAGCCGGCCCCCTCCTCCTTAATGAAATTACCAACATAAATAAAGGTACAGGCCAATTCCCCAGAATTTCTGCCCTCCTTTCTTAACAGGTCATGAGGAATTGCTGTGTTTCTTTCCCTGCTGTTCCCTGGGGTCTAGCCCACACATTCTCAGGCTTCTCCTGCAAGTCACCACTCAAGCCTGAGGCCCAGATTTTGGCCAGTGCAGGACCATTTTCTGCCTAGGAACTACTAGCTACCCCCATCCCAATGTCCCCCACCCTGATACCTACAGTGTACCATGTCCTGGCAACTCTGAGAGGCAAAGGGGACAGGCCTATTTTTACAGATAGAGGCCTAGGGTGTTGGAGTGGTGGCCTGACCTGCTCAAGGTCATTCGGGGAAGAGGGGAAGGTTTCAGTTCAGGTCTAGCTTTTGCTACCACATCACACAAGAAGTCTCCCCCTACCATCCTGCTGGGAGGAATCCCAACACTGTATGTGCCCAGCTCCCTTCCCCAGACAGGGACCGCAGGACCCATGTCTGACTCATCTCTATACCCTAGGCCCTAGCACAACACCTGGCACACAGTAGGTGCCAATAAATGCTGAAAGAACCCGAGAGGTTGTCCAAGTCCCAATCTCTCTCTGCATTTCAGATTGACTTAATTTTACATAATTTACATTTCCATGTTACTTTATATATATTCCAACAACTCCACAGTCATTTTTTCCTCTTTATCTTCCTAAGAGCTCTTTTTGGTTCCATACTGGAATTTTTCAGAGATGACCACTGAGGCTCAGAGAGGGGAAGGCACTACCCAAAGGCCACCCAACTCCAGGGGTTCAGGGGCTCCTGTGTGATTTGGAAACCCATGCCCTGACTTTTCCAATATACCCCTTAACATCCCCACAGCTGACTCCCTTCAGTCCAGCAATGCTAAGGATCACTTTCAGCAAGGATGCCCTGGGGCCTAGGTGGTAGGGTCCCCATTTGAGACCAAGTCTCTTTGTTCAGTTCGAAGACCCACATTGAGCCAGACAGCCTCTCCATGTAATCTAGGTATCTTACTCTGCCTTTCAGAATCTAAAACATGGTGGTCAATCTTGGGCTGTGTTCTAGTGTGGCAGAGGTGTGGTATAGTGAAGAGAGCATGGGCTTAGGGTAGAGTCAAACAGACTTGGGATTACATCCTGACCACTATTATATGCCATGGCATTCTTCATGCCCTTCATAACCATTGGCTGCCTCCTAACTGAATTAACCCATCAGTCCACCCTTTGCTGTCTGTGACCTCAGACAGGCCACTGAACCCCAACTTCATTGTCTGTACAATGGACAGAGTGTCGTGGATGTAAAAACTCAGCAGAATAAAATGTGAGAGAGCCTGGTATATAACAGGTAACCAATAAATGCCATTTTTTCCTTCATAGAGACTGCAAAGTATTCAAGGAAGAGGATGAACGTTGTTGATACTTTTCATGTTTCATTCATGCAACAAACATTTCCTGAGCAGCCATTATGCACCAGGTACTGGGGAGATAGCCATGGGATACCAAGGTCCTTGCCCTCTTGAAACTTACTGATGTGTGGGGGGAAAGGTCATTCATTGAACAAACCTACTATCAATGATTATAGCTTGGGGAAAGGGCCATGAGGGAAATGGGAAGCTGTGAAAACAAATAAAGGATGGGAATGAGGAAAGACCCCCTCTGAGGAGTTAGATTTGAGCAGTGACTCAATGAAAAGGAGCCAACTATGCTATGTTATGAGGGAAGAGCATTCCAGGCAGAGGGAACAGCATGTGCAAAGGCCCTGAGGTGGGAAAGACATTGGCATTTTCTAAAAGCCAAAAGGAAGCCAGTATGACTACAGTGAGGTGAGTGAGGAGGGGTGGGAAGACAGGAAACCATGGGGAAAACTTTGGATTGCATTTTATATGTGAAGGGAAGCCACTGGTGAGTTTTAAATGGGGGAGACACCGAGGAACAGAGAGGAAACGAGAAGTGGAGGGCAGCTACAGTCCAAGTCTAAGATTAAGGGTCTTGCAGGTCAGAGGCCTTGGTTTCTCCTCCCATGTATCAGCTCACTCTACACCAGCCACATCTCAGCCTCTTACCCTAAATGGAGGTGGCTGAGCCAAGGAGTAAAACGGCCTGCTATAGCCCATCCCCACTTCTGTGGAAACAGAGCCCTGGACCTCTGTCCTGTTCAGTGGCATCCTTTAGCAGGGGTCCTGCCCCAGAGCATGCTGGGTAGAAAGTTTCTCACAATGCCCAGCATGGGGGTGGGGTGGGCAATCATGATCCTAGAGGGCACTGGTTCCTCCTTCCCATACCAGAAACCTGCCAAAAGGACATACATAGTAGGTTGTCTCATTAATCATTCAGTGGAGCCCCTGGATATATATTTTTTAAACTTTAGTTCAGATGTCCAAGGGAGGCTGGGATTGAAGCAAAAAGGGCTCATAGTACTTTCAATACTGACAGTAACATTTTGGGTCACAAGAGGTAAGTGATGAAGGGTCTGCAGAGAGTTTATAGTTTAAACGGCCTGTTACAGATGAATAAACTGAGGACCACAGAAGGGAACAGGCTCAAGGTCACAGGCAGAGTGGGGCACCTGGCCTTTGGTTTGGCCCAAATCACCTGCTTTTCACTGAGCTCCCACTCTGGGCCCAGGTGAATAGGAATGCCTGCAACTCAGTGAGAATGTCCCAACCTGGCCTGAGGTGTGGCAGAGTTCCAGACCTGGGGGAGGGCAGTGTGACTCAGGCACCCACAGAGGCCTGTCCACCAAAGGCTGGAGGAGGCCCTGGAGCCTTGCAGAGGACTGGTTGTCACTGCCAGACACTGGTGCCACCTCCATCGTGGACTTGTGCAGCCATTGCCACCCACCCATTTCAAAGCACCTCCCCCGTAGTCTGCCTGGACACACAAACCTGCTATTCCAGGCCCACCTCACTCAGAAAGGCTTCCTGGCCCGTCAGTTTGGTTCAGGGACTTCTGTGGTTTCCCACAGCCCTCTGGGCCTTTCCCATCCCAGCTCTGACTACACAATATCATGATTGCCTGGTCGCTTGTACCTACCAATACCCGGCACAGGCGCTGAAGTTTAATAATTACTGAACAAATAAACGAATGAATGAATGAACGAACGAACGAATGAGCTGGTTCTCAAAGTGCACATCTCAGACTGAAGTCTGCAGCATTCTCTGCCTCTCCCCAGTCATTCCGTCTATCAGCATTTAGTGTGCTCTTCCCAATAGGCTCTGCCATTGAGTGACCTTACATGAGCACCTTGATTTCTCTCAGCTTCGTTTTCAATGTCAGTAAACTGGGCATAGTAATTTGTCCTAACTCACTGGGCTATTGCAAGGATAAGCACTTAATAACTGTTAGCTCCTATTATCACTATGTCCGTCTACCATGCATTCCGATGTTTGTGCATCCTCTGTGTGTCAGATGCCATGCCTGGTATTGGGAATACAGCTACAAACAAGTGGACCTGGCCTCAGCCCTGGTGAAGCTCAGGGACTAGCCGACTTAATAGATTATGACCAGCCCTAGCTCGTTTGGCTCAGTGGATAGAGCATCGGCCTGCAGACTGAAGGGTCCCAGGTTCAATTCCAGGCAAGGGCACATGCCCGGGTTGTGGGCTCAATTCCCAGTGTGGGGTGTGCAGGAGGCAGCCGATCAATGATTCTCTGTCATCATAGATGTTTCTATCTCTCTCCCTTTCCTTCTCTCTGAAATCAATAAAAAATATATTTTTAAAAAAAGATATTGTGACAAATGCCCTGACCAGGTAGCTCAGTTGGTTGGAGTGTTGTCCAATACACCAAAAGGTTGTGGGTTTGAATCCTGTCAGGGCACATACCTAGGTTGTGGGTTCAATCCCTAGTTCAGGGTGTGTACCAGAAGCAACGGATCAATATTTCTCTCTCTCTCTCTCTTTCTATCTCTCTCTATCTCTATCTCTCCCTCCCTCTCTCCCTCTCATCAATAAAAAATATATCCTCAGATGAGGATTTAACAAAAGATTATGACAAATGGGTTGAGAATTGAAAAACAAAATGGTGCTGTGAGATCACATCGATGGGGCTTAGATGAGCATCTTTGAGAAGCCCTACCCGAAGGATTCCTGGCCAGAGGCACTCAGGGCAAAGACACGAGGGAAAGAGGAAAATGTCTCCATTCCTATAATGGCCCATGCCATGGTGCCCGTGGAACCATAACCAAGAGGGAAAACATTCTGCCCACCTCACAGAGTTCAAGAGCCCCTTGAGTCCAGGATCTCTCCATTCCAAAAACTAAGGATTTCATTCAAATGTCGCCTCCCCAGAGGAGCCCTCCTTGACTGTCCTTTCAAAAATAGTCCCTCAGTGACTCTCTCTCCCCTGCCCTGCTTTATTCACCTTCACAGACTCAGCACCACCTCCCATTATAATATGTATTGTTTGTTTCCTTGTTTCTGACATCTCATGCACTAGAATGTAGGTTCCAAAAGGGCAGAGATTCTATCTTGTTGACTACAGTATCTCCAATATCCAGAACAGTTGGCACATAGTAGGTGTTCAGTACATATTTGGTTGAATAAGTGAATGGATCTATTGAGGATATAGCCCAGTGTGTGTGTGTGTGTATTCTTCACGTGCTACAACTAAAAATTGCAATGAGATCCAGGAAGATTTATGTCAAATTGAAAAGGAAGGAGGCTTTTTATTTTGTTTGTAATTTTGCCTATTGCAAGTCACTTCCCTTCATTGAGCCTCAGTTTCCTCATCTGTAAAATGGAGCTAGTACTGACTTTGCAGAATCATTGTGAGATGTCAATCAAATGTGGTACAAAATACCAAGATGTGGCCTGGCACACAGTAGGTGCCATGTGAACAGCTCTGTTATTGTGATGAAGCCCTTGTTTGGGGAGGCCTATGGAGGGGGATCACCATGGCTTGAGCCTTCCTGCAGGACACAGAAGCAGTTGACACTGGATCTGTCCCGTCACCTGAACTCGCCAGTAATTTATTGATGCTGGATGCTGGCACCTAGCAGCTTGCCGGGTCAGCCTCAGGGAGGATGTGTGCGTTATTGGGGCCTATCCCCAGCTTCTTGCATGTGGGGCAGGGTGGGGAGAGTAGGTCTTCACAGTCCAGGAAAGCTGATAGGTCAGCCCTTATAAGTACCCAGTAGCAGGCACTGGGAGACTAGGAAAAAAACGGGTGCATTCCCTACCGGACCTGAACTCCGAGACGGTGAGATGGACATAATTCATAATTTGAACAACCACAAAAATAGAAGTGCAGGAGGGCCTACTGTGTGCCAGGAAATTTGTACATATAACCACATTTAAACCTCAATGAGGTCTTGTTCGTATTTTGTAGGTCCTAAAATGTCATCAAGGAGAGGTCAAATGATTCGCTCAAGGTCACACAGCTAGTGAGTGGCTGAGGGAGACTGTGAACCCAGATCTGACCCGCTCCAAAGCCCAGGCACCCTGTCCCCATGTTACTGCCACCCTGCCCCCATCAGGTTGGCTGGACTAAGGAGACAGTAAAAAAAAACCAAAACACTAAATTAAATAAAGAGCTTTGGGAGTTCTAAAGTGAGAGGAGGCCCATTTCACTCGTTTCCCACAGCCGACGCCTTAACTGGCCTTCATGGTATGGGAGAAAATACCAAAGAGGGAGAGTGTTTTAGGGCAGGGAAACAGCTGAAGTAAAGGCTTGAAGGTGGAAAAGGAAATGGTGTTTGGTGCCCACTTGGAAGAGCAGAGGGGCCCTATGAGGGGCCAGTGGACATTCTGGGGTCTTGAATGCTTGGCCAGGCTTTGGGTGTCACTGGGTGAGCCATGGGGAGCCAGAAGAGGTTGCTGAGCAATGAAGCCACTGTTTCCCCCTGATCTGCGAGTTAGGGCAGAGGGGGCCAGGCATCGAGTTGCAGCCTCACCTCCCTCCACTCCCCTTTACCAGCTCTCTGGGCCTGGCACGCTCACTGGCTCCAGAATATATCTTCTCCCTCTCACCTCTGTTCTCACAGATCCCTCCCCCAAATAACATTCATCTGTCCAGATCCTATGCCGCTCAGGTCTCCTCCTAGGCCCATTTCCTCCATGAAGCCTGCCCCAACCATACAAGTCCTCGGTTACACGCCTCAGCCTTAGAGGCCTGGGCTGGGCAAGGGCCCGTCCTCCACTAAAAGCCACAGCCCTCACCATCCACAGTGGTCGGCTGTTGCTTTCACCTGCCTACCAATATTCTTCTCCCAGTAAGCTGGAATTTCTTTAAGAAACGGACCCTTTCCCATATTCAGAGCATGTAGCTGGAGCTGGACTGACCTGAACCTGGCCACTGAAAACATCTCATCCCCTTGACCACTACGATGGTGGCCAGATTTCTGACAATACCATTGGAGCCCCTGGATGCAGTTGTGCCTGAAAGCCCTTTTTATTTTCACTTAGATCTTTGTGCTGGATATCATGCAACCCAAAGATCCTTGTCACACACATTGTCTGTTCAATGCAGTTTGGCCCCTCTGGTCTGGCCTATAGGTTTTCCCTTTTATCTCAACCCAAAGGTTCTCTTCTTTTCTCAATTATGACTTCTACTATTCCACAGAATAAAGTCTTAGCATTCAAGGTCTTTCGCTGTCCTGTTCTGGTCTGCCAGTCACACTGAACTCTCCATTCCTCTGCTTCTTGCCCTCGGGTCCTCTCACTCAGGATGACTTATATATGCTGTTCCCCGAACTGGGACTGCCATCCCCTTTCCGGTTTTCTTCCTGGAGAACTTCTACTCATCCTTCAAAATCTTATTTGATTGTTACCCTGTCTGCCATACTTCCCTTGACCCCCAGGCGTGGTGAAATTCCTTGTGGCACCTCAAGCTCCCAGCTGGTCTCCTTCAGAGCAATGACTATAGGGTCTGATTATTGTCTTCTGCTTGGCTACCTTCTCCCCAGATGAGATGCTCCTCAAAGATAGGGTCATGTCTTATTCACTTCTTATCTCTCAAAGGACCAATGAATAGTTGTCAACTGACTAACATACTGACTGGGGCTGAACTCAAGGTCATACTGCCATGAGGCCTTGTGAGCCATTAGGTAACTATTTTTGTTGATCAACTCTCCAAGTTAACCACTCACTGGTATTTTTCGGTTTGGTTTTGCTTTGTCTTGTTTCACTTTAGGACTTCTTCGAGTCTTTAATTTGCTGATGGACACTGTGAATCTATACACCAGCTTTCAATCATCTTACCCAATTTCAGGAATGGGGAAATTAAGAGCAAGAGAGGGACAAAGACTCACCGAGGCAGTTCTCCCCTCTATACCTCTGCACCTCTCCCTTCTACTCTGCAGGCCCGTTCTAGGTGCAACTCACTTCTGTAGCAAAATGCTAAGAGGAAGAGCTCTGGAGCCAGACTGCCTGCCTTTGAGTCTTGTCCCCACTCTTACCAGCATGTGACCTTGGCCAAATGGCTTAACTGCTCTGAGCTCCTCAACTGTAAGGTGTTGTCAATGACCGCACCTACCTCATGGGGTTGCTGGGAGGTCAAGTGAAGTAGTCTATGTAGAAGCACCTAGCACAGTGCCCAGCACAAAAGCAGGCCCTCAGTAAATGGCTGCCAGCATTTCCACGACCTCGGCTTTCTCAGGAAATACTAGTACCGTGGAGCCTTCGTTCTCAAACTTAATTTGTTTCAGAAGGCTGTTTGAGAAGTGATTTGTTTCGAAAACCGAATCATTTTTTCCCATTAGAAATAATGTAAATTGAGTTAATCCATTCCAGACCCCCAAATGATTCCCTGTTTTAACCTTTTTCATATACAGTACATGTCTAATGTACTGTTTAATCTATAAACAAACACTTTTTTAAAATTTATCGAAGTACCCCCTACTAGCCTTAAATGAATCATTTTTAGCATTCGTTCCAGGGGAGTCTTTCAGGTCAACATGCAGCATCTTTGCTCATTCATATATCACTGCCTCCGAAATGCTAACTGCTTTTTGTTTATCCAAATCAACAACAGTTTTTCTACCTCTTTAATTGTGATCATTGCTTCTTTCACACCTTTAGCAACATTAGCACTCTTGATGGCCTCTGTGTTTTAAAATTGTGCTAATCCTTGATTTCACCAGCAACAAAAGCATTCTCTCCTTTGTTGCCTGAGAGACGCTTTTTGTCATGCTGAGGTATCCGCTTGAAAGGGTTGCCTGTTCGAAAACCGAAATTTGGTTCGACAACCGATACATTTTTTTCTGTAAACAACTTGGTTGAGAACCAAATTGTTCGAGATGGGGGATGGTCGAGAAACGAGGTTTGACTGTATTGGACACACTGAACCCTGACATCTTTGGGATGCTATGGGTCTCTTTGGAGAAAGATGTCAACTAAATGCCAAGTCCGGGCTGGGCTTACTTCCATGGGGTTTGAATCTGGGTCCCCACATAGAGACTGCTCCCCTGGATGCCCAGCTGTTGAGCCTTCCTCCTCTTGGACTTGAAAGGAGACATTTTTTGTTTAGAGGTATTTTCTTCCATTTCATATTGGCTCTATAAATTGGATTTTGTTGAGTGGTTTCTGACAAGCAAGTCAAACAGGCATGTGTGTGGGTGAAACGCAAGACTGCCTCTGGCTACAGGGGTGGGTCTGAGGCCTTGGGTTTTGCTGGTTACTGGCCTCGAGCTCAGCCCGTGGGCAGCTGCATCCTGGGGAGAGTGTGTGTCCTTGGGATAATCTAGAAGTACTTCGTCCCCAGGGAATTCTTTCTAGTGGTTTCCCAGAACCTTCTCTTAGAAGGAAGGCCCCAGTGGCAAATGGCCTGGTTATCTTCCCCACCTCACCAAAAAAACAGCACCCTGGATTCAGACTCATGGTGGAGGGGAGTGTCTCTGAGTCTCCTACCCCCAGCTCAGTCTCTTCCAGGATGATAGTCATGGACCGTGAGAAGGATCACAGTGCTTCTTCACATCTTCAGCCATCCAAACTAAAGGGAAGTTGACATAGTAAAGCAGGAGAGATTTCAGTTAGATAACAGGAGGGACTTCCTCCTTGTCAGATAGCTCACACCTGGGCTATGCATGACCTCGGAAAGAGCACGAAACTAGGAGTCAAGACAGCTTTGGCTGATGAATTCTGTGGGACTTTAGGTGAGTGCCTTACTTTCTCCTTCCCTTGGTTTGCTCATCTACAACATTGGAGTTATAATTTCTAGTCACCATGGAGGATTTTTTTAAATCCTCACCCAAGGAGTGAGGATATTTTTCCATTGATTTTTAGAGAGAGTGGAAGGGAGGGGAGAGGGGGGAGGGGTATAGAGAGAGAGGGAAGAGAAAGAGCCAGAGAGAGATATATTTATCAGTTGCCTCCTGCTCGCACCCTGACTGGGACTGGTGATTGAACCTGCAACCAAGGTACGTGCCCTTGACCAGGAATTGAACCCGAGACCCTTTTGTCCAAGGGCTGATGCTCTAACCATTGATCAAAACCAGCCAGGGCCACCTTGGAGGATTTAAAATGAAACAGTGGGATGAGGCCTTGAGGCCAGTGGCAGGGAACTGGATCAAATTACCTTCCTAGGTTCCTTTTCCTCTCTTTTTAGAAAGAATTCCCAGAGCCACAGCCCCGGCTTTAGGCCCAGAGAAATGTGTGTGCATGTGTGTATGCATGCGTGCACAAATGCACAGGACTCTGGGTCATATAGTAGGTGCTAAATTAATGTTTGATTTTTCTCCCCTTTCTCTTGGGCCACTCTCCAGGGCAGATAGAGCCTTGGCAGATGTGAAGAAGTCTGGGTTCTAACTCTGGGTCTGCCCCCAACTTGCTTTGACCTTGGCCCTGTCCTTATCCAACTGAATCTTGGTTTCCCCATCTGTATCATAATGAGTACAGATGGATTACAAGAGCCCTCCTTTCTCTCCTGAAACTGTGAAACCCATGACTAACCAGGACAGTCTCCCCCTGCTCCTTCACCTCACCGCCAGCCATTGGTTTCCGATACATCGAACTTCCTTTGCTTCCTTGAATTTGCCAGGGTCTTGAGAATGGTCTCAGGCCCCTATCACAAGCCATGTCACCCTGGACATGTCACTCCCTCCCACCCCAGGACCTTTGCTCAAACCCTACTCTCTTGCCACAAGTTCATCTAATAAACTCCAACTCATCCAACAGCTCTCAGCTGAATTGTCACTTCCCCAAAACCCCTCCCTAAGACCACTCCCCTCCATGACTCACTCTCACGGAGGGTACTCCCTTGGGGTACTCCCCCATACCCCTCTTTGTAATACTTAACCACCTGTGCATTTTACATTTATGTGATTTCCTTGTTGATAGCTGTTCTCCCCTCAACTGTGAATTCTATGAAGACAGGGACTGGATCTGTCTTGGTCCCAGCTATGTCCCCAGTGCCCCGCACAGGGCCTGGCACAGAGTAGATGCTCAATAAATAGCTATCAAATGGATGGATGGATGGATGGATGGATGGATGGATGGATGGATGGGTGGATGGATGGATGCCCTCCCCATTCTCTGCCAGCAGGTGAGCTACTGACAGGCCCTACCTTGAGAGGATGTTTGGGGGTGCATCGGGAGCCCCTGCATACAACTCACACCCATACCCAGGCTCTCATGGGAGTGAGGCTCTCCCAGCCATCCTGAGAACTCAAGAAAGGCAGTTATTCAGCTCCACATAGCAGAAAAGGAAGCAGCCCTAAGGGACATGCTTGCTGCAGGAAGGTCACACAACAAACGTGTGATAGGGCTGGGACAGGACCCAGAGTTAAAGCTGAAGGGCTTTCTATTCATTCTCCACTTGACTCAGGTGGAAGTTGAGGCATGGAAGGGAAACGGACGGGGCCAGGCAGCAGCGAGGGGGGGATGGGAAATGTGGTTCTTGAACTCACAGCCTTTGCTCCTGCTGGGCTGAGGGAGAGGATTCCTGGGCTTACCCCCAGGATGACCTTGTGGCTTCAGATGATGAATAATACCACAGAGTGATCTCTAGGAGTGGATGATGCCGGCGAGAAGCATCCTAAGGGTTTGGGTATTGGCACAGCACCAGGCTGCCTGGGTTTACACCCCAGCTCTACCACTGGCCAGCTGTGTGGCCTTGGCTGGGGCACTTTACCTCTCTGTGCCTCATCTGTGAGACGGAGGAAATCTGGGTTAGCACATAAATAGAACAAAGCACGGAGTGGTCTGGGATAATTTCTAATGCATGTGAACTGTAGAGCTGACCTGGCTAGACTAGGAGGAAGTGATTCACTCCTTTCTACATACCAAAGGGATAGGGCTTCTGCTTCTCACCCTCGGGTCCACTGCAGAAAATGTATGAGAAGGGCTTCACTACTCACACCGACCACTTTTCACTCCTCCGGTACTTTATCACCCACTGAATCCTCACAACCACCCTAGGAAGCAGACTCTACCATCATCCCGCTTTACACATGTGAAAATCAAGGCCTAGGCAAGTGACTGTCCCAGTCCCACAGCTTGTGACCTGCAGAAGGGAGGCTCTTGCCCAGAGCCTGCTCTGGTGATAGCTTGGCTCTGAAGGGCCCCGGGGCCAAAGGATGAAGAAAGATGTGTTGGCCTGGGGAGTGAACTCCTAGAGGGAGGTACTGGGTCAGTCCTTGTGGGCTGAGGAGAACTGGGCAGTTCTGCTAGAGCCCCCATATCCCCTGGGGCAGGATCCTGACTGTGCCCTGCTTGGTAATCACACCCAGTGCCCACGGGGCAAACTCGACTCTGAGGCAGGGCCGAGTCTCTCATCCCTACAGTCAGGACACCCAGTCCAGGCCCCAGGCAGGCGCTCAGTGGCGGCCAGACCTCTCTAGATCACCAACGCCATCCTGCAGGTGAAGAAACTGAATCAGAGCAGGAAAGGAACTGGCCCTAGGCCACACAGGTGTGTCGGAATCTTTACTCTCCTCCAGGGACCACGCTTCTCTCCTCTAGCCGTCAGCACCTGCAACAGACCCCAGAAGGCAGGTAAGACCAAGGGGTGTGGGGAACTTGAAGCATCTTTCCCAAGGTCTACCCAGGTATGAACAGAGCACAGAAGGGCAGCTTCTTCTTGGCTCCCAAAGCCCCCAAAAGTGGAAATTTAAGGGCCACTTTTAGGATTCAACAAGCCCATGCTCCCCCTTTTACAGATGAAGAAACTGAGGCCTAGAAAAAAGATGAGTCACATCCAGGGCCACCAAACAAGAAGGGGCAGACCAAAATCCAGAAGAGCATGTACAAAGGCCCAAAGTATGAGCTAAGGAGAGCAGGCTGAGGGAGAGCAGGCTGAGGGAGAGGAGGCTGAGGGAGAGGAGGCTGAGGGAGAGGAGGCTGAGGGAGAGCGGGCTGAGGGAGAGGAGGCTGAGGGAGAGCGGGCTGAGGGAGAGCGGGCTGAGGGAGAGGAGGCTGAGGGAGAGCGGGCTGAGGGAGAGCGGGCTGAGGGAGAGGAGGCTGAGGGAGAGGAGGCTGAGGGAGAGGAGGCTGAGGGAGAGCGGGCTGAGGGAGAGCGGGCTGAGGGAGAGGAGGCTGAGGGAGAGCAGGCTGAGGGAGAGGAGGCTGAGGGAGAGCGGGCTGAGGGAGAGCGGGCTGAGGGAGAGCGGGCTGAGGGAGAGCAGGCTGAGGGAGAGGAGGCTGAGGGAGAGCAGGCTGAGGGAGAGGAGGCTGAGGGAGAGGAGGCTGAGGGAGAGCAGGCTGAGGGAGAGCAGGCTGAGGGAGAGCAGGATGAGGGAGAGGAGGCTGAGGGAGAGCAGGCTGAGGGAGAGGAGGCTGAGGGAGAGCAGGCTGAGGGAGAGGAGGCTGAGGGAGAGGAGGCTGAGGGAGAGCAGGCTGAAGGAGAGGAGGCTGAGGGAGAGGAGGCTGAGGGAGAGGAGGCTGAGGGAGAGCAGGCTGAGGGAGAGGAGGCTGAGGGAGAGCAGGCTGAGGGAGAGGAGGCTGAGGGAGAGGAGGCTGAGGGAGAGGAGGCTGAGGGAGAGGAGGCTGAGGGAGAAGAGGCTGAGGGAGAGCAGGCTGAGGGAGAGGAGGCTGAGGGAGAGCAGGCTGAGGGAGAGGAGGCTGAGGGAGAGGAGGCTGAGGGAGAGCGGGCTGAGGGAGAGCGGGCTGAGGGAGAGGAGGCTGAGGGAGAGCGGGCTGAGGGAGAGGAGGCTGAGGGAGAGCAGGCTGAGGGAGAGGAGGCTGAGGGAGAGCAGGCTGAGGGAGAGCAGGCTGAGGGAGAGCAGGCTGAGGGAGAGGAGGCTGAGGGAGAGCAGGCTGAGGGAGAGCAGGCTGAGGGAGAGGAGGCTGAGGGAGAGGAGGCTGAGGGAGAGCGGGCTGAGGGAGAGCGGGCTGAGGGAGAGGAGGCTGAGGGAGAGGAGGCTGAGGGAGAGGAGGCTGAGGGAGAAGAGGCTGAGGGAGAGCAGGCTGAGGGAGAGCAGGCTGAGGGAGAGGAGGCTGAGGGAGAGGAGGCTGAGGGAGAGGAGGCTGAGGGAGAGCAGGCTGAGGGAGAGGAGGCTGAGGGAGAGCGGGCTGAGGGAGAGCGGGCTGAGGGAGAGCGGGCTGAGGGAGAGCGGGCTGAGGGAGAGGAGGCTGAGGGAGAGGAGGCTGAGGGAGAGGAGGCTGAGGGAGAAGAGGCTGAGGGAGAGGAGGCTGAGGGAAAGGAGGCTGAGGGAGAGCAGGCTGAGGGAGAGCAGGCTGAGGGAGAGGATTGGCCTCCAGGCCAGAGCAGTGGGAAGTCATTGGACTGGAAAGGTCTATCTGCCACCTGGCTTCAGTTCCTTAGAGACCCATCTGGCAGCCAGGGACTGACTGGCCTATAGGATGGTGGGATGGGACTAGAGCAGTGGTTCTCAACCCCTCTAACGCCGCGACCCTTTAATACAGTTCCCCCAACCATAAAATTATTTTTGTTGCTACTTCATAACTGTAATTTTGCTACTGTTATGAATCATAATGTAAATATCTGTGTTTTCCGATTGTCTTAGGCGACCCTGCTAGTGGTTCGCGACCCACAGGTCCTCTCTGCGACCTCCAGACCTGCTTGCCCACGTATTCAAGCCCGAATTTTTTTTTTAAATAATTTTATCGATTTTTTACAGAGAGGAAGGGAGAGGGATAGAGAGTTAGAAACATTGATGAGAGAGAAACCTCAATCAGCTGCCTCCTGCACACTCCCTACTGGGGATGTGCCCGCAACCAAGGTACATGCCCTTGACCGGAATCGAACCTGGGACCCTCCAGTCCGCAGGCCGACGCTCTATCCACCAAGCCAAACCAGTTAGAGCCAAGCCTGAATTTTTTATTTCCACCCCCAAGTCTGCTCCCCCCATGCCTTCCCATCTCAGTAAACACAAAGTCCATTCTTCCTATCACTTGGGGCAAAAACCCGGGCGCTATCCTTGCCCCCATCCCCTTCTCTCCCTGACCCTTTGGCTCCACCTTCACAATATAACTGGAATCCGACCACCTCTCACCATCCTGGTCACCGGCAGGACAGTTGCACCAGCCTCTCCCTGCCCCCAGCATGGCCCCTGCAATAAACCCTCTGTCCGCAGCCACAGGGAAGCAGCTAAAACACAAGTCAGATCATGTCCCTCCCCTGCTCTGAAGGCTTTTGTGGCTCCCACCTCCCTCAGGGTCGAGTCCTGACCTCAGCCCTGAGGGCCTCATGCTCTGGCCCTTTGACTCCAGTCTCTCTCCCTCACCTGGCTGCTGCTGCTGCACACTCACTTCTTGTCTCAAGGCATTTGTACATGCTGTTCCCTCTGCCTGCAATGTCTGCCGGGCTGGCTCCATCACCTCCTGCAAGTCATCAGATGTTACCTTCTCAGAAAGTCTCCTGTGATCACCCTATTTAAAATGGCAGCCCCCCAATCAAGCACGCATCCCTTTCTCAGCTTCATTTTCTCCACAAATTTCATCTATGACACTAATTAGCCTGTTCATACTGTTTACTCTCACCCCACATGAGGATGTCAGCTTCCTGAGGGCAAGAATCTTTGACTCGCCAGTGCCCAGAGGAGTGTCTGGTTCGGAGGTGTTAACTCCACTCCCTTCCCATGGTTCTGACAGCTCTGGGTGGGAGGCTGCCTTAGCCTCCTGTCACAGAGAAGGTCACTGAGGCTCAGGGAAGGAAATGACTTGCTTGAGGTGACGAGACCAGGACACAGTGGGTCTGGGATTGGGCGCCTCCTGCCCTGACCAGTTCAGGCTGAACATGGGCTGGAAGCAGGACCTCTGAGTTGGCTCATGGGGCGGGCGGGGGAGCAGCTCCTACCCAGCAGCCCTTGCGGTCAGTGCGTGGAGCAGAGAGAAGGCTCCTGGGTGGTGGTGTAAGAGGGGCGTTGGGAAAGGCCCGGGGCACCAGGTCCATTCTACGGTTGCCCAGTCCTCAGAGCCCGAACGGCCATGGGTGAGAAAGGAAGTCAGCAGGATCCAAAATAAGTCTATGTTTTGGGAAGTGAAACTGAGTGCTGGGACACGGCCAGAGGAAGACCTGGGCCTCCTGGGCTGAGGCTGTGGGGTGGGGGCTTGCCCTGCCGCCTCAGCCTGGGGAAGGGAGGTTTGGGGAATAGGCCCAGGCCTCTCTCACAAGCCATGTGACCTTGGACATGTCACTCCAGTTCTCTGACCTGCAAAATGGGAGTGAGGGTAATAAACTACCTCACTGGGGACTGGGAAGGTATGATAAGACCATGCCCTGAAGCCCAAAGCTGTTGCTCAAAAGATGGTAACAGTTATGCTCCTGTTCCAGATCCATCTCTGGTGCCCCTTCCTCCAGGAAGCCTCCCCAGATCCTTAAATCAGAATTAACCTCTCCTTCCCAGTGTCCCAACCCCTTTCAACTTCTCTTTGTTTCTGTGTCTTTTCCACTAGAGGAGGCCAGGACCCATCCAAGTATTCTTAGCATCCCCATTGCCCAGGACAGGGCCTGAGAGATGAGAGATGGCACATACTGGGGCTGAAGAAGGGAACCAAGGGCAAGACTGATGCATGCCCTGGCGGGGCTGAGGTCTGCCCCCTGAGAGCCAGCTCCGTAGAGTGGCCTGGAGTTGTGGCAAGAGGAAGACTCTGAAGGTAGGTATATTATGTTCCCTCTGAGCTTCAGTTTACTCATCTATAAAATGGGGACACTTGGAAAATAGGACCCACAATTTCTCTGTCCCTGAGCAATAAAACAGGCCACCAGATGCCACCCCAGACACCTCAGAGTGTGCCTGAGGCAGGGCTGCCCCAGGGTGGGACCCTTCGGACCCAGGTGACCCCACATTCTACTTGTTCCAGCCCTTGCCCTGCCTGATGGCAAGCAGACCTCCAAAGCTGAAACACGTCCCTGGTATAGTTGGGGACTTGCCACCGAATAAAAGAAAGAAACTCTAAGTAATAATAAAGTTATCAGTTTGCAGGCACCTTTACATCATCCAGGTTTTAAAGATAAAGCCCAGAGAGGTTAGGCTACTTGGTTAAGGTCACACAGCAAATTAGGACAGAGCTGGTAGGGTGCCCAGTCCGCCTCACTCTCAATCCAGGGCTCACTCAGCACATCTTGCAGTCACCACAAAGTGAGAATCAGGACATCCATCGTACAGATGAAGAGCTTCAGCTTCGAGAAGAGAAGTATCTTTCCCAGCACCTTCCCCATCCTCCAGAAGCCAGACCCTTAGAGCGTTGTAAGGGTTCCTTGGGTCCCTGGAGAAGGGCCTTCAAACCCAGGGACTAAACTCAGAGCTACGTCTCCTCCAAGAAGGACCCAGAGGGGTCCGTGTTCATCAGCCCTCTTGTCCTGCTTGGCTCACCCACGAGCCTGTGGCTGGTGCACATTTGGAAGTCCCACTGGGCATCTAACTAGGCAGATTCAGAAAAAATGAGAACAAACACCGTACGTGGCATTTACTGGGTTTTGGGCCCCATTCTAAGGGCTTTACCTACATCAACTCCTTGCGTCACAATAACTCGGTGAGGTCACCTCTATGACCAGCCCCATTTGGCACAGAGGAAAACTCATGCACATCCCAGACTGAGCTCAGCATCTTCCGAAAACCTGCTCCCACTCCCAGTTTCCAGCCCAGGCAGTGGCCCCCGAAGCCCCAGGCAACCTCGCTGAGAACAGGAGTCACTCCTGACACCCTCCTCTGCCTCTTGGCCCCCATATCCTGTCAAATCAATGTCCCAATCTGGTCACTCAACTGCTCTGTGAACTGAGACTAGTAACTGAACCTCTCTGGGCCTTATCTGTCAAACAGGAAAACGGGCCAGCCTGTGAAGGGTATGCAGAGTTACGGAGATTTGCCATCACTGCCCAGCTGTGTGACCTGGGGCGGGAGCAGCTCTTCCCAGCTCTTAGGCCTCACCAGCTTTTGCCTGTCTACCAGCAGCCCTAACAACACGCACACTGCAGGTTTTTCTCTTCAAACAGTGCTTCTCCGAGCCCACACCCTCGCTCCTCTCCCACCCTGCACAGGAGCTCCTCGCGTCCCCACTCCTCCCTGAGCCCGGGTTTTCACTTCCCCCTCCCAGGAAACCGAGGACCTCCACATTGCTGGCCCACTGCCCTGTCTGCTTCAGAAGTACTCCACGTGGTTGCTTCGCTCCTCATCACCTCCCTGCTGGCTGTCAGAACCTCCTGGTTTTCCTCCTGCTTCCCTGGCTGCCCCTTCTCAGTCTCTTTTCTGCTTCTTCCTCCATCTTGCCCCCACCGCTCAGGAGCCACCTCCTCAGCTGCCCGGCTCAGTCCCTATCCCTGTTTCTTTCCATCTACCCTCCTCCCTGACTGACTTTAAAGCCCCCACACTGATGCCTCCCCTGAGCTCCAAAGCCTGGCATCCACCGTTCTCCTCCACAGCCCCCCGCAGCTTCTCTGACCTGTTCTGAGATTTGCACAGTGACCTGTTCCACCCTCAACCTTACTCATCCCATAATGGCAACTCCCTTCTTCTCCAGGCCCACGCCAAAACACTGTTGCCACCCCAGATCCCTCCCTCCCCCTGATTCTGACTCTCTCTGTCTCATATCCCACATGGGAAACATCAGCTAGCCCTGCCGGCTCTAACTCCATCTCAGTTCCCAGCACTCCTCACCATCCTCTCAGCCTCCACCTGGACCGGCCTCCGTCATCTCTTGCCTAGATCTTCACCCCAGCTGCCTCCCTGATCTCCCGGCTTCTGCCCTGCTGCCTGCAGTCTATTCTCCACGTGGCAGCCAGAGGGACCCTATGGCTAGGAGAGTCCCACATAGCCTCCTGTGCTCTCTACTCTGCAGTGGCCCACCTCGCAGAGAAGCCCAGTCCTTATAAAGACCTTTGAAGCCCTGCATGGTCCCCTCCTGCTTCCCTCCCCCTCCCCATGTTCCCGCCACTCTAGCTCCTGCCTCAAGGTGTTTGCTTCCTGGAGCATCTTCCCCCAGCAGCACACATCTCCTTGGCCTTCCCTGGTGCCTATCCACAATTCCAACCTGCCACCTGCCACTTTCTGTCTCCTCCCCCCATTGTTCTTCTTTCCCCTTAGCACTTACTGACACTCTCACATGCCGTATATTTTACTTACTTTCCATGTTTACAATTGGAGCCTGCTAGGAGGGCGGGGATTTCTGTCCTGGGCTCATGTGTTCCCACTGCCTCCCCTGGGTCTACAACAGGGCCTGGCTGGCAGTCGGGCTCAGATGCGCCTGGTGAATGAATGAGCGGGAAGAGCACTATATGGACGCTGGGTGTGGGAGCTCTGCTTATGACAAATGCGACCCAATTCCTCCCCAGCCACACTGGGGCCTACTCGAGGCCTTCCTGCTCTCCCAGAGCCCTTCCCACTTCCCACTGTCTCCCTGCCTCCTGTCATCTGTCCCCCAGCCTCTCTCAGATCCACTCTATTCTCCTCAATGGACACCAGGAAGGTTTTTAAAAGCCTGGATCTAATCATGTTGTCCACTCCCCCAAGCCCTTCAACGGCTGCCCATGGCCCCCAGAATAATGTCCTGATTCCCTATGGCATGGGAGCCCGTAAGAGCAGCCCCAGCCACCACCCCTTCCTCTTCCTCCGCTGCCAGCCCTCGCCACTTGGTGGCTCCTCCCGTGAAGGGCTCCCTCACACCCTGGTCAGTGATGGTGGGTGCGCTTCCCAAGGGCCTCAGTGTGTGGCCCCATGTGAGAGGCTCTGTGATGGTCCTAGTCCTCCAAATACCCACTGTGACAACGCCAGACTTACTGAGCACCTACTATGTGCTGGATGCCAGAGGGACCCTCTGGCTAGGAAAGTCCCACATAGCCTCCTACTGAGCACCTACTATGTGGAGCAATAATGAAGACACTCTTGGTCCTTGCCCAGAGGAGGCACATTCTAGTGCCTCCGCCTTACTTTCCCACAGATCCCCAAACTCTGCCTCTTTGCTTCTTCAGGTCCCTGCTTCAATGTCACTGTCTCTGTGAGGCCCACCCCTCACCAAACTCCCTTCCTTCCTCCCCCTTTCTTTGTCTTTGTCTGTCTCACCCACCAGAATGCACCCTCTGGGAAGGGCAGTCAGCAATTGTCTGCTCTATTCTCTGCTCTGTCCCCACACCTAGGACAGTGCCAGGCACCAAGGAAATATGTGCTGACTACAGGGGTGCGATCTAGCAGTGCTGTGAGTACATAAAGCACAGGGAACAGATGCAGAGTGGTGGGGGGGGCCTCTATTTTGACTGGGGTGGCCCAGGAGGCCTCTCTGAGGAGTTGTCATTGAGCAAAGACTCAAGAAAATGAAGACTTGAGTCTGAAGAAGAAAGTTCCAGGTGGAGGAAGCAGTGAATTACAAAGGCCCTGAGACAGGGCTGAGCTTGGGGTGCTGTGAAAACAGCGAGTGAGGCAGAGCTGACTGAACCAGAGGCGAGGAGGGTCGGTGGGGACAGGGAGAGAAGTCTTCCTAGCCCCTTTTCCAGAAGGTCACCTGAGGCTCGGAGAAGCTAAATGACTTGTCGAAGGCCACAAAACAAGTAAGTGGCAGAGTTGGGACTGGACTCGGGCCTGCTGGGATATGGGGCCAGAGACTCGGGGCTACCCTTCCCAAGTGGGGCCCTCCCTGCTGCTCTCTGGGGCTCACCCATGCTCTGCTCATTAATAGCTAACCTAGGTGGGGCCCTGCTGGGTCAGGAACCTCCAGGTATTGGCTCAGCTGCATGGCCTCCAGAGCAAAGCCCAGTGAGTGAGTGAGTGGGCAAGGGGCCCGCGGGGGAGCAGCTGGGGCCATTGTCTCCTGCCCCCCTTGCATTGAGCCATTGCCATTCAGAGAGGCCCAATCACAGCCAAGGGCTTAGAGACGACACAGAAATCGGACCAGGTGGCTCCTGCTCAGATCCTTCCTGGGCAGGTGTGCCCATGGACTGGCTGGGACTCCAGCTTCCTCCCCTTCCCTGGCCTCTGCTCATGCCCTGCTCCCAGATGGGGCAGGACATGCTCACTAGTTCCCCCCAGGGGGCTTCTGCCCTTGATGGTCCCTCTGCCAAGTACCCTCCTTCCCCAGAGCTGCATGGCTGGTTCCTGCTTAGCCTCAGGCATTAGTTCAAATGTCACCTTCCTCAGAGGGCTTTCCTGGTCTCCTGTCTAAAGCAGGTCAGCCCCCACCACCTCTTACTCTCCATCAGAAGGCACTTTAAGGGTGCTGATGGCACTTAACAAAAATGACAGCCTGTGTGTTGTTTACCTGTCTGTTGTCAGTGTGAGCTCCCATGTATCATGTTCCCCGGAGTCTCCTCGGGGCCTACACGGGGCCTGGCACACAGTAGAATGAGGGCATGAGCGTCTACCTCCTCATTGTACAGAGGTAGCAATTGAGGTTCAGAGAAGGTGAGTAAGTTGCCCAAAGTCATGCAGAAAATCAGAGGCAGAACCAAGGCAGCAGCCCAGCTCAGCTCACCTGACACTGTGTCCAGTGCTCTTCATCCTGCACCATGACTAGCACTCAAGCCTCAGCCAGTCCCGCCTCAGCCTTCCGGATAGGACCCCTCCTCCTCCTTACCTTTCAGCACTAGGGAGGAGGAAGAAGTGAGCAGAAATGATGGGAGGGGCAAACGCGGAGAGTGTCAGAGATGAATGGGTCCCACCTGAGGGGGGCCAGAGAGGTCGGGCGCCTGGCCTGGGAGCTCCGGCCTCTAGGCCCACAGTCCAGGCTTGCCCTTGCCTGCCTGAGCTAGAAGGGGTTAAATTTCGTGCTTGGCTCCTGGCTCGCTGTGGACTGTGGCTGGGACAGAACATCTGTCTGTTGCTATGGTTGCCGTACACTTGAAGGGGATGGCTGGATAATTATGGCAAATGCTGCCGAGCGAGTGAGCGGTACCCAGAAGTGGCTCAGGACCCTTCAATGCAGTGGAAGGCCCAGGCCCCTCACCTGGCCGATTCACTGCGGGCCCTATCCCCAGGCCCTGGAACAATGAATGGGTCTAGCCATGGGGCTCCTGCGGACCCTAAAGCAGGGCAGATACTGGCAGCCGTGGGCACCGCAGCCTGAGGGCAGTGGGCCAGCTGGCACCAGTGGTGGGCTCTGATAACGCCCTAGTGCCTCTGTGTTCTCCCCTGGAGAGAAGCCCTGTCATCCTTCCCTGCCCCCACGGGTCCTGTGGAGCCCCTGAGGCACAGGCGGGGACTGGCCACCTAAGTCCTCTGTTCACAGGTGGCTCCCTGACCCCCAAGCTTCAGTCCTCATCTGCCCATGCAGGATAAGAGCGCCTCCCTGGCAGAGCTGAAGGAACTCTATGTGGACAGGGTCAGGGCAGAGGTGACTCTGGGGCAGGAAACGGTGCCCCACCCTGGTTCATCAGGCAGCTGTC
The DNA here is from genome assembly GCF_963455305.1 of Plecotus auritus. Taxonomy (NCBI): domain Eukaryota; kingdom Metazoa; phylum Chordata; class Mammalia; order Chiroptera; family Vespertilionidae; genus Plecotus; species Plecotus auritus. The sequence continues at coordinate 63,679,660 of NC_137782.1, read as the reverse complement.
ACAGATTCACAATCTGTAAAGTGTGGTCCCATGGAAGGGCCGGAGGCTGCTCGGCACAGTGGCCAATCACAGGGTTTGTCCTTGGATCCAAACCCTGCCAGCCAAGCTGTGGGCAGGGCAGAGGGGCTTGTGCCAGGGAGGCTTCCCTGCCTCTGGCCCCGCCCCCTGCCCCCAAGGCGGGGAACCCAGCTTCTTGAAGGCTCCGTGCAAACTCACAGACCAGCAGACCCAAGAGGCTTGTTTCTTCCAACTCCCTCTGCAGTGGGCCGGAGACTGGCCAGGGGCCTTCCTCAAGGTCGCCCTTACAGGTTCCTGGCTCTACCCACACCAATGCCCCCTCCTCTGGCCACTTTTCTCCTCTCCTCCCATCGGCTTCCCTCACACACAGGTGCTGAACTCTCTGCCTTACCTTATTTACTTCTTTCAACAGCCTGTGAGGAAGGTGCCATTGCTGACGCTGTTTTCAGAGAGAGAGTATTGAGGCACAGGTCTTCCCGAGTTCCCCTGGCTGGTAAGTAATATAACCCCAAACGCACTCCTCTCTGTCTCCCCTCTCCCTGAGGATGACGACCTTAATATAGGAGATGGGCCTGGTTGTCCTGCTCCTCCACCTCTGCACAGAGGAGGCGCGCACACACACACACACACACACACACACACACACACACACACGTGTTGAACGCTTCAGTCGTTCATTCATGCTTGCATTCACTTATTCAAATCCTCTTACGGCCAGGCCCTGTGCTGGGGAAGCAACGGGTCCCCTTCCCCACACTTGCCAATCCAGAGGTCCCTGAGGACATCTGACCCTTGTTCCCAGAGATTAACCCAGACGAAGAATCAAAGTCACTCGCAGTCTGGACCTTCCCAATGGCCCGAGGGGAGCAGGGCCATGGCACACCCTCATGTTTCAGCTGAGGAAATGAAGTCCACTGAGGTTAGGGGCACTGCCCGAGGTCGCACCTCTATGTCCCAGGCAGTTGGGGAGAAGGGGGGCGGGGGGGCCCAGAGATTTTGCACCCCACAGAGCTGACATTATGGGGATGGCTTTGGCCTTAACAGAGTGTTCATTAACTCCTGATTTGCCCACTCAGACTCAGGCAAACTAGACAGTCACACTCACTCAGGACCTCCTAGGTCCAAATCCAGGCTTTGGAGTCCGGCTGCCTGATCTGGGATCCAGGCTCCCTCCCTTCTGGGGGTGTGAGCCTGAAAAAGGAAAGGTCCCTCTAAGCCCGAGTTCCTTCCTGCCCCACCCAGAGACCTGTGGGCCCCACCCAGGCTGCCTTAACAGGTTGGAACCAATAGTTTTCTGCCAGGGAGGACACCAGGCCTGCCCAGTTCCTATCCCTTAGGGAATGCTGACTG